>NC_140283.1:15835777-16110777 GCF_964030765.1 Micromesistius poutassou
ACCCTGACCTATGACCTCTTACAAACGAAAATAGATCCAAAGCACATCCTACATATTATTCTTTACAATATACCTTTTATATGCGTGAGAGACTTTTTCGTTGCCGATGATGACAAATGAAACGACCCCATAACTCTTAGGTGTCCCTGGTCAGAGCCTATAAATGTGCGCATTGCAAATGGCCTCCAAAACGAAAAGCACTTCATTAAAGTAACACACGAGCAGCTGTTGTCTTTAGCATGTAAACTATTGATAATCTTAAAAACCTCATTGAAAAGTCTCGTCGCTCCCCGTGGGCATATGGCCCTTAATTGGCTGGATATAGCCATAGATTAATTATAATATTTTTTATCCCATTCGTATCAATAGAGCAGCCTAACAAAGTGTCTTTTGTTCTCCGATGCAGGACATTCTGCGGCTGGGTGAATGGGTCTTGGCTATGTCTACATGGATTTGCCATATGGCAACAAAAAGGAAAGAATGGAGTCGGCCAGCGCATTGTGTCGCCTATCAGAACAAGAGCGTCGGAGCTTAAATGTCTGAGCAAAGCTGACAAAGTCAGCCTGGCCATCAAAAGTCTCCAATTTATGAAAACATTGATGTCACATAGTCAATGTTATGGAGGAGGAAAATCATAATGCGGGGGTGGAATTGGTTTGTGGAGGGCCTGAGATAAGTCGAGGGCCGCGTGCGTAAAGCGACTCGGGCTCGCACTCATAATGCGCGCATTGGCCGTTCTTTCAATTAAGGGTAAACTTGCAAGTATGAGCCAGTGAATGGCTAGTTTGAATAGACAAGGACAATTACGCAGACTAGTAGTGCTTGTTCTTAGTCCGGCAGGTGGCCCCCACGCCCGGTGCACTGTGGTAGTGTGCGGTGTATCCACCACGGAGTAAATACTGTGTGTGTGTGTGTGTGTGTGTGTGTGTGTGTGTGTGTGTGTGTGTGTGTGTGTGTGTGTATGCGTGCGCGCGCGCGTGCGTGTCTGTGTGTGTGTGCGCGCGCGTGTATGTGTGAGTGCTTCTTTAGAGGACTTGATGAGTGCGTGTGAATGTGGGGGTGTCCGCGTGGACAATGCGGGGTTCCAAAGGCAGCTGCTGCAGTTCTTTAGAGGCGAAAGGGTCTTTAAATCCAAGCATATATTGCGCAGCTGCCGTTCTGCCCGTAGTAGCCGCGCGTCTCAATGCACCGTGCCATGAGATTGCAAAGAGATGTCCCCATACCACACACCTCCAAAGTCACACAGATAACCGACCTGGACCCATTAAAGCCACCCCTTTCCCCAACAAACTAAGGTAAACCCGGGCTCAGTCTTTGATGCCATTTTTGATGCAGAGACGGGTCTCCGGCAAGTACCTGTGTGTTGTAGGCCAGTATACGTTTTGTAGTTTGTCATCGGTTGATGACGGAGACCATAATGCGTACAGAGTAGGCTACACTTTCAATGAATATCGAATATCTGATGAATGAACGAAAGATTCAGAGGTGATTGAAATGGAAAATATTTTTATTTGAAATAAGCGTTTTGAAATAAAATTGCAATAAGTAAATGAGGGCAAGGACATGGGAACCGGCTCAGAAACACAAATGATCCTATTCCAGGTGTATAGGCTACTATAAGCTACATGATTGCAAAACACCACAACATGTAAATAAAATAAAAACGATGCCCATGGGCTAATCAAGAAGGCATTTAAAATATAAAGAAACATAAATAAATTATAAGTTAAAATAGTCTCAATAAAAATAAACATTTACAGAAAGACTTTGAAACAGAAATAAACATTTATAGGCTTTTGTCTCTATAAAGCTGTACACTTTTTGGCCAGTGTAGACAATTTTAAAGTAATTTAGGATTGCACAGATGTTAAAACATTTAACACTGTCAAGTGGGCTGCACGCAAAGCAACCAATGAATGCTACATTTGTACTGAAAATAAGTCACTCGGCGGATTCTCTCACTCTCCACACCGCTGTAATCCTGAGAATCCTGTGTTTGGGGCGGCGATGGGCCGTATAGGTCCTCCGGTCCGGGTGCAGCCGGGGCCGGCGGAACCGTGGAGCCCGGGCCGCTCTCTCCTTTCTCCGTGCTTAACCTCCGCCGCGTTCGCCCGTCGCAGAAGGAAAAACTTCTTCCAGAACCTCTCTATTTTGTGGTATATAGTGCAAAAGACCTGGACGAAAGAAGAAAAAAAGACACGATTATTAAAGGATCGTAGGCTACGCCGTGAAGAGGGGAAAGGGGGGAAAAAAGGCAGCCCTGGTCCCACCGTCTCCCCCCCCCGGAGAACGACTGAGTCAGCGCTCTGGTGAAATACGACACCGCTGCAGTCAGGGCAGCGGGCGTTACCCTTTACCCGAGTCTTTTCCCGCCACACAATGACGCACATTCCCCTCCCCCAAACCACTGTTACTTCACTACTATCACCCCCACCCCCTCCTCCAGCGACTACAACCCTACTATCAACCCCCCCCCCGGCTACTACCAGGCTATAGGCCTACTATAAATACCCCAGCCCAGCCACCCTTGTTTTGGTAACGCAGCCACGTCTTTATTAAATGTCAGGCACCGGTGTACATATAACTGTCACAAATGCTATAATAAACCCTGATTCTAACGTTCAATAAAAAAAAAAAAAAATGCGAATGTCTCAAATGTAAAATAACACCCCGTCACTAAATATCACCGCCATAGGTTGACACTAATTCAAACAATCCAAAAAATAATGTCATTAGATGATGAAGGTTTAAAAATGAGGCATACCTTCAGCGGATTCTTCTCCGTGGAGTTTGCTCCACTGGGATTTGAGTCTTGGGTGAGAGGCAGGCGCTCTCCGTCGATTTGGTCTCCGTGGGCCTCCTGCGTTTCACGAAGTAGTCTGGAAGGAAGGAGAATGAATTAGGTTTAGGATCACTGGCTGGGCATTCGTTAGGGCGAGAACCACACCGAATAGAAAGGACAAGAAGGGACACAATATCCGTTAGAAATAGCTGCAACCAATATGTACCTGTTATGTGTGAGTTGTTGTTGTCAGGGGTGGCCGTCCTCTTGCGTCGCAAGCAGGAGGAGGGCTGCCTGCTGCGGGTCTGGATCCCCGAGTTGAGCTTGCCCCTGCGGTTCTCCTGGTTCACCTCCGCCGGACAGGTAGTGGCGGCGGTGCTGATCTCGGACGCTGCCAGACGCTCCTCGCAGCTCGGCGGTACATCCATAGCGGGGCTCTCCTGGATATCTGACTCCTCCGAGGGGCTCATAACTCGGACGGGCGTCACGGCAACCCTGATCTTCCCTGTCTGCACGGAGTCCTGGTAGAAACCCGGGGTCGACTCCACGGGGCTCTCCACCCATTGGTAATTCCCAACCAGCGGGCTGTTCGCCTCGAAATTAAAGTTCCACCTCTGTTGGTCCCTTTCCGAAATTTCCCGCAGTTTGCTCTTCATCTCCCGGTTGAGCTCTTCGTGGTCTATCGGCCCGAAGAGGTTCCTGCAGGCGCCGGTCCGAGCGTGGAGGGGGAAGGTCCTCCGGGCCACTATCCTCTCCAGCGCAGCGGTCGACAGCTGAACGTTGGACATCTCGCGTCTCCGGGGGAAAAAAACACCCAAAACCGGGAATGAAGCAAAACAAAACAAGAGATGCTTGCCGTAGTGTAAGACCAGGATGGTGTGTTATGGGTGTGTGTGTATGACTGCGTGCTCGTGTTCCTCACTGTCACGCTCCACACTACTACGCAATCCGGTTTAAATGTACCTTTGCTGCGCAACACAGCGTATATAAGCTCCTAACAAATCTCAAGCCGTGGAACCCACCTCCACCAAGACGCTCATTGGTTTGTTTTCTGGCCCCGCCCCTTCACCCCCCTTCACACACACACATACCCCTCACCTCTTTTCTCCTTATCCTTTGGCTCCTGAGTTTGAGCCAAGTTGACTGATCACCGTCACGATTGCTGATGGGGGATGGGGGGTGGGCGGGGGGATTGGGGTGGCGGTCTCAAATCTTCTTCGCCGTGACACTCTTATCGCTGCCTGTCGACCCCCCCCCCCCCCCCCCCCCCACGCATGCACACACACACACACACACACACACACACACACACACACACACACACACACACACACACACACACACACACACACACACGCAAATCAAGCCAGTGATCCCGTTTTTCTTCAGTTTGATCATGTTCTGATCTCATTATCCTCGGAGCAGTAGCACATCGGCCCTCATAGGGCACACAGATAACAGTGGCCAACCGTTACATCCATTCATCATCTCGACATTATATACGATTTAGTTATCAGGCCTAATGCATTATTTTTTTAATGAAAGGGATGGGCAAAAATTGCATATAGGCTACTTTTAAAAGCTCTTGCCGTTAAAGCCATGAAGCGTAAATATAGTGCCCATTCGCTTTAAAATCACAATCATCTATTATTAAACAGAACCTATTGGTCGACAGGGATATCATGTTATTTCTGTCGGCAGTGAATTATTTATTCAGTAAGAGCCTAAATGTCTACTTCTCTCTGAGTTGACTTCTCAATACGATATGTCGTAGGCTATTCTTCGTTTGTGCAGCCCGTAGATGCAGTCTAATTATGCAATCACATAATACGGTGTAGTGGTTGCATTTTCTGTTCATTTTTTTTTACTCCAGTTAGGCTACCCTTCAGCGTTGTAGCATCGAGTAACCCCTGTGCGTAGCCTATTAATTGCACAGCTGAATGCACGCTACTTTAACCTACGTCAAGTCATTCGGCCGCGCAGCGTGAAGCGACCCCCTAACGAAGTTATACATAAAGCTTAGTTTGCTTTGTTTTGCGGGAACGAAACGGGTATAAAAAATAATTGTCATTACATGCAGTCCTATATATAATGGGCCGTTTGTTTGGGAACCATTTAGTAGGGCTAGTGTAGGTTTTTGTATGGTTCAAACGAGCAGGTAAAACAAATGACGATGTAAAAAAAAAAAAAACTGCCGGGAAGCCTAGTCGCGCTTGACACGAACGGAGTCAACGCAGACAGACAGGGTAGGCCGGCAACGCCCCTACAATCATTAAGAAGTGCAACAGCGCCTCGCAGTGGTAAAATACTATAAAGATCATGTAATTTACGCCGGCAAACTATTTTTGAATCGAATAGTTCTAGAAAGAGTCCCTCTAAACTGCGCCCTCTGGTGTCGCTTTATTCCAAGTATTGTGAGAGAAATGTATTCAGTTTTATTAAATCACGCATATTTGTTAATGCATGTACGAAGAATTTAGTAAGAAGTTGCCTGAAAAAGAGATCACCAGAGATTACTTACCGATCACCAACGTGCACGAGAGAGTTGTAAGGCATAATAGGCTCACATAATTTAAACATCTCTTTATAAAATGCGTAGCCTACACGACTGCGTACTAATCAAATGTTTTATACAGGCAGGCCCAGACCATCAGGACCTTTCACATCCACACAGGAAAAAAAACAACAATGTGTAGATATATGATTAATGATTATCATCATTTAGAACATAGTTGATTGGATTATCTCATCTCATCTTAGCCCCTTGCTGGTCCCTTTCGAGGAGGCGGCTGGAAACGATGCCCTTTTCGTTAATATTAGCTTTTTACTTAGATACTGCAATAACATCAAAAGTATGAAAATAAACCTCCATCAAAATGAAAATGAACTGAGATTATTCTGTAGGCTACACATTGATCATTCAATCAAAGTTATTATTATTAATACTAGTATTGTTATCATTGTTTTTATCAATCATTTTTTAAGCAATGTGAAGTTTGGTTAAAAATACCATTCCTTATCTATTTCCACATCATCTACTTCTTTATCATAATACTTTTCATCCGTGGTAAATCAATGTTTTAATTAAATAAGTGTGTGTGTGTGTGTGTGTGTGTGTGTGTGTGTGTGTGTGTGTGTGTGTGTGTGTGTGTGTGTGTGTGTGTGTGTGTGTGCGTGCGCGTGTGTGAGAGTGAAATTGCCTTCATTGGCTAAATTTCCTCTGTATGATCCAAGTCCAGCACTGCCTCCCTCTCTCAGGCACTAAATGTCACCATTAGCCCAACCCTTCCCCTATTCCTAATTTGTATTGTTTACCCTGGCAAAGTAATAAATAACATGAAAGGGGGGCAATAGCAGCGTCTGCTTATGAACCCCACCCTTATGTTGGCGCTATAAACCCACGTGCTCTGGCTTCTACCTGGGAAGGTACAGCCTTCTCCTTTGATACGCCCTCATGGCCAATAGAAGGCCTCCCTTATTAGGCCTCCGTTTCCTGATCGAGGGCCATCCTGCTTCCCTGATTAGGTGGTGGGGGGAGACCTATTTTTCTTTTAAAGATCTACTTGTCAAAACATTCATTTCTAATGATTAGGTTTAGTAGCAGAATTAGTAGGCCTAAGTATAGTACAGCTTAGTGGTTCACAAATAATACAGTGTAAATAACTCAATGGAAACATACATCTACAACATTTGTAGTGTGAGAGGTCTATTTTTGCATTGATTTAAATATCTTCTCGTCAAATGAAGCAAACAAAATCTTGTTTCAGCATCAGAAATAGGCCTACATCGGAAAACTCACAGTACAATTAAGTAACCAAAGATAAGGTCATTTTTACATTTAGAAAGCTTCTTCAAACAATAAAGAAACACAAGCATATACATGAATAAAGAAAAGTAACTATACCCATAAATAAATAACTGGAGGGCGCTTTTAATCCTCTCGTTCATTGGGCCATTGTTGTTACATTGGTGGATTGGGCACATAACCACAATAATCACTAGAGGGCACCGTTTCACAAATCCCAACATACAATTACGCAGTTTCTTGCATGGGAGTCTAGGTAACGTAGCAATCTATCTCAGACCGAAGGTTTAAGAATGAAATATGAGTGGAACGTTTTAGTAAAATATAAATGGTAGGCTATATCATCTCCATTATTGAAATAAACAACTCAAAGTGTTACTGTATTTGTTCGACCTACGGTCAGGACTCAGGACGTGTCACTGCACATTCAAAGTAAAAGCTCTCGAAACGCATGGTACCTTTATTTTGAAACGAGTGAAACCGGATGCATTATCGTCACTGTTGACACCGGCCAGACGCTATGCCCACGTGACGCACCGAGTGCGGCGGTTCAATCGGTTGTTCCTCCACTTGAAGCTAAAACTCCGCGAGCGGCACTGGAATAGTGTTTCAGCGCGAGCTCGACTCAAGCCCCACATAAGAGAGACGCGCGCTGTCACCCATGTAACGGCCCTTTGTTCACGTGAACCCGTCCGAGCCGTAGTATTAACGTTAATCTTATACACTGGTAAGTAACGTTCGCTGGCTAACTCAATAACACATGAATACCCACATGTCCTCCCCCCCCCCTCCTCCTCCTATGGCAATATGTTGCCTCGTCGTCGGGAACAAAGCGGTCTAAAGTGAGCTTAGCGGCGTTCATGTGGATGCGCCTGTGTGTCAGTTAACGGTTCTCTGTACAAGGTCAACGGGCAGAGAGAGTATATGCTACGAGGAGCTAGGCTACACGGTTACATAACCCGCCTCACGTTCACAGAAAGGTGGCTTTTTTCGCGCTAATTTCCCCCCCCCCAACACGTCTGACAGTTCGCAGCCCACATTTCAGAGCAATAGTTTCAGCTCTCTCTTTCAGACTAGACTGGTTCACTGGCGCGGTGTTTGCCAGGTGGTAGGGGCGTCGTTCGGACAAGTCGGTCCGGCCGGGCGTAGTGTGTGTGTCTGTCTGGGCATTTCAGAGCCCCGCTTGTGACCACCAATCCCGCATTTCTTTTTGATTTATTGCTCTTGTACACGTGTGATCTCCTCTGACAAACCCCCAGGATGCTGCCATTCACTCGGGGGTGGGGTTGACACGGATGACACACTGCTCAGGAACAGAGGCGAGGGGCACTGACTGAGCGGCGGTCACACGGCGTGTCACACCGACGCATGCGGTAGAGCCATGACCAAGAGCGAGGCGAAGAAGGGCGGCCTGGCTGGGCTGATGACCGCCGGCGGCAAGAGTCCCGCCACGCTGCTCGACGAGCAGATGAACCATGGCTCCTTCGACCCGGCCCTTTCTGGTCCAGAGCAGCAAGGCACGCCGACCAAAACCAGGGCGGTGAAGCAGACGTCCAGGGACCTCCTGTCTCGGCGAAATACGGAATGCGAAGTTTTCGATGATGGCACGAACACCTTTTTTTGGTAAGGTCACTGCAAACCTGTTCTATTTGTGTTGCGTTTGAGTGTTATGCGACCCATGTGTCTGGGTGTAATGTTGATGACAATGTCAAATGTGCTGGAGGCTGTGTGTGGTGGGGCTTGGGTTTTCAAGGTGAAGTGAAAGACAGGCGAGCTATTGTGTGCCCGTGTGTCAGTCGCTTGTCTTATGAGTCACACCGCGGATTCTGCTGGCTCTCTTGGTGAGTTGTACTGCTTACCTGGTTAAGACACAGCACTCAATTTAATAAAAAGCCCTGGAGTTTGGCGACTTGGAGATTAAGATGTCACTGAAACTAGCACCGGCCCCAAGTCCACAGTCCACGCAAGTCACAACAGTCCACACACCTATTTTAGCTTCATACATTAGCAAGCAGTAACCTACAACCAAAAGTTTGTGTTAAATTGCAGACTAAAATAGTGAAATGTAAATGGCCCAGCCAAAACAGTAGGAAGAAAAGACTGTTTCTGAAATTAGGAGTTTTTGGGGAAAACTATGTGGAAGGCACAGACTTGGATACACACATTCCTGCCAAACATCTACTTAAAATCTCTCAAGGTTTGGGTGTGTTTTCATTGGGTGAGTCAGCTTGTATGTTTGACTGATAATGTGTGACTTGTTTTTTGTAGTTCTTATTTGTGCAGCGTTATACATTATACATTTCTAACAATGAGTGTAACTATTTATATGAAGTTGAGCCATTATTCGAGTGGTTCATTTAGCATATTAATAATAGTTAACACCTTCCAAGGCGGTCAAGTGTTGACCTTGAACGTTTAACATCAGTACCCATCCTAGTAGTTGGTAAAAAAAAACATTCCTCTCTCAATCATGTATACTTTATACCGATTTTGTATTTCATATAAAGTATATGTCTCTCGCTCGCTCTCTTATATAGACAGATCAATCTATCACAGCCCAAACCACATGAAAAATAGATTTAATTGTATTTAACTTTGAAAACCAGATAAAAAGCTGTCAATAAAAAGTACAGTCTTGTCTTGTCTACAAGTCTTGTAAGCTCAGTGCTCAGTTTTTATAGGCCTGCTGAATTTAGTCCTGTTTTGAGAATTGGCATCTACTTTAAAGATGTCTCTGTACTTAGTTCTGACAACTAGCCCATCCTGCCTTCTTGTCATAACTAGTGTGAAACTCTTCCTCTTTGTTGTGACCTGATCACCACCGCTCACACTTTCACATCACCTTCAGTAGCCATGAATAGACCGTTGCGTTGACGTTGATTAGATTCGTCACTGGCTGTATGTGTTATTGTCCTTGTGAGGTAGGCCTTAGTCACACTTCTTGAGTCGTATGTGTGTGACCACCATAGATGTGTTGTGTAATTTTATGTGACATCTTGAGAGATGCAGATGGGGCCTCCTCCCACATGTCTGCTGTCAGGCATGGGGAAGGAGACGTGACCTTTTTTTGACACCTGAGCTAGTTATGCCTCTGCATAAGCAATATTGGCATGCTGAGGGTGGCTCCTTTGCCATGACAGGTAGTACTGGGCCAAGGCTGCCTTTGTCTTTGATCCCATTGGTCGTATTCTTGACCTGCCCTTGTGTATGCATGAGTATAAAGCATACAGTATTGCATATGCTATTCTTTTCTATCTTTATGTTAAATTATTGCATTTTTAAATTGATCATTATTTTTTGTTGCTTTTAGTTTTTCTTCCCTCCATAGCAAAGTAATAAAGTCGGGTCACTACAGGAATGTGCTAAGGGGACACATCTTGCCATGGCTAGCAACTCCCATTTTTACTAGCGCCCCTCCTTACTTGCATGTTTAAGTACTCTTCTACATTCCATATGTTCCTAGTTCTTTTCCTTCACCTTTTACCCTCTTACTTATCTTATGTTTTCCTCTGTTTTTGTGTCAGACATTTTTATAACAACCCCTCCTACTACTACTACACCTCCTTCTCCCTGGAACACGGTGTCGTTCATCCACTTTATCCCGATGACACATTTCAAGGCACAAGCCTCCGACGCCATTGTCAGATATAGGAGGTGAGATGAGTAGAGTAATTAATACAAAATTATATTGAATTACTGTAATATTAATTGTTTTATTTTTTTTTTATATTCCTGGGTTTTTGGTGGGTTATTTTAGTTGCAGTGCTATTATTGGCCTTGCTATGGTGCCTGGAAAGGAAAAGGTTAGCTATCTCTTAGGTCATCGCGGTTTCCTATCACTGGTTAATTAGTGAAACAATTAGGCTACACTAGTGCTAAGCCCAGCACATGTCAGGCTGCAGCAGAGTGCACTTTAACAGCCCCAAAGTGCACTCCTGCCTTTGTATTAACGCACCATGGATGCCTGCTCAAGGGCCTTGCATGCCTACAGAGCTTAAGCTTGTTTTGTTTTATGCTTTCTGTGCACTTCGTAAACTATTTCGATTCTGTCTCCCTGTGACTTCTGTCTCTGTCTCGCTCTCTCCTGTCTGTCCTGTCTCTCTGTCTGTCTCTGTTGCTGACTCTCACCCTGTTTCTCTCCCCCTCACTGTTTTCTCTCCCTCACTCCCTTTGTGCTCCTCATTCTTTTCGTACAGATACATTAACATATTTAGTAGTACACGTGCATATACATACACAAACATAAGCACACCTGCATATACATACATACACAAACATAAGCACACAAAAATATACCTTGACATAGGTAAACATGCAGGCGTATAAACACACAAAAAAGCATGCAACGGCAGCCCAAGAATTATTTTAGTTTGTAGTTACATTTTAATTTGATTTGATTTGTATTTTTGATGTGGGGATGATCAGATCTCTATTCCTATTGTGGTCTTTCTCTTAGTTAAATGTTTTTCCATCTAAAAAAAAATCCCTCAATCTGTCGGTCTCTCTGTAGGCGAGCTCACACAGTGACGGTGCTGTTCATCCTCACCTGTGTCCTGGTCTACGTCACTCTCCTGGAGGAGACTCCCCAAGACACCACCTTCAACACCAAAAGGTTGGCCAGACACTCGGCACATCCCTTAGGCCTGCAGTCGTCACAGGGATTTTTTTTTATACATTTTAATTAGTCACTGGTTTAGGATAACCAAGACTTCACAAATGCATTTTTTTCCCTCAATTCTTTTACTGTTGGATTATGTAATGTGAAAACTGCAGTACTGCAGACACTGTCACATAAAGGGTATCATGTTTAGGGTTTGATACTTGCAAACCGTTTGCTGTTAAGCATTTGAGGGGGGATGCCTTGAACCTAGTGGGCCCCATGTCACTCTAGCCATTTAGTAATAACTCAGTGACTAAAGTTAGCCATTAAGCTATAACCTGTTATCTAAAGTTAGCTATTGAGTCATAACCTGGTGTCCATAGTTGGCCCCAGCTAAACACCCAATTCTGTGTTGGCTTTTGTGCTTGTAGCTTTTAATATGCATGGCAATAATATTGATGTACTGGAGTAATAATTATGTATGCATGTCTTTCTGGGAGAGGTAGAATAGGAATAGCGCTGTAAGGCAGGCTTGTGGTTGTGGGTAGGTGCGCAGTTGACACATGCGTCCCTATGTTCCTATAGGGGATAGGGATTGTCAGCCTATTCCTAACAGGATTTGCTGTCTCCCATGCATACACATGAACACACACTCACGAACACACTTAATCACATAATCACTGCGAGTCCCACAGATGCATATAGACACTCTTAATCAAATAATCACTGACACATTATATTAACTTAAAGTCCCTCTCATACTAGGGTACAGGCATAGGCACGCATACATGATGTGTATTTTGTGGTACATGTCTCTAAAGCCCCTGGTATAAACCCTTGGAAACCCTGTTTGAGAGACTGATTGGTTCTCATTTCATCAGTTAGGAAGTCGTGTTTTCCTCTTCCTTTGTCCCCCTAAGCTGTTGTTAGTCGGCTGGGGATTTTGTAAGCGTAGTCATTATTTATTCACACGGCGGGTAAGTGTTTCCATGGGAAGTGAGCGGTTGTTTTTGTCAAAAGTCCTCTAGCCTTGTTTGGTCGAGGTCAAAGGGTCATTTCTTTTTCCAAATAGTCATTTAGCAAACACTTTAACCAAAGCCACTTAAGAGTGAGGCTGTGAACTAAGCATTCTTTCAGTTGACGTACATTGTACATGCACACAGTTTTTTAATGTTGATGTTTTTGTATTGTTGTTTTTCTAGAGGAATTGTGGCCAGCATCTTGGTTTTCCTCTGCTTTGGGGTGACCCAAGCCAAAGATGGCCCCTTTACAAGACCACATCCTGGTAAGACAAACATTATGCATTCAAACCAACAAACCCTTTTTAAGTGTACTTCCTATGTTTGAGTCCCACAAGACCACAAGTGAAGATACTTGACCTCTTCCACTCCTCAGCAGAGTAGCATAGCGATGAAATCAAACTCCATATTTGAATCAGCAGTTCGATTCTCATTAAGAAATGTTGCCAGGCTGTGGGGAAAGTTTACAAAGATGAACGCAGATAAAAATCCTCCACCTCTTGCGTTACTGACAACAACTTAAGAGCCCACTCTTCTTCAGGAGTAGTGCAGGTGTTCACTCCAAGTCTGTAATGGAGTATTGATTGCCAATCCTTTCTTCTTTTTCCTCTTCCTGTGGAAATGGGTTGTTGCTGAGGGACCACAGAGGATCAGTCATCATTCTGATCAATAGCCTTGCAAGGATATGATGGAGAGAAAATATACACTGACAGCTGTTTTCCTGGCATAGGGTTCACACAATGTCCCTTTCGGAGAGCATCTGAATCAATTCTAGAAGATCTATTTCCTTCTAAAGTACGTTGAATTTGGTATGATGGATATTATACATATTTAGTAAGGCAACAGCTTCTGTTGTGTCTTAAATGTAACATATTTCACTTAAAGTGGATAATTGGCACTGTAGCAAAATGTAGCTGTGAAATGTGGTGTTTTCTTAAGGATTTGATTTTACTCTGCAGAAGTCACAAACCAGTGTGTTAGCTGGGGGCGGGGGTTGATCTTTTGTGGGTGATTCATGCTTTTCCTCGGTTTCCGTTGGAATCTCATCCAAAATCTCTTTAGCTTGGACATGCATCATTGCTCAGGTACTCTTCAACTGTCATGGCTCTCAACATCTCCATGCTTGCTCCTCATTAAGCTGTTTTATCCCGTCCAAAGCATGACCTTGACTTTGTCAGAATAGTGTTGTACACCTAATACCAAACTCGGATTCTCTCTTCAAGAACCCTCACATCTACTTATACACTGAGGATTTTCCATGACCTAACTAGTTTAAGAAAGAGTGTGACTGTGACTCCTTCCCCTTGGAGAGCCGTTGTCAGGCAAAATGTTTTTGATGTCAAAGCTGTTTCCTGGCTCACCTTAATGGGGGCATTATATTGCTTGTACCACTGCATCCTTATATGTCGTCAGCACATGCACCTGTTTGACTGCGTGTTTGTATGTAATCATCACGTGTCTCTGTGACTGTATGACGGACATTCGTTTTAGTGTCTCTATACATCTGTGGAGAGTCTTGTTGCCTGACGTGTTGAGCAAGCTGAGGGTTTTTTGCCGAGCCAACCTTCTGTAGCAATAACTGGGTGTGCCACAGGTAAAACATGAGCTCATAATCAAACAAATGGAAAAAGCAATCTGAGAATCTGACCAGATTGTATTCTTGTTGAACTGGTTAGTTAGCCACGCGATCAGGATACATTGATGAGGAAACCTCGTCTCAATGGAAGTCAGTTTCGCCATACCCCTCACCTTTATATGAGGCTAACCCTTACCAGGGTTAATATAGGGTCCTTGGCAACAGTAGGCTGTTTTTTAAACAAGAAGATAGATTTTTGGTGCCACAGCAGAGTAAATGTTTATTTATTTAAGAGTAGCTCATACGGAAATGTGTGTGTGTGTGTGTGTGTGTGTGTGTGTGTGTGTGTGTGTGTGTGTGTGTGTGTGTGTGTGTGTGTGTGTGTGTGTGTGTGTGTGTGTGTGTGTGTGTGTGTGTGTGTGTGTGTGTGTGTGTGAGAGTAGCAATGTAAATACAAAAAACAATCCACAGTTCAGTCTACCTGTAGGCATCCTTGAGCGAGATGCTTAGCCCCTACCTGACCCCCTTGTCTAGCCCCTCGTTAAGCACATGTCGCTGAACAAAAAGTCCCTTTTGGATAATGGACTAAATATTTCCTGCTGCTTTGCTGAGACGGTGTTCCTTGAGCACTGCTTTCTAGGTTTCCACAGAGAGGAGTTTACCTCTGGGGACCAAAAGCTGCTGACCAACAGGTTTCTGGTTGTTATGGGAACCATAAGAATTCTCTAGAGCCATTTGGGATGGAAATGTTCCTGACTGTTTCGCTTACTTTTTGTTAGTGTGTGTGTGTATCTGGGATTACTATGGTGTCATTTTCCACCTCTTCAGAGGTTGACTATAGTCCTATGTTCAAAGAGTAATCCTTGTCTCTCGTCTGTCTGTGCCTACCTACCTCTGTCTATCTCTCCATTTGTGTCTCTCTCTTTCTGTTTCTCTCTCTTCCTCGGCTCGGTGTCTCTCACCCTATAAAGCTTACTGGCGCTTCTGGCTCTGTGTCACAGTGGTCTACGAGCTCTTTCTCATCTTCATCCTGTTTCAGGCAAGTAGTACACACACGTACACACACACACACACACACACACACACACACACACACACACACACACACACACACACACACACACACACACACACACACACACACACACACACACACACACTTCCATTATTCAAATAATTTGTAAAAAGCACAGATGAAGCAGTAAGCAGTAGTCCAATGTCATCCCCCCTCAGTGACACATGACCCTTGCTTTCGTCCTTGCTGTTGGAGTTGCTGCACCCAGTGACGGCTAGCTTAAAGGGCAACCGTCACGCTCAGAAAAACAGTTTGAAGGGCACATGCATATAGATACTCCTCCAGTTAAAGATAGTATGTAAATCTATGTAAATCCTGGTCCAATGACAATGGTCCTACTTTGCAATGTTTATTTATATTCTGCTGCGTTTGTGGAAAAAATACTTAATGTTGCTGACCATGATTTTCACACAACCCGTTTTTGAGGCAGAACTCTCGTGGCTGTTCCCCTTCTTTTGAAATTAATTGTGAAGACAATTCTTTATGAGTGCTTTCTCTCAATCTAAACTTTTTGGAGTGCAGAGGGGTGTTTGCTGAGAATCTGTACAGGACTAAGTACTTCTGGATTATCTCTTTGATGTTTAGATATGTCCACACTTAAATGAACCCCACCGGCTGAAAAACCGAGCAGTTCTTCCGTTGTCTTGTTGACCCGGACCCATTTCCTACAAATTTTCAGTTTTTTGGCAAGCCAAGAGCGGCCCTATGGGCAAAACCACCGGATGCTCTTTCTAGGGGATTTTTGAAAGGCGCGGACATACTATCTCTAAAGACCGTCATCCCCCCAAACCGCTCTTAACCACTCGTGTCCCCCCTCCACACACACACTTTCATCAAAGAAAAACGAATTTGGGTCAGCCTCTGTAATTTTCCATGCAGTTCTATTTCTGTCCTCACTGCCCCCTCCATATTTAGATGTTCTGAGATGCTCATATTTGCGTACATTTCCAACAAAACTCAGAATGACCTCCAAAGCATCGGGTTCATTTCACACATAACTAGAGTCATGTGCGTAGCTTGGTGTAATTTATATATATTAAACTTCATAATGAAATTGAATTTGTACATGTATTTCTTTGTTCTGAAGTGTTTCTCATCCATCTGCTACTCAGACGGTGCATGATGGACGGCAGTTCATGAAGTTTATCGACCCCAAGCTGGGGGTGCCCCTCCCGGAGCGGGACTATGGCGGCAACTGTCTGGTTTACGACCCGGGCAACAAAACGGACCCGTTCCACAACCTCTGGGTAAGCCACATCACCTCCAGCTGCTGGTGGGTAGACCACGGCCCTTGTCCTCTGGCGGATGAGACATGCCCCCTGTTCTCTGGTCGAGACACGCCCCAAAGTCTGCCACATGGTAGACTTTGGATTTTCACCATGACGATGCTGACCCACATCTGCTAGATAATGATGTCAGCCATGTCTTTCCCTAGCCTGTGAAATAAGGAGAGCAGGGCAGTGTTGTTTAGGGGTGTTTGGCCTGTTTTTCAGTCCGCCATACTAAATATAGTCCACTAAAAACTGCAACACATTTATTATGTAATGTGTAACCAGAAACTGAAACGGACGGCTTCATCAGCCAAGCATGCTTTGTATAGGCTAGGATTTTACGTTTTAGTTTATATAAAAGCAATATGAAAATAATTGATTGGTTGTAACAATGTTTTGACAACGGAACGTTATTTGTCTCCTCAGGACAAGATGGACGGCTTTGTTCCCGCTCACTTCCTGGGCTGGTACATCAAGGTATGTTTCATCCTCTCATTGACACTCATTCATTCACACGGCAAGCCGGCCCGGTTGGTAACAAAGTGCTGGCGTAGCTCAGCTCCCTGGCCTCCATAACATAGCAGAACATTCCCCACTGTTAAACACGCATACAACCAGGATTAAACACCCTGCCAAGTTCTCCAGTTGCGCTATTGTTTCCCGATAGTATATTTACTCTTAGAATAGCAGTAACCAAGTTTTAAAAAATGTGTAATTATGCCAGACAAATTATGCCACCTTAAGAACTTAAGGTGTTAATCAATCCAATAACTGATTGTTATTGGATTGTTATTGGATGAGTGAATTTGAGTGTTGTGATAGGATGTGTTTGTGCTATGTGTTTGTGCTTTATTCAAAATGAGTCATAGTAACAGCAGAGGATCTGTTACATGTTCTCATATATCTGTACTGTATATGTTCCCCTTCCAGCTTGATCTCATTCCTTAATATCTGCTTTCTCTTTCTCTCTCTCTACCTACAGACGTTGATGATCCGTGATTGGTGGATGTGTATGATCATCAGTGTGATGTTTGAGTTCCTGGAGTACAGCCTGGAGCACCAGCTGCCCAACTTCTCAGAGTGCTGGTGGGACCATGTAGGTCACTCGACTCATCCTGTTGTTATTATTATTACTTTGTTCTCATATTTATTTGGTATGTTTGTTCTAGATTCCAGAATCCCACTACTGGGGATGAATAATTCACCCATCTTTAAATATGAATCATGACTTTGTAAATCATTTTCCCTATATATTAAGTCATTTTGCAGATGCTTTAATCCTAGGTCACTTACATGTGAGGCTGACAATAATCAATGCATGCCATTTAAAATTGGAATAACTCTCAAAGCTTCAACATCTAATACCAGCAACATACGCAGTGGCCAAAAAGGGGAATTAGTAGTTAACCGGCATAAAGTAAAAATAAAATAATCAGTTTCATCCCTGATAGTTAGAGCAGATACCATTGGGAGAATACATTTCCGACAAACACTAACAGACTACAATGTCAGATACTTGGCCCTGATCCAAGGCCTGCAGAAACAGAACTTCTTCATTCAAATCCTATCCAATAAAGTCAATCCTTGGTAGGCTGTGTCGATATTTCTGCAGAAACTGTACGGAATGCAGCACGGCCTGGAGCGGCCTACTTTGTTAACAACACGCAGGTCATTGAACGTACAGTCTGTCAAGCTCGGGGTCGTAACCACTTTAGAATGTTGACTGGATGTATTAATAACTAGCAACAAGCAGAAGGCCAAACTAAGCATATTTTCTGCTCACTAAAGTGAAACTCACTCCGTCTGGTGTTCCTTTATAGATTATTGAAGCATAAGATGTACTTAATCCTGGACATGAAATATGGATGTCACTGCAGTAATAGGAATTAAATGGAGTTTCTTATGCAAGTCACTTAAATATAAATATAATGTAAATATAAACAAACGTGTATTTGTACACAAAATGAGTAATACAAATGTAAATGCAGAATGCAAATTCTAATTATAACTATAAAAATAGATCAGTATTTAAAATACAATGTGCAAAAATAGACCCATAAATATTAACACACAGTAGTGGCACACAAAAAAAAGAGTTGCAGCCTGTGGGGAAAATTACTTCATCAGCAACTGAGTAAGCAGACACTGCATTTAATGAAGGCATGGTGGTGATAGTGCTCCCCTCTCCCTCCAGTGGATCATGGACGTCTTGTTGTGCAACAGTCTGGGCATCTACTGTGGGATGAAGACCCTTGGCTGGCTGTCCATGAAGCCCTACCAGTGGCAGGGGCTCTGGAGCATTCCCACCTACAAGTAAGCAGAGTCGATGTGATGTTACTTGTTCTCACTTTTGTTGTTTTCTAGTTTCTCCTTTGACTCATGTCCCCCTTGTTCTGTTTTTATTGATGGTTATATTTATGCAATTTATTTAATTGTTATTTTTATTTTGTCTGTTTAGATCTTTTAGTTATGTAATTAGTTATATCTGGATCTATAGATCTAGATCGAGATATATCTATAGATAAAGGCTATTTATATATATATCTATCTATTTATTTATTTAATTGTTTTGCCATAGAAAATGGTGGCCGTTGTAGGGTGGTGTGTAGCTATAACCCTGTTCTCTGTCTAAAGGGGGAAGATCAAGCGCATAGCCTTCCAGTTCACACCTTACAGCTGGGTGAACTTTGAGTGGAAGCCTGCCTCCAACCTGCGGCGCTGGCTGGCCGTGCTGGGCATCATCTTCATGGTACGACCGCCTCTTTCGGTCAGATCAAACATGGATGCAACCAAGGGTTTATCCACTGTTCCTGTGTTCACTGTGTTGCTTTGGTTGAAAGAGTCTGATGCATTTTAAACAGTAAAATGGTTTAAAGTTATCTGAGTAAATTATGTCAGTTTGGTGATTTGGCCATTCAGTTGGTGCCTCAGTTCAGATTAACGTTGATTTTCTTTTATCTGTTTTGACATGAGGACATGACCTCCCCAATTTAAATTCAAAAGAGTCACTTTTTTTCATAGTCTAATGTGAATATATCCTTAAAGAGTGTAAAAACGTCATACTATGGCGGTACTAACTGAAGATACAGCTAACTGAACTTTAGATTATGTAACATGAAATGATGAATTGACGATGAATAAGAGATCCAATACAGTCTTCCGCCGTTCATTCTATTGAGGAATACTATGATTCATGGCTATAATGATATGCTGTTCACGCTCCTGTCCTCTCGATCAGCAGAGCCGTTTAGCACGGCAGCTTGTAAACATGAGCTGCGTCAAGTCAAATCAGGAACACAGAGGAGTCATTAGCAGCCTAAGAGTTAGAAAACAACTTTGACCCTAAACAAACAAAATTATATAAGAGTGTGCGTGTTCTTGTCTGGGTCCTCAGTTCCTGCTGGCGGAGCTCAACACCTTCTACCTGAAGTTTGTTCTGTGGATGCCCCCGGAACACTACCTGGTGCTGCTGAGACTCGTCTTCTTCGTCAACGTGGGGGGCGTGGCCATGCGGGAGATCTATGACTTCATGGACGACCCGTAAGTCCCCTGTTGACCGTATCTGGGGGAGGGGGTGGGGGGGAGAGATTGTATTGAGAAGGATTCAATGATTGTCTTTTAATGTCTGCCTAATTATTTTCTGATAAAAAATGACAAATAGAAATCTGTCAGCTCTAACCCATCCAATACTAATGGGTGGGTTTCTAAAAAGGGATATAACCTTTCCTTTGCTTTGTTAACGGCTCTTTGTTTAAGAAAATCCATTTCTTGACACTCAAGAAAGTCAAATTATTGGCTTAGTCCAACTATGATTGTATTATTAAGATGCATGTATACACCTTAGTCGAGCTAAAATCGAATCGAATTGGGTTACTCATAGTCGAATTAAGACCCCTAGATAATGCGATTCATAGTCGAGTTAAGCGTGCATGTATGGAGTCGAATTGGATTATGCGTTGAATTGCGTTCTATGCATTGAATTGCGATCTTTTCCCGGGGCTGTGAGCCGGAAGTAGAAGGAGACGATAGGCGTGTTGTTGTCACCGTCGGAAAATGAGAAACTGCGATTTATTTTAAAAAGTGGCGCAGAAGATGGGGGAAGCCGGTGAATGTAGTTACCCCCTATAAGAATTGTGTCCCGGCCACGGGAGGGCGCATGGCATGCATTCATTAAAGATGGAAGCACACAGACACTACGCTTCGATTTCACCCAAGGCTGAATTAAAAGTACATCTTTTTCTAAATGTGGGTCATCAACGAGGTTGTAAAGTAGTAACTTCGGGCACATCTGTAAAAATAAATGTTTTTTTCTCCCGACGTGTTTATGATCTTTATTCATTCATTGCGCTGCGGCGGGGAATGGCGTATACGGTCGGGCGGCGGAGGAGCTGCTCCGGCAGGAGAAAGATGTTTTCAGTAGACAGCTGTCAACTCACTTCGGATAGGCGATTTATTTAAAAAGCTGGCGCAGAAGATGGATGAAGCCGGTTTCTAAATGTTGCTCATCAACAAGGTTGTAGTAAGTAAGTAGTAACTACGTTCTTTATTCATTCATTGGGGCGCGGCCGAACTGACGGGGGTATTCTCTAATATTATGAATCTTACCGACTGCGTCGGGTTCTCCGACTCTCGGGTACTTCTACAACAAGTAAAGACTCGAAGTGGGGTTTATCTCGCCCATGGTGAGAAGGAATTAGGGGAAAGGAACTTTGGCTTTGACTCTCTGAAGTCCAGATTGAAACGTGACATGAGAAAGCGATGTTTTCAATAGACAGCTGTCAGTTCACTTCGGGACCATATAATTTCTCCGACGCTCCATTGTTCCGACCTCATATGCGGACTCCTCTGCCGGCAGAGCCAGTTCCTCCAGCTGGAGTCGGCATACGGCCAAAAGGTCGGAACAATGGAGCGTCGGAGAAATGATATGGACCCGAAGTAAACTGACAGCTGTCTACTGAAAACATCTTTCTTGAATGCAGGCGCCTGAGTTTGTTGTTGCTGGTGACATAAAGAGGTCAACCGGTGGCTCTATTACCACTAGTTGAAATGGGTACAGCACCACCTATCGTACCGGGGAATGACATGTTTCGGCCAATGAATCGATTTACTCACCACCATGTATACTCAGACAATTGCAGTTGTCCAATTGCGGAGCATAGTCGAACTATGGCTTTAATCGGATTAAGCTGTGCATGTAAACATACTGACTGTTAACTGTGGAGAGAAGAAAATGTATTTTGAAAGCTTTTTTCAAGCCTTTCAATAGGTTTCCACTGGTGCCACTCCACATCATCACATGGACGTTCTCCATAAGATGATATGAGAAATTGGGATATCAATGAACTCTTTCTCTGGGTTGGGGTTCATCTTGAAGGGATCCCTCTGTCCACCAGTGTGTTGCATGCTTACTGTTTTTGGACTGAAGTCCGGATCATGTGGACTCAATTTGTGTGATGCACTGTGTCTTTTTAGTTCAACCGATCAGGATTTGCTCCTCCAATAGGGTCACGAGGAATGAGGCTATCCATGATTGAATGGTCTCCGTGGCAACTGTGGGGCTAACCAGGGTTACTAATATGTATTGTTTGTGTTTTGTGTCTGTGCAACCTACTTGCCGAACTATTGCACATAGTTGTTTACTGCAGTGCTGGCATGATTCATCAATGGGTCAACCGACCATGCTTCTAATAATCAGTAGATTATCTGAAGTTCTAAGAACAACAAACATTTGCCGATTGCAAATGCTGATGGTGGATTTGGCTTTCCTCTGTCAGATCACTCTCAAATTACCTCACATTTTTGATCTCTATTGAGGGATTATTAAGCTGAAAGGTTCTGCGTCTGATTCCCCAGAGGATCTACAGTAAACATGAAGTAGGCCTCTTTCAGCTAGTATCTGTTGTTATTCCATCCTAACCCAGTGTGACCTTTCGACCCCCAACAGGAAGTTCCACAAGAAGCTGGGCCAGCAGGCATGGCTAGTGGCAGCCATCACGGTGACAGAGTTCCTCATCGTGGTCAAGTACGACCCCAACACCATCATGCTGCCCATCCCTTTCTTCGTCACACAGTGCTGGTTCCTGGGTATCTTCCTCATCCTCTCCTGGACCCTGTGGCGCTTCTTCATCCGGTGAGTCTGAATGTGATGTATGGAAACACAAAACGTATGGAAACACACAATATATGGAACAGGAAATGTGTCAAAAACAAAGTGTATTGACCGCAAAATACATTGAATACAAAACATATTGTATGTAAAACATATAAATTATTCTATTATTAATAATTGAAACAGAAAATGAGTTACACACAGCATTTGGAAACTGGAACTGGAAATGTGGAAAAGTATAAACAAAAAATATATTTTAACATTAGACCAGAAGAGATTGGGATATTAAATGTGAGATGAATCATCGGATTAGCCCGCTAGTTGGTACAGTGCCCACTGGGCACTGTACCACTGTGAGTTTGAAATGTGTTGTAGCTACCTCTGACTGAAATGTAAGATCATATGTCTATGGTGTAACCGTAGACATATGAACACTCCACACAGATGGCAATTAAATGGTTGTAGTAAGAAGAATACAGCGTCAATGTTCTCTCGTGGTACCACCCTTCGTCCACTCAATCACTCACACACAGCCATTCCCGCGCACACACATACGCTACTCTCGTAACACTTATTATTGACAACAGTTAGCTGAACATTATAGGGTCCCGGCCTTCCACTCCCTGTTTTCTCAGTTAAACACAGATATCAACTACATTTGTCCCAGTGTTTGTTAGATGTGAAATGAAGCAAAAGAAGACGCTCTCTTCCTCCGGTAACGCAGTCGTTCATGACGCCTTTCTTATTCGTTGTTTTATTTGTCTGTAACTCATGCTCCAATCTTTCATCGATTGATGCAGATGTTGTGGATGCAACGGAATATATGATGAGATTATCTATTTAAGATTATCTCAATGAGTTCTGCCCATTCTGCCTCCGTTGCCGTCTGCGGTCAGACCAAAACACACCAGAGTGACAGGGGCCGTCCTCTGAACCTCGACTCTACATCATATCCCGCCCCTTGCACGCCAGCCCCACTAAACCCCCCGTTGATTCTACTGATGTCTGCGCGGTTATCGGTATCGGCCTTTAGGAGCTGAAAGTTATCAGTATCGGTTTCAAAAAAAAGTTTTTTGAATTGTGTTACTTTTTATAATTGTGTTACTGCCAAAAAAATTGTTTTATAAATTTTTGTCCCTGCTCATATCTGAATATTTTCAAATGCAATTCACAATATCTCTATTGTAGCATCACATGTTGACCTATAATAGCCCTAACCATGGGAGATACTTTCCTGTGTGGTTTTGGTGTCTGTCACAATGGTCTCAGTGAGTTTATGTTGTATAAAGGTTAACGTGCACCGTAGGTGCGTTTTAATTACACATGCCATTGACATTGTCACGGTGAACTTCTTGGCAAATACATCAGTTCAAGAGCTCAAATTCCTCACATTTCTGACCACATCCAGTTTTATTTTCCTGATTTCTAAAGATGTTGCAATAGTTTGGTTTTATTTTTCACATTCCAACGTGGCTTCTGTGTAGTACTGCCCCCTCCTGGCCAAAAGCAGGTATTCCTCTATCGTCTGCAACATTTCAAGTGTATTTATATTTTGTATGTGTTCTTCCCCTGACTCCCTGCCCAGCCCACATCCCCCTGGCTCCTTCCCCTACTTGTTTTATAGCTGTAGTGCTCATGAGCAGCGAGGTAGGTTCCTGGTCTGTCCTCTCCGACCAGCTGCAGTTGCCCTCCTTTTAGTTCTTGCGTGATCTCTATCTGTTTTTTTCCCCCAACTCCCATTTGTGGCAGGAAAAAAAAGTTATTTCTATCTGCATGATTCCCAGAGCATCACCGACCAGTAGGGATGCGTGGTCAATCAGTTCATATGAAAATGCTGACAGTATGCAGTTTGTGTATGAAAAAGTGTGTTTCTACCGTTTTCAGTGTGCTTCTGACAACTCTTGAGTTCCGCTTTTGTGCACTCTCCTGGTATACAAACGGACAAAGTTGTGTGTGTGTGTGTGTGTGTGTGTGTGTGTGTTCATGTCTGCGCTGTGGGTCACGGGTCACGTTGATGATAGCCGTCCTGTCTCTGTCCACTCCACAGTGACATCACACTGCGCTACAAGGAGACGCGGCGGCGCCAACAGGAGCGTCCGGTGGGCAACGGCAGCGCCACCGGCCCCTCTGGCCGCAGCCGGCTGAACGGCAGCTGGGACTCCGTGCGCCAAAGGAGGTCCTAGCGGCCCTCCGCTCCTCAGCTCAGTCACACGCACAGGAGGGAAGGGTTGTTTGCACAGGAGGGATCTTCACTCTGGTTCAGAGCGTCACGCTGGGTCAATTCAGAGTGGTGGTGGTGGTGGTGGTAGAAGCAATACTAAGTAGTGGTGGTGTTAGTGGATCCCCGGCCTCGGGTGAGTGTGTGGGCGGGGGGGGGAGATCCAGGAGAAAATGAGTGACACTATGGGGCTGGGTGGGTGGGGGAGGCGAGACTAGGCTGCGAAAGGTGCAAAGGTGCGCTTGTGGGGGAACAGTGGTTGTTGTGCCTGAACCTGAAATTTCGAGGAGTCATTCCAAGGCTGGCTTGTTTGCTGTTGGCACTGAAATGTCGTTGGAAAGCAGGGGGGTTGGGGGGGGGGGGTATGGTTTTCGTCATGCTACAGGGATTTACCTCATTGTATTTTCTTTTGTAAGTAGGGAACCATGCAGACTTGTACACAGGAGGAAATGATTTTATATTTTGTAATTATTATGTTGATTTGGATTCTTGGTGATTGAAAGTCAGGGGCCACTGGGGTTATGGTGGTTGTTGTTATTATAAGGATTATTGTTCTTGGAAGGGTGAACATAAGCAGATGGGACAATTGGTTACCAGGAAAAAGACTGGACGTATCTTCGGATGTCTGTCCCCACCTCCTCTCTGTCTCTCTGTCTTTCTCGCTCTTTCTCTTTTGCTTTACCAATATGGAGGACCCATTGGCTCTGTTTTTCTGACAGACCATATAGAGAAGTTAGACCCCAGTCTTGCCATTAAGGATTTCAGATTTTTCTGATTCATTGCTCCTATGCAATCTCCAATATTTGCCAGGTCGTTGATTTCCTAGGAGGCACAATGTGGATCAGGAGTGTACAAATGAACTCATGTTATTTTCCATCATGTTTTGTGTAATTGTAATGACCAAGTGGCTGCCCAGCAACTGACGAATTGCTTGGCTGAAAGAAAAATGTAGAATTGTTTGTATTTTCCGTTGTGTTTTTGTGCTCCTCAATGGGTGTTTATTTATCATTTGAACATTTTCTTTTCTTTTTTAAATACCTTGTCAGCAGTGTTTCTCGGTCCTACATTCAAAGTTATGGTTTACACAGAGTTGGTGGTCTCGGCTGTTGACTCACACTAAGCAGGGCTTTCTGCCCTTTCCACGGTCCCAATCACTTTCAGACTCTGAGTGGAACATGGTTGAAAGACAAACCTAAACTTCTTTGGCTTTTGTTCTTGAAAAGAGGACAGCAATAGTTTGTAAAATTAAATGAAACCTGTGTCTTATTTAATGGTATGTACGTAAACGTGCTTTAGGAGTTATAGCTTTGGCCGTCAAATGTGTAAGCGTTTTGTTTTTAGTTTAGCCGCCTACCTTTTTTTTTTTTAGGAAGGGTCGATGGTGGGCACTATATAGTTTGGCCTCAAGTCTTGTCTTGGTAAAGTTAGTCATGAGAAATCTGCATCGCTTTAAGGAACACATCCAGGACAATCACACGCTCATCGCTAAGCTAAGTAACGGTTCTCCAGTTAGGAATGTGTCGTTATGAGCATACGCACTTCACTTTGTGGGTCTCTAGAGGTCTGCCATGTGCTTGCTTCTGTGCCCTTCTATGTGGATTATTTGACACAAATCCTGGTTTTGAACTCAGACTTTGTAAACAGGCATAGTGCGTGGGATCCATTCGGTATTCAAGAGTATGGGTTGTTTGCGAGGGAGGAGTGGCCATTATACTTACACTTTTTAGCTTTGCCACCATGCACCACCTGCGGTCAGCCAAAGCTTGGAGCTCATGCTTAAGCCATACGTGATACAGGAGCCATTTTTTAACAATGAGCTGTTTTTCATTTGGATTCTTCGGTTGTGTTCAAACAAACTCATTATTAGGGTGAATGGACAGGGACTATTGGCATATTCCTTGTCAAAGCAAAATGTATGACTGTAAGAAGGGACGCTCTGACACTGCGTTAAGCTTTAAAAGCAGACGAGTGGAACTAGGCATAGCTCGCCTGTGTACAGTTGTATTAAATGGCCCGTCTGGATAATCCCATGATTAGATTTAGAAGTCTTAAGATTCAACAGTGTTGGATCTTAAAAAAAGTACGTAATAACTTGATGTCAACTGGTTTTAAATCAGAAGATTAGCATATGGGCAAATATGAATAAAGAAGCAGCAACATATTACAACGTATAGCATTTGATTGGAACTTTGATTCAATGTCTACCATGCGTGGTTGTAATTGCCAGTTGGTCAGAATAAAAACAAAAAACATTGTTTTCCAAAGATTTAAAAAGGGTGGCCGTTCTACAGGTCGTTTCGTCATTGAGTAATCCGTTTTGAGCTAGTACATACCATGTATCCGGTGTGTGTGTTTGTGTGTGTAACATGAACCCAACCGCAGATCCAGTCATTGGATCGATGCCATGCATTATTTTCTAAAGGATGTAATGCAAAACTATTGTCATGTTCTAAGTAGTCTTTCTTGTGCTTATAGAGTTTGTAGTAAATACGTTTTAGGACGAGGTAAAGGAATCCATTTTCTTTTTAGTCTGACATGCTATATTCTGAGAGGAAGGATATTTTTTTAAGCATTTTTTTTTAAGTTTACGCTGGCCAAAGAAAAAGCTGCACTGTATATATTGCATAGCCATTTATTCATTACATATTTGGCCCCCTTTTTCTTTTAACGATGTATAACTAAATAACTACAATTTCTAAATATCTGAAGTGTCAGTCTGTGGTCGTTCTACTGTGCTGTGTAATTCTGTCCAATTGAGAATTTACAATGTTCTAATGAGTAGACGTGGGACTGGGGATTAAATATGGAGGAATATTCCAAATTGCACTTAATATTCACTCTGATTGTCTCTGTATTGTTTGTGACTTTAAAACGACAATTGTCTCAACATTGTGTAATGCAACTAACTATATAGAAATGGCAATCTTGTATTGTTTAACTGGCTGGAATAGGGCAGTACTGTTCTGCAGCCACAGGCAGGGTGCTCTGTTTCTTTTCAAATCCCTGGTCCCATCTCCTTGACGATCAGACAAGCTTAAGCTTTTTTTTTTTTTTTTTTTTGACTTGGTTAGTTACAAGTGTCCTAGATGGAAATACAAATATGAAATGCTGCTGTACCTTATTTTATAATGTTTTCAATAAAATAAACCAAAACTAGGATAAATGACTTGTGGTGCCTGGACTGAAAAAGAACAACATAAGTATTTACTGCTTGTATGCCACATGATGGCAGTGTATCCCACTGTATTCGGGGCCAATTGGATAAATAATTGGGAGAGATTTTTAAATCAGTTCTTTATTGCATAGCGGTCGCAATTTAGCAAATGTCATTTTGAATACAAATACAAGCCAATTACAAATAACACCCCTTTAAAAAAAAACTACACTCATGTAAATATAAGTCTTACAACAACTGTGCCTAGTGCAATTATTTAGGTTTTCCTGGAATTCCCTGAAGTTGGAATAGTTATAAAAGGTATTCCCAAAAGCATAAATATATTATTGGAGTAAATAGAACAGGGGTATTTCATTGCACTTATTAAATACTGGTAACAGGGCAACTGGGACTCTCATTACAAAATACATTCACTTTAAAGTTTGTTCCAAATAAAATCAAATTGGGTGTTGAATTCCCAAGAGGCATCTATACATATGTAAAAGTATCTGTATTAAATAAGCAAAAGCTGTGCAGGTGTGCTTTGGGAGAAGGTATAGACTGTTAGACCTTTGCAAGGAGTATGGCTTCACAAGGCAGTTGAATGACTGGCTTTAGTCAAAAAGCAGGTTTGTTACAAGTTCTTTGGTGATACTGAAAGTACAAAAGAAGGCACTGGTGTAAGTGAATGCCAGGAGATATCCGATCATGTCGAATAAAACATTGCAATTGAATTGAAGAGCCCATATTATAACCGGTGGTGACAACAAGATCCCCAAACAATAACGTTTAACTTGCATGTGCGCAAACATAAAACCAAAACAATAAAATAAATGAACACACTAAATCCCTAATCAGTAACTTTGTGCCGATCTCATTTTGCGAACCCCCTTTGTAAATTCACTTATCCAAACTGTCTGTACTCTAAAAGTAATAAAACATACGCATCCATTCTGTTTGGGGGTTTCCTTCACAAACACTAACATTACTGACTTGGAAAAGACCCACGCCGCGTTAACCGAGTGCGAGGGGCTAGGACCTGACCAGCTTGAAGCCCTGGCCCGTGTCCAGGACAGCAGGCGGGAACCAGTTCAGTTTGAACCTCCGCAGGTACCGCTGGAAGACGCCGCAGACCCAGAACAGGTCCAGGCCGCAGGCCCACAGCGCCAGCCGGACCACGGGGTAGGTGACTCTGGGGAAGTAGGTCTGCCAGTGTCTGTTGACGTCGCCCTCCGTGGGCAGGTGCAGCGAGTAGTCGCCCCAGTGGTGGGACACACCGTAGACGGCCGACACGGGGCGGCCCGGCTCCGACCAGCAAATCTCGGCGCCGGGGTCGCAGTTGAACTCCACCCACCGGTGGGTGAAGTCCCCGAGCTGGCCGGCGTCCTGGACCTCTGGGTCGGAGGCGGGCGAGAGCGTGGCACCCTGCACCGCCACGTAGAGGCCGGCGTCCTCGCGGCCCACCTCCACGCGGGCCACCTCCCTGGCCCAGGGGAGGGCGTTGTCCACGTCCAGCACCAGGATGAGACGGGAGCAGGCGCCGGCGTTCTTCTCCCGCCACCACCTGATGATCTGGTCCAGCTGCAGGGTGTCTCCGCCTGGACCGCCGGGTGGATGTCACACAAGCGGAGATAACGACACGTTACGGTCTGTTGAACCTCAACCTGAATACAACTACACACAAGTGAGTAAGAGCTAAGGAATGTGACACATGTATGGTCATTTTCAAACGCCATTGATATTAAATAATGTATATCATTGATAAATAAATAGGAAAGGTTGTCAGGGTTTCAAACTAATGTAAAATAATTGTGAGTAGCCCAGCTCTGGCCCGTATACACAAATGCTCATACAACTGGTAGGGTTAGCTACTGTAGCACTTTGTATATGTCAAGTTATCAGAGCTGAATAAGTCGATCACCCGAAAATGATTTCTTATCAAAAATTTGGTACTTAATGTTGCAGTTGAACTTACATATTTTGTTCATAGATCATTATAAAAAAGGAAAAGTTTACTTTTTCTTGGCTGGTAGTAAGATAAAGCAAGCACATTTAAGGAACCACTTTGGACTGGTAAGCCTGACGGCATTTGCTATTTGTGACAGTTTATAGTCTAAAAGTAAAAAACAACCATTAGAGTATCATCTGAAAACAACCGTTAACCCAACCCACCACGATTTAGAAAAATCTTTCGCCAATTCATTTTAGGAGTTCAGGAACGTAAACGATACACTTCATAGGGTCACCGCCACAAACGCGCCTCGTAGTGGGCTTCAGTCCCGCTCACCTGCCAGAGCCCACTCTCCGGAGCGGTGCGTGTGTCCGCTGTAGTACACCACGTAGGTGTCGTGCCGCGGGCCGTCGGATGTCCGCAGCTCCAGGAAGCCGCGCAGCTTGACCTGCATGGCCTCCAGGCTCAGCCCGCTGGTGGAGTAGTCGCAGCCAAAGTTCTCGATCATGTGGTGGGCGAAGAAGAGCTGCACCTTGTTCAGCATGTCCGTGGAGCGCTGGTTCAGCTGCTGCACCTGGTCCGGAGGCAGCAGCATGGGCTGGCCGTCGAGGCTGGATGGGGGGGGGGGGGGGGAGACAGTGAGCTGGAGGCTGAGGCTGAGTTGAACTCATTGCTGGTCACTAGATTTTTTTTCTTGCGTTCTCCCATGATTCACAGCAAAATGGTATATATTCATAAGGGTGTGAATCTCCCGAATACAAAATTGTTATATTAAGTAAGTGTATCAAGATATTTAAGCAAATCAATTTCCAGATGGTTGCCTACAGAGGTATGTTGGTGATGTCTAAAGAAAAATTAGATAATGTCAAATCTTTCTAATCTGCCAATCCTAAAATACCATTCAACTGCTTTGTCCTATACTGTTCATCGTTGAAGTCATTGGCGGGCTTCTTAAAGGTGTAGGACAGCTTAAGTGTGGGCACAGACTACTACCTGCAGTAATTAGTGGGGATGACCACAGCGTAGCCCACGCAGGTTCCCCCCAGACTGTTGCCCAACTCGTGGAAAAGCCCGTGGAAGAGGGACTCAAGGAGCAGCACCAGCAGCGACATACTGATGGAGAGGCTGCTGACCGACTGGGGAGAAAGACAGGGAGTCACATTCAAGTTAGGGCAACTTCAGTGTGCAACCAAACGTGCAAAATGCATTATATATGCATAAATAATAATTCAGCCTACCAGCCACGCGAGAGCTGCCAAAATGAAAGTGGACAGCAGCGTCAATAGAACGAGGCGCTGTGAGATGAGGCAGAAGTGTCGCACGCCCTTGGATGCCATGACCTTGTCTAGACTGTTGAACCCTGACCCCTGGGCCAAGCACACTCTCTGACAGTCGCTGATTTTTGTGTGGAAGCCCCATAAGGTGATTAGGAACACCAGGTGGATGATGCCCCAGAAGAGCATGCAGACCACGAAGGCTGGGACCATCAGGTACAACTGGCCCCCGTCCGACAGCCTAGACGCGGCCAGGACGAGGAATGTCACCTCCACCACCAGCAGTAGGGGAAGGAGGGACAGCCGTCGCCAGCCTCTAGCCGCTAGGAACGGCTGCCAGCGCTCGGACACAGACGAGCCGCTGAAGTAGTAGTCGAGTAGAGGGTCGCACATGAGTTGGCTCAAGAAACACGCCAAGGCAAACTGGTTGGTGGACACGTCCAGGCCCTTGAGGAACAGGAATTCGGCGACGAAGGCGAACCCGACTATGTTGGGAATTGTGAGGACAGCTTTTACCCGAAGAACGACCATCAGCACCGCCAGCGCAGCGACAAAAACCGTAACACTCGGAGAGCTGTTGACCGCGAATGACACGCTGCCGAAGCCGACCAGCTCCAGCCGCTCCGCCGTGGTGAGGAAAGCCGGACGGTACTTCGCGCATCCGCAGATCCGCTCCAGCAGAGCCCCGAGAGTTCTGAAAACCATACCAGTCAAGAGCAAGTAGTTGGTGGTCTGCTCCTTCACGTCGCGGTCGGGCGCAGGACTCCCCACGAAGCACAGGAGAGCCAACAGAGACCCCAGCCACAGGTGGAACAGACTTTGGCTGACTTTCTCCATGTGGAAGTAAGTAAGTACAATCGCTAATCCGAGGACAACGATGGCCAAAACGAAGATGATGAGCATGTTGGCCTCTTGGCTGATTTCCCATCGTGCGTATATCCCGAGGCAGATCGCCACCAGCAGACTGACGCGGGACAGATAGTCCAGGAACCGTATGGAGGAGCGGATGCTCGTCTCTCCTCGGACCTCCTGCAGCCAGGCCATGGCTGCGCGCAGGCAGTGGTTGGCGCCGTAGCGCATAAAGTGGCACATGCCCTCCCCGTGCGGCACACGACCTCGAAGTAAACGCCGGCTCACCGTGTCATTTTAAAGTAATTGTCTCGATTCTCAGTCGGTTAGGTGAGCCATGGCCAGCCTTACGGAGTTAGATCTGACGGGTCATCGGCTAGCATGAGTAGCTAACCTAACTTTTAGTGTTGGCTTTTTGACGGAGGACGGAGCTATCTGGTGTGACGCGCACGGCCGTTTCATTTTCATTTCATGATTGGTAATGCCCCAAACCCGTTTCATCGTCATTGGCAAAGTGTCATTCGTAAAGTAATGTCGCTTCCTGAAGTAAGTTGAGAGCGCCGAAAGTTTTGGTCAGATGACATCCGTCACGGTGGCTACGGCAAGAGCGTGGAGTCAAGTTGTTTGGCCCAAAACGTAACACACACACAGGCACGTGCACAGGAGTTTTGAGGGGCAGGTGCCGAATTGTTGACGGGGGGGGGGGGGTTGGATCAAAGAACACTCAGGGCACTTTTTAATACGAGGCAAAAAGGGCAGGGGCTCAAGCTAGGGCCCTATGTGTGCACGTGCACACGGTTTCCTAGGACACAAACTCTGCTCTCCAGAGTTTACGCTTTCTCAGATGCGCTAACGAGACAGCGGGGTATGATGTTGTCAGAAGTCTATGGAAAGTGTTTTCCCACGGAGACAGCTCTCCCCGGGCCTCGAACGTGGGACTCTATCCATCGCACCACCAACAAGAGATCGGTTGATATCTGGTCAGTGGTAATACTTAGATTATGAGTTTAAAAAAAGAGGCATTTAAGACAGTCCTTTAACATCTAAGTATTACAAAATGCATGCCTGGTGTTGGGCAGGTGTGCCGTGTTTTCTGTTCTAATGTGTGTGTAAATAAAGACAACTCCCGTAGCCGAGCGGTGTAGGGGGCGCGGGAGTTGATTTGACTGCTTATCTTGGGCTCCCGTCCCGTCTCGTCCTTCCCGTGCAGCTCGCCACAGTATTATTGTTATTATTTTAACGCATGGCATAGCCTACTATACTTCATTCATGCAGCCCTATCGAAAAACATGTTTCCACAATCCACACGCTATTTCTATGCAGTTTCACACGTATGAATAATCTTTGACATATTTAAATCAGGTTAATAGTTTGCATGTTTGTGCTGTGTCAGGCATGCAAACTGGTTTGGGGTGAAAAAGGTGAGAATGATGCGTGAGCCGAGGAAAACAGACCCACTAGGGGGTTCCAGGGTTATACTCCGGGAAGTTAATTTATTATTTTTTTAATTAGAAAAAAAAAGTTAAATATATATATAAAAAAGAAAGCAGATGTTCGTCACACGACGTCATTGATGTGAAATACTAATAACTGACTCAATATTTGTGATGTGACACAAATGTGTGTGTGTGTGTGTGTGGGGGGGTCATATAAATTTTGCCATGTTGATTGCAGGGTCATGTCAAAATAAAATGATATCGCCGGGGGTATCTCCGAAAATCCCTCCGGTGGGTCTTAACATAAATAACGAACAGTCCCTTATGTAGATGGAGGAGACAAATAATGAGACACGGACACATGACATGTACAATACTTTATAAAATGGAACCATAAGCACACCTTGTTCTGCAATGTCAAAATACTTTGATGTAAAGCATTGTTGTCATGCAAGCAGACCAATGTCAACACTGGAAGACAAATGCAACCACTTATCACAAAATAAGATCACTTTTTTTCTCGTCAGTACAGTGAAAATACAGGTGATATCAGCAGAGAACTTCGTATTTGCTGGCGAAAGACCAGAGGGAATGCAGTAGTAGTTATTAAATGCGGAAACCTATCCTGTAAACCAACAATATATTTGAACAATCAACTTTGGACAACGTAGAATTTCACAAAGGGTGTTCATATATTCATAAATACTTTTCAAGGGGGTGTGAATGGTCTCCCAACACAAACATGGAGAAGGCACCTCAGAAGATTGATTATTCTATAATGAACACGGTAATGTTTAGGACATGGAGATGAATCGGCCTGATCGTACCCTTGTCGATATTAAAAGTAAAGTGCTATCAGCAAGCAGTGACAGCATGTATTCAAAATCAACAATCACTCTTAATTAACACAACTTCAGCCACTCGTTACCTGTTTAAAGGGAACACAGTACAGGCCTTTACGACATTTCAAGCTAGTGTTTTTTTTCTTCTATCAAAGATTAGATTAGATTTTGTTGGCTATTGCTAACATAAATTTGCCTCTAAGGCTGGTTTATGACTAAGAAATATTACGAAACAAGCAAATTGGCACATATCCCACCACTAATATTAAGTACTTTGAATTTACAAAGTTCAGATGAAAAGGTCATAACCTAAGGCAAGAGTAAGAATTTCCACTTTAGGTTATGTAATAGAATCAAAGAATATACCGGTTTACATCTATAGATACTGATTTGAAGTTGATGTGCTTCTCTTTTACTTGACTACACAAAAGTTAATAAATTCTACTAGGAAACTATTTTATATTGTTACTATTTCTAAGAACAGCAAGAAGGGGAAAGGTTAGTTGAGATTCTCGTACCTTCGCCTCAGAGTAAAATACATTTGCAGTTTCACAATAGTACATCTAGAACACAATCCTAGCGCGTGGTTCTGAAAACTTTTAAAAATGCTACAAACACAGCTTTATTGTAAAACATACAAATTCAGACGTACAATGAATGCCACGTTAAATAAAACAGCGTTGTTCCATTTTATAATGCACAACGCGAAATGCGTCGGCTCTTTGAGTTTCTCATACTTTAAGCAAAGCACTTTTGTTTTTGTTTTTTCGATGCACACAAACATTTTTAGAATTAAGAAAATCTAGGCGCAGGAATGACAGAATGTGATAAAGATTCTATCATCAGCCGCTCATCTTTAGTCTCTCCAATACAATCTCACAAGGATAGCTTTTTTGTTGGACTCCTGCACTAGTGAAGTCTGCCCTATAAGCTGGTTAAACCTTTTTTTTATTATTTTTTTTAAACAAGTGCATGTGCAATAGGACTTGAAATGAAAACCACGATGGGAGTGGGGCAGCTCAATATCTCAACGCTCTTAAAAAACCTAGCTATTTATTAAAATATATCAATCTTATCATATGTCATGTAAATGTGTGTGCATGCGTGTGTGTGTGTGCGTGTGTGTGCGCGTGTGTGTGTGTGCACGTGTGTGTGTGTTTGTGTTCATGTCTTGATATGACAAAATAATCTGTAAACTTCTTTCTTTCGTTCTGTGCAAACTGCATTGTTTCGGGGGGGGGGGGGGGGTGGGGCTGACATGGGAGGAGAAGATAAAATGCAGCAGGTTTCATTTGGCAGCGCAGCAGTAGAAGACACGCTTCAGAGACTGGGGGGTGGGGGGTGGGAGTGGGGACACCTTGTGGTGGTGGTCGCCTCACCCGGACCTAGCTCTGCAGCAGGATGGGGTCTTCCAGCTCGTGGAAGCCCGGCACCGAGCCGCTCTGGCTGTCCCCCGAGGAGTCCGAGTCGCAGGGCGCGTCCGGCAGCTCGGCGAAGCCCCACGCCAGCTGGTCGTCCTCCAGCTCCGAACGGGGTGGCGCCGACGGCGGCTCCGCCTCCCCGCCGCCGCCGCCGCCGTCCTCCTCGTCGCCGGCGTTGAAGTCCTGCGGGATGTAGAGCATCTCCGGGAAGTTCTGCGACACCAGGTCGCTGCTGGTGGCCAGCGACACCTTGCGGAACGCCAGCAGGTGCATGTGGGAGAACTTGACGTACTTGCAGCGCCGGAAGCCCAGCGACTCCACCGCCACGCGCCAGCTGCGCATCATGAGGGCGTGGCGGTTCTGGTGGGAGGAGTCGGGCGTGATGATCAGCAGCAGGCCGTGCAGCGCCAGCAGCTCGTGGGCCTTCTTGCAGCAGATCCAGCGCTGGTAGGGCGAGGGGAAGTAGGAGAGGAGCAGGGAGAAGACCACCACGTGGAACAGCTGCGCCGGCAGGGCGTCGATGGGGCTGTGGAGGTGGCGGAGGAAGGCCTCCACCGCGTCGCCCGCCAGCTGGAGGGGCTGCTGCAGCTGCAGGTTGAGGAAGTCGCACTTGTACACGCTCTGGGGGTGTGGGAGACGCGGCCAGTCAGGGGAGGACAAGCACACACGAGTACAGTTAGTCTTGTGCCGTAGTGACTTCAGATACATGTTGTTAAAGGGGAACTGTCGCAATCTGATATTTTCTTATACCAGAGAGTACTTCCCTTTTCTTGCGGACACAGTGCGAAACTTAAGCTTTCCCAAGAAGCAGTACTCCGATATAATAGAAAAGAGCGTGATGGTTCCTCTTTAAGGAGCAGGTAGGCATATTAAAAGGTGACATATTATACCGCCAGGTGTGAATATGATTAGCCGTTACAAGCCGTTTTGAAAATCTGCCTCTTCTGACATCACAAGTGGGCGTGTCCATCTAGATGTGTGCTGGATAGATCAGTCTACCAGCCTTCCCAGCGGACTTTGGCAAATGTTGCTCATCTATCCGTCATACGTCTAGGTGGACACGCCCACTTGTGATATCAGAAGAGGCAGATTTTCAAAACGGCTTGTTATGGCTAATCACGCTCACACCTTTAAGGAGGCCTCCAGGTAAGTCCTCGGGAGACATTCGGCAGTGAACCCACAGGACCATTCAGCCAAGGGCTAGAACACCCTAGCGACTAGACTACCCGGCCTAACAATAACAAACGTGAATTCTTCGACCAGCATGGCGGTGATTCGTACCTCGACTGCAGGCACGATGTCTATACCGACTGTGAGGAACTCGTCAAACTCCAGGAAGGGGTTGAAGCAGCTTCCCACGTCCAACAGGCGCATCTTCCCCCGGTGAGACACAGAACTGCAGAAAACACATTCACACTGGATTAAACACCGGTGAGATCCAGAACTGCAGAAGCACATTCACACCGGGGAGACACAGAACTGCAGAAAACACATTCACACTGGATTAAAATCTGGCAACCTTCACACAGGATTTAAACACAGATGAGTAGAGCATGATCCTTTATAATAAACATTGTGTAAGTGTAGACATCAAGTTGAAGTCTTAAGTTACTGATGTTACTATGGCTAGGCATTAACAATGAGCAGGCTGGGGTGGATTGACTCACCTGGGTAAAGGGGTGCTGGGCTGGGCACTGAGAGACACTGCGGCCTGCACCGCAGCCAGTCTGGCGTTCTTATCATCCTTCTCTAGCATTCTCTTCATCCCACCGTCCAGGAAATACTCCTGGCAAACCCTGAGAACCATGCAGAACAGAGGGTCACTCCTCCCCACCGTGACCTGTGACGGTGGAGATGAACCAGACAACCTGGAGGCATGTGAGTGTGTTGATAATGAGAGAAAGGAGGGTGTCCCAATCTGTAACCATTTGCTCATTTAGCAGAGGCTCACATCCAAAGTGACTTGCAGGGAATGCAGATACAGACGATTAAGAAGCACGCAGGGGATAAGACTATCTTTTTCAAAAAGGGAGTCAATCGAACCGAGGACCTTGCAGCTGGAAGGTGAACACCCAGTAGCAGACCCTTACACTATCCTGCCTCTTAGCTCTTGGTCCGGAGTCAAACACATCCAAGCAGTTTCCCTCACGGGACACAAGCCATACCTGCGACACCACTCGATGCGTCCTTCCCCCTCGCACTTGTTGGCCCAGTGGTGGTCCGCCAGGTTCTTCATGGCCAGCGCATACTCGCTGAGGGTTCGCTCATCCTCGCAGTGCTCCCGCCAAATCTTTTCAAAGTCCCCCACTGCCGACATAAAGAGAGACGGCGACGGAAGACTTTAGCTTACCAGGAAACCTTAAGTGCTACCTATAATAACAACCACTATTACTGTAATAACTGGTATACAAGACAAACAAGGGATGGGGATCAGTGGCGTGTGGACAAACTAAAGTTGCGTACTGAAGGTCTGAACAGCTGAGCTTCTAAAACCTGTTTGGTGTCGGGCCGCGATCCTCTTTGGGTTTCAAAAATATGGAAGTAGTCCTTTTGAGTATGAAGAGAAAAAAGAGCAGAGGCTGGGAAGTCAGTGGCGTGCTGTTGCTTAACCATTCCCCCACCCCCAGTGCTCCCTCCTCCTCCTTCAGCTGAGGGTAACAGAAGTGCAACTGTTTCCCAGCGAGGCGAAAAACAAATCCACAAATGATTCACTTTGCGTATGTGAATAAACAAAAACAAAAACAAGGTGTACCGAATCCCGTTGGCCGATGGTGGGGCAGTGGCTCCTAACGTAGTTTTGCAACGGACGGCCTACATCTCATGACCGTTGAGATGAAAAAAAAAATTTGCAATCCGATTTGCAGAAATGAAAGGATGAGAAGCGCCATGGCGGCAGTGTCCTTATAGCCTGACCACTAGGTCTGTATCGGGTCATGGCCTCACTGGATCACGTTTTACCCATTAGCCAATCATGAGTTCTCCTGACGGAAGCTGGGGCTGCGCGATGTTTAGGCTGACTGGGGAGGAACTGGCATGGACTTGTTGTTCTAGCAAGACCCTTTAAGTGAAAGTAGGATATGTAGTAGGCCTGGGCAATATGGCTGAAAGACATATGACGATATAACTTATTGATCGATAGATAGCTATTGATAATTTTAATGACCTAAAAAGACTAGGAATTACCATGCTGGTTTTAAACACTTCTGTTTAACACTTAATATGACCTTGTAATATGTAATATGACTGTTCTTCATTGATAAATACTCCAATGTCGATACAACAATGAAAAACACTCAAATATTGTAAATAAGTATTGAACCGTGTTTGTGTAACAAACCCAGCTGCTAGATTCGGTGGTCCAGTCTCTTATCGATATATATTGAACATGTTTTATATTGATATTGATCACAATACGATCATTTATTGTTTTATTGCCCAGGACTAATATGTAGGCTAGGGTTAGGGACAGGGACAAATAATGGCCCATGAAAATAGTGGCCCATAAATGAGATCCCGTTACAGTGTTCAGAGTAGGAGGGGCTGCCGGGTGGTAGTCACCTAGCTCTCTGCTCAACACGGCTTGTCCTCTTGGAGGTTCGGAGGATAACAAACGTGAACTGTATTTTGAGCCGCGTTAAGGGTCCAGTCCAAAATATACAGGCCTGTTTATCTTTTCTACATTCCTCAACCGGACACTGAGCGTACTTTTTACCAAAAAAAAAAAAAATGAGAGTGCGGTGAAGCGGCCCTTGCCTGTTTTCACCCCTTGGCAACGCCTTTACTTGCGACCAAATTACTTTGCGAATATGCTGCCCTGTACGAGGCAGTAAACAACCAAAATGAGATTAGTGGAGGGACAAAGATTCTTTACAACTGGCCTGACCAAAGCCCTTTAGCCCAGCCCCTTCTAATATCTGCTCTGAAAGCTGTGGGCCTGTTTATTTCCCAACTGTCAATTCAATTAAACTTTATTGCCATTAACACCACGTGCAGGCACATGATATGTGACATGATATGAAAGGAGGGCTGCAGCTTTGACAAGACAGGGAGGGGGGGGGGGGGGGTAAATGACAGAGGGACATACATGACATAATAAATACCACAAGAATATAATAAATACATTGATATAGGTAGTGTACAAGTTATTTGTGATACAGCTGTGCAAATGGCACTGTAAACATGGCAGTAGTGCAAAAGAGCTGTGGTTGTTGTTAGTTGTATGTGGCAGAATCTAGTTACCCTTTAAGGGATTAATAAAGTATTTTGTGTGATTGGTACGCACAATGATAGACATTCTGTCTTCATAGTGACATGAATATATAGGATATGTGAAAAGTACATTCTTAAGCTCAGCGGTGGATTTTTGGTATTTTTCCTCATTCATTTGCTTTTTTCTCTCGTTGTGTAGATAATAGTGATTCATACCCGCTACACTGGTCTGCCAAGTCTGAAGCATTCCCTGAAGAAATTATGTCTGTGTGCAATTAACAGCAGCTTAATGCCTCCGTGTGGATGAGCACTGAATCTGTTTAGGAATGTAAGCTGTCAGCTGTGCCTACCAACGGCGAAGCACACAGAAACACTACAGCAGAAATATCAGTTAACAGTGTAATGCAAAAAATAAAATACATACACAGTACACATATGTTGTGCAAGCTTTTCAAAAAAGCATCCACAGGGACAAAGACAGAACTCAGATCTGGATTTTTTTTAATGTACTTACATTACCTACCTACCCTATCCTTTCACACAATGTTGTACATTGGTCTACAACATTGAACTACAATGCCCAGATTCCCATGATGTATGTTGCAAACAGTTGTCACTTTAACATCGGGACAAAACAAAAACACATCATGTGGTCCAGTCCAGCTCAACTGTATAGGCACATTTTAATCCAAGTTTTAAATCATTCAATTAAATGAATTACATGTTTGAAGCATGGCCTCTGAATAGGACATAAGCTAACAAATTATTCTGCCCCGTTTGTTGTTTCTGGCTGTGTTGTTCTGCCACTTGTTTACCGATCTGCTTATCTAGAGCAGTTTCCTGCTTGTGTTCTGCCACTTGTTTACCGATCTGCTTATCTAGAGCAGTTTCCTGCTTGCATCATAGGTGTTTGTGAGAATAACCCCCTCCTCCCTCCATCTCTGACCTGCTCCGGGCACCTTGAGTACTTTGACCGAGAACGGAGTTGGATGGTCCCTACGGTGCCTTTATAATAACAGAGGAGTCTGTAATGGAAGACCACACAGTGATGAGAGGGGGAGCCTGGACAAGTCACTGGCTTCATCCTGACTTTTTGTTAACAACGTTTGCCAACATCAACATCTCATGCCATGGCGCACTGTGTTTTCAGGGGATGTCAGATCAGAATAGAACTTAGCATTTTAACCCGCACTGAAAAACTTAATTTTAAACAAAAGTGTTGTGATACTGTGTTACTTTTAAGAGCAAGGTCCCACTTCAGCTCTTCAACTATCAATGGCGAACATGCTAGGGCAACATATCAATGTTTCGGTTCCTCATTTTGGGCCTGTGTGTGGTGTGGGGGGGGGGGGGAAATGGCCCCGTCGTTGCGCTACTAGGCCCACTATCTTGTATTCATTTTTCTTGTACTGTTACAGCAGCGATATAACAGGGCCTAGGAGTTTCTCATAGGCCCTGTCTGATCGCAACCCACGCTGTTCTCCTGTCTGCTTTGCCTTTGGAAAAAAAAAAGGTTAGCTGTGTGCTGCTGTGGTGAACCACTGCTAGTGTACATCAACACTGCACTTATGCTACAACATGCTACACATTAGCACCAACCTAAACATAATCCTCGATAACTTAGAGATCTAAAAAAAAATGGTCACATCCATTGTGTCTGGTTGGTTAATCAACACCAGCTCGCCGAGTCCCGCATGTGCCAGAGCCAGTTGGCTATGTGGACTCGTTTACCTTCCTTGTATTTCCTCCGCAGTTTTCTGTGGACGTTCTTCACCACCCCGGACAGCTTCTCTTGCTCCCTCTTGCACGGCGTGTCTTGTGGGATCGGCATGAACAGCGGCTCCAGGTGGTTCTCTATGTCTCCTGTCTCGACATTGTTCGTACGGTCCATAGCACTACTGAACAAGCGTCGCTGCCTCCTCTTACCCCTGTCCCGGCTGAAATCCAGTCAGACACCGGCGGCAAACCGGCGCACCGGCCAACAACGCGCAAGGTGATTGCTTGGTTTTCAGAACGCGCTGGCAAATTGACAGCCCGGCGACCAATCAGCGTGCGGAGGGAGGACACCGCCCCTGTCAGATGAACAGCTGTTTGTGCGGCCTCCGGCAAATCTCTGCACGAACCGTTGTTTTTTTTACGCCGATAGTCCGATATTATATTGACTGTTAAAGTTCAGAGCATTAATTCCCTGAGACGCAACCTGGCCGCTTCCACCGTCACATTTTTATATTAATTCCATTTTAAATTTAAAACACAAAACAAAATTTATTTCCTGAATGCAGCTAGGGACGTTGTTCAAGCTAAAACGTAAACAAAAATGTTTTACCATAAACATCTTACATATTCTTATTCTTTATTTATTGGCTTCAATCGGTGTTCGTCCGCTTTGCATCATCGAGGTACGTGCTGCCCTCTATTGGTTTTAAGTAGGCCTAATTTAAGTGATACACACTTTGTAGGACTTCTGCTGTTTATTTAACGTTTAAGTTGATGTATTTTAAGGCTGTAGGCTATATCTGAAGATATTATATTTCCACAAATCCTTTTCAACTGATAGCATTTGACGCCATCAAGCACCTGGCTGGCTGTTGATAGACAAGCAATGTGGCTCAAAATAATATAGAGTTTGAGTCATCATGGTGGGATGTTAATGAAATACAGCCGTTTATAGCTTAAGTGTCACTAAAAACGGTGCATTCAAAGTAATTATATATAACCGCACCACATAGTCAACAACAAAAAACAGAAGGTCATTTTGCCTGACTGAAAAACATGTTTTTCACTTGGTGTTGCTCGAAATAGACATTTTATTTTAAAAATGTGTTTGCATAAGCCTACTTTAGTTTACTTGTGGGAGTGATGATTCTTCCCTTGGTTGGGGGTCCTCAGAGAGTAAAGGCGTTTTTCCAGCTGTCCAGCTGCAGCCCTTATCGTTGTAAATTAATCTAAAAACAGAATAAAAAACAAAGTATCTAAATCGCAAGTTTATTTTAAGGGACATTCTTTGGTACACCGAAGATATATATATTACATTTCTTCCCAGCACATACTTGGGTTCCAACGTTGGAAAACCACTTATTCAATGTGGTGGTTTAGCTTTACTCTCACAACCACGAATAAACACAGACCACAGAATACCATTAATGAACTTTTTTACAATACTCTATTGAACTGTTATTTGCCGTAAATAATAATAAAATGACTTTGTCAACTACATATAGGCTACCATTTAATTGATAATGGCGGAGTGTACGTCTCTTTAAAGCGACAGCGGTCACAGATTATTGGCGTGGTTTAATTAGCTAAACCTGGATTTCCCCTTTCCATCATTAGCATCATTAGCATTTATTCATAATGTTGTTAAAACAAAGACTTGCATTAATAATTGCATATATATATATATATATATATATATATATATATATATAAACTAGGGAGATACAACCTCATATACCAGTACATCTATATATATCAATACATCCCTATTTACATTGCATTGTACCCAACTCAGTTATGCTGATAATTTAGCAATGGTCCACAGTGTTTGCTTAGTTGACACAGGAATTACTGTTACGGTTCGTCACACCGCTGATTGCTATGTTAAATAGTTACAGAAGGGGTAATGTGAGTAATGTGTCATGAAACCGCATTTTGACAAAACTGCATGGATTTTTATCTGGATTCATGTACTTCCACAGGGAATATATAGCACATTAAAATAACCAGTTGGATATTCACTTCCAGATCAAGGCCTGAAAGTTCAATTCAAAGTTAAATTAAAATAATCAGATACATACAAAAAGTGAAAAATATCTTACTTAAATCATGATCAGGATGGTTTTCTTTTTATACTCATGGATTAAGTAAGTTATTAAACAAAAGTCAGTGATTAAAGCTGCAGTATGTAAAAAAACAAACAGGCGGAGCTTCGTTGTGAAACGTTAGAATGGAATAACCCTGCACGGCTGCTTTACTGGTGAAGGAAAATCCCTCACAGCGGACTATGAGGGATTGTGGATGTGGATGTGTCAACATTTTAAGAAAAAAATCTTACCTACTGCAGCTTTAATATAGGGATGTAAACAAACACAGCTCTACAGTAGTGATCTGACCCTTGTAAAAAGGGTTTTTCAGTTTTTAAAACTGTGTTTCGCTGATAAGCTCAGAATATGTGTGACCGCTGATGAAAATTCTACATTCATATTGCACCCTATAATCTAGTTTAGAACATTGTTGTTTCAAGCTGACTGTCTGCTCTGCAATACAGCCAAAATATGGACAACAAGTAAAGAGCAAAACAGGCAAGGAAATCATAATGGTATCCAACAACTACAAATAAAGCACACATGGTGATGTATAACATTGCCTTTAAGATATTACTGCAAGAGAATGCAATACCATATTCCTGATTGTCCTGTCTTGGAAATTGTCCAGAGTCGGCCTGGAAGTTCTCTACTTCCTTCTTTTCTGGCGTGTCCAGAATCCTTGCGAGCTGTTCCTCATTCACAGACTCACTGATAGATGGCATGGACGAAGACAGGAGCTTTGGTCCGTCTATCGAGAGTCTTTTACCCATACGTGAGCCCCGATCTCTGGGGAAGCTTCTGAGAGTTTGGGGGGATGGTGCGGCCCGCAGGCGGTGCATGTACAACTCCATCTCTTCATCCGATGGAGAGTCACTGGAGCTGCTGTCCACCTCCCTATCCTCGGCCATTACGTCGCATTCCGGCTCATCGGTGGAGACGCGTGACCCTTTGTCTGCAGCCCACGAATCACTTCCACATCGGGATGATTCAGAAAGCGCTTTTGATTGGCCGCTTGTGAGGTGTAATCTGTAAGTGATGCTTCGCACCTCTTCTTCTGAGATGAACTCCATTTCAGTCGGGAAACATGTGGTTTCATTATTCAGTGAGTTTTCTTTGTCTATTACCCTTTCTACCTCACACTCATGCACATTGCTCACTGGTGTAGATGGATCGCTCTCCATTTGCTTTTGACTGGCGTCTGACCCCATCTCTGGCCTCTCTGTCTCTTCGTTTCGCTCTTCTTCCGCTGTTCCGTCCACACTATCCTCCACCATCTCCATCGCCATCCCTCCTTCCCCTTCTCCATGAACATCCTTGTTGGCTGAAATCCTCTCTGCCTGATCTTCTACTTCTACCGGAGTTTCTATGTCTGTTTCAGCTAGGTTTTCCTTCTCTTTGTTCCTCATTTCCTCCCATACATCATGCTGGTTCTCTGTGTCATGATCAGCATCTTTCTCAACCTTTTTCTCTTCCACCTCCTGTTCTTCCAAAAAGAGGGGTTCCTCCACAGTTTCAACCTCAATTTGGCTTTTCCCTTCAGTTGAACCAAAACCTTTTTGTCCATCAGACTCTGTCTCTGTATGCTCTCTCTTTTCACACCCGACCGCCTTCTCCAAAGGTTGTTGCTCTGTGATCGTTTGCGTTTCTTTCAGCTCGTCGTTCTCTTTCTCACCATTTTCATCCACCTCTTTTCTCATGACCTCCTCGCCTAATGCATCGTTTTCCTCTTCTTCGACCATCATTTCCCAGTTTCTGTCCTCGGTTCTCTCTTCATGTGGCCCGAGGTCATCCTTTTTTGTGGATGCATCTTCACTTCCACTTCCACAGCGTTCAGCCTCTGATTGCACACAAACGGTTTGTTCGACCAGAGTTAGTCCAATTTCTTCAGCCAACATGTCTGGGTGTGTACAAGAGGTTTCATTCACTTTGATGCACTCAGATACATCCACACTGTCCTCCTCATGTTCAACTGTAGGTGTTATATCCCCTTCCTCTATATTGTTTGTTGAATCATTCCCTCCGTTGTCCGGTTCTTCAATATCCTCCAGTGATGTTTTAAGGGTCTCTTGGCTGAGATCGACAGCAGAACCTCCATGCCCGTCTTCCAACTCTGGGATACTTTGATCCCCGACAGCGATATCAGCGGCCTCAAACATAACAGGAACCATAAAACATTGAGGATCCAGCTCTTCCAGCTGCTCTCTTTCTCTGCCCTGTTCCGGGTATATATGAGTTGTTGACACAGCCTCAGTGGGCGGATCGCCATCCTGTTCATTCAACTCGTCTGTGCAAATGAAGTCTACCGCCGCCGCCTCACAGCAGAGCTGTTGCTCCAGTGCTTTGTTTTCACACTCTGTCACCAACGGAGACAAGTGAGGCAGTGACACAGTAGGGGTGGTTTCCTGCAGGGCTTTTGGTTGTGAGAGTGCCTGCGTTGGGTTCAATTGCGACTTCATATCCAAAAACACTTCTTCTGCTTCTGTTTCAGCCTCTGCTGCATCTTCCATTATTTGTTTTTCATACAGATTCTGCCGCTGACACCCAAGGGCCTGAGGGCCTTTTTCAGCGTTCCCCTGGTGATTTAAACCCGCTCTGGTGGTGCATGCGTTCAACTTCTCCTTGTTTACATCTGAAAGAGTCATGTCTTCATCTGTGGTAGGCTGGGGATTATTTGGTGTCTCTGTGCATTCATGCTCTGATTCCTGACGGTCGACGTCTGTAGGGTTTGTGCTTGTGTCTGCAGCCACACTTACACACAATTTGCCATCCTCTATAGGAACATCATTCAGATGAGTATTCATTGATTTTCGGTCATGAGGCTTGAACTGATCTGTGCTGATCCTCGAAGATTCCTCATCGTTTTTAGTCGAATCCGTCGGCATGCTGTTTTCCATAGAGGCTCCCATCCGTGAAAGTTCTCTCACTGATTTCAATTGATCAGCCAGGTTGCTATTATCACTTTTCACCTTGCCACACACCAGGGGATACAGAGGAGCCAGCACGGTCCCGAACGTAAAGCCGCTGGGTGCGTTGACAGGGGCTTCTGTGTGCTCTTTTAAACGGGCATCGCTATGTGATTCCTCTCCTGTGTTGTCGACAATACAGACATTATCTCCTCGTCCCATACTCTCCAATGGCCTGTGTCCGGTTTCCCCTGTTATAAAGGCAGCAGAATGCTGCCTCTGTTCCAGGTTCTCCTCTACATGTGGTTGTTTGGCATGTGTCGCTGTCACCTCTCTCCTTTCTGCACCCAGAGGTTGGACAGTGTCGATGCTCTCAGATTTCTCTGCCTTGGAAGATTCTCTGCTCTGTGCTGGTGAGATGATGCCTTTGGCATCGGTGGAAGAGCCTTCGGAACACGACAGAGAGCCCAAAAACGCCTTCACCAGGGGTTCACCCTGCCTCGTACTGTCGACTGATGGTGGCTCTAAAAGTGACACTTCATTTTCGTTGGCCCGCTCTGGTTTGGGATCTTTCGGAGAGAATAGGTCCTTCAGCTTTGCCTGCCGTGCCGCCCTGCGCCGACTCTTTCTGCTGGCATTCTTCTGGCTGTGCTCCATCTGTACGTCAATGAGATGAATGGATTTAGTTTCGTTTTGATTGCTATGCTTTGTCAAAAGGGAGGATATTCAGAAGCTTCCGCCGAGTGCGTGAACTGTTGTTATGTTTGAACATCATGACATGATCATTCAATTTTATTTTGAAATACAAATCTTTTATTTAATATGTTTATGGGAAGTTCAGTCAGTCAATCACTCTGAACCTGAAACTTTTCCGTACACACACACACACACACCGTAGACTGCAAACTGTTTCAACAGCCAATCGTTGGAACAAGACATGCTCCTGTGTCATCAGGATTCAACTGGTACGCTTTGATTCACTGCTCTAAATATAAGGCGTGTGGCATTCTGCCTAGGGGTCTACCACCCTACTCCCCTTATAATCACGGACAACCTTCTCTCTCGTATGTTTGAATGTGTGAAACCACAGATAGGTAACAGCAGACGGAACAATGGCATGGCAGAAAAAATGTTTGCAAAATAACATTTCCCACAAATAATTTCCCACTTATAACTTAAACAACAACTTGTTTCATTTTGAAATCAAAGAAGAGACTCCATTTTAACTCACCTTTAACTTATGACACTCCTCCTCTGAAGTGGCTGAACAGGAGTCAGGGACTTGAGTGACACCTACATTTTTCGACACAGCTGGAAAATAGCCAGATAGTTACAGTCTGATGAAGAAAGTTACAGTCTGACGAGAACATAGACTAGCTTACCAAATGTGTCCCAAAGAATTACCTGTTGTAATTTCTTCTACTGTTTGCACTCTGTCCTCCAACGATGAATTGTCAACAGTGGTGAAGTGCTGTCTGTGAATGAAATGATTAAATAAAGTCAAGGACACATGGTACTTATTCATATGATCCCATGCGTAGGTTATAAATGATGATGAAAAGATCCATCGGTTGTCCGGGTATTATAAAACTAAAACAGCACAAATGTCATATGGCAATACAAAATAGCATATCTAAATCATAATTTGGTTTTGGTTAAATAAAATAAATTACAATGACAAATGCTTTGATTGTATGTGTCCCTTAAGGTGTGCGTGTGTGCATGTTTGCGTGTGCGTGTGTGAAAATACAAAACCTAAACCCTAAAACCAAACCCTGAGACATAACTGAATTAGGAAACCCTAAAACCTTACAGCACTTAAACCTTATCCTCAGAAGATTACCAAACCCTAAAACGACACTAAATATTAATCCCCAGAGGAAACCTTAACCCTAGAACCAAAAACCGATCCCTAAAACAGAAGCTAGAAATGAAACCCTAACCCTAAAACAAAACCCTAGAACCAGACGCCAAACCCTATAAACAAATACAAAGCCCTAATACTTTACCTAAACACTAGAACCAAAAACGTAACCCTGAACCCTAACCCAGAGAAGAAGCCCGTACCCTGAAACAAATCGTTAGAACCTGTAACCAAACCCTCAAACCTAGTCCTCAACATGGGGTTGCGATCCCGTGGGGTTGAGACGCCCTGTTGGATATAAAGCAATGCATCAGTCAAAGTCATAACGGCTAAAGTGATGAACTGAGTGGTTGCCCCTCTCTGGACGACCCATGAAGACCTTTATTAAAACACACAGGCAGGTAGTCAACCCTGGCCGGTGTACTGCCGATTCATGCTGCAGAGAAATGCTAACATAGCGTGAATCCTAAGTAAGAAAATGGTGCGATCAATCACCTTTTTCAATCACAATAATTGCAATAAAAATGGATAAAAAAAAAGGACATTTCATTGAACAACCCCAAAGTTTAAAACTTTACTTATTCTCATATCAAGTTGCAATGTGCTTCTTCCTTACACTCCCATTTAAGGCCCAGTCAAATTTGCACAAATATACACTTACATGGGCTTAATAGGAACACTTACGCCAGGACAGTTTGTCATGGGACTATATAATAAGGGCATTTCTAACCAAGGGGAAGCAGCCAAAGTAGTCTAACAAGCTGATACAGAGCGCAAGATCGTTGGTCTTGCATGTGAGTGTAGCACAGTAGTAGAAGTAGCACATCTATAGCACATATAGACGCCATCCAATCAGTCCCTCCCAATCTGATAGGAAGGCTTGTGCCTGGCATCTGTGGGGCAGGGAGGGGGCAGAAGAAGTACATGCCGTCCTGCTCTCCATCAAATCCGTCTTGCCTCACACCTCACGTCCCCCCAGCCAGCACACTCACAAATACCAATGTGCCCACACATACACACACACACACACACACAAACAAACACAAACACAAACACAAACACACACACACACACACACACACACACACACACACACACACACACACACACACACACACTAGCCAGCCTCTGATACAATCGATCGGGGCATAGCTTCAGCGACAGCACCCACCTTGCGGCCTTTAGACAACTTTTCTTGCACACACATTCATCCTCTTCCTTTTCTCTCTGGTGGCAGAACAGCACATAGTTCTTGCCGTCGTTGTTGGCCCAGAAGATCCCCACCGGCGTCTCGTATCGCAGGCAGAAGTCCACCCTGGCTCCCCGCTCGTCGAACGGGGGAACCAGGGTCAGCTTGAATGAAAAGCAGTCTGTCACTCCATCACCTTCCATGTACTCCGCCAGCAGGTCAAAGTGGCTGGCCCAGGCGTCTAAACTCGTGCGGACAAACACCGTCTTGTCGAAGGAGACGTTGAGGACGCGCACCACCCCTCTCAGTGCCGTTGTCCCAGGGAGGAGCGCGATGGACTCCAGCTCTAACTTCTGTTCCCTCACCCTCTTTCCCAGCTCCTCCAGAGAGTCCGGGAGAGGGCTGGGGAAGGACAGGTCGTAGGAGTACCGCTCCACGTCCGGCCCTTCCGCCTGCCCCTCGTCATAGCCCGGGGGCTTAGGGAAGTCCCGGCTGTCGAATTCCTTGACCAGCACCAAGCGGAGACCCTTGGCGTCCGCGAAGCTCACCCTGCGGGTGCCAGGCAATGTGGGCTCGTGCGGGGCCTCGTCACACTCGTCCTCGGACGTGGACGTCTTCCTCCGCGGGAGAGGGGAAGACTTGGGCCTGATGCCGATGACCTCCTCCCAGTCGTCATCGTCTGAGTCCAGTGGTTTGAAGCCCAGGCCCGGCACTTCTAAGAGGTTAGTGGGCCTAAAGTTTCTCGGTTCCACCACTGCAGACTCCATGAGGGCCAGGCTCTCAGAGAGAGCGAGGGAGTCAGAGTGCAGCGGCTCTACTTCTGGCAGATGACATTCAGCATGCTGTGACTTAATACACAGAGTCCAGTTACAGATGGCATTGTAGCGTGGGCCAACACTATATATAGGACAGAGAGGGCTGGAGCTGTGAACAGTAGCGTCCGGGTCTTGTGGAGACAACGAAGATCGTTTTTTGTTTCATTTTTGTATATATCTTAGCACTAAACTTACATTTGACGATGTTTGAAGGATTATACATGATTTTTTTACCTCTGCGACTCCAGGAGACCACATACTTCAGATAGTTCTGTGATCTGTCTATAAACTCGAGTTGTCGCCTGGTGAATCCGGCCTATTTTTAACGGTCACGGGTTAAGTATGAAAGGGCAATGAAATTCCGGTACATTCTATGCAGTTTTTAGAGAAGAGAAGGTTCACAATCATTGTGAGGTCAGCCTTGCATATCAGATGCGTAAATAAGCTAGATTAACAAATCAATAAATGGTAATGCAAAGGTCGGTATATTAAAAACTACCAAGATAGTTTACATGACCACAGGAAGGACATCACAGTCACACTCACAGTCCAGCTGTAATATGACACAACACAACAAAAAGTTTATTATAAGATGTAATGGAGAACAACTCATTGTTCTCCACAGCCTCTCAGTCATCACCTGTTGCAGGGCGCTGAGCGACAGTGTGAAGAGCTACAGAGCTCCCTGCTGGTCTGTTCTTCTCAAAAAAGTGAACTATTCTCTGCTTCACTTGTACGTCACTTCAGGTAAAAGTTTCTGCTCAATGACGAAATATAACCTGAGAGACGGGAGAGAGAGAGGGAGGTATGATGGCATGATAGGGCTCTGGACATGGAGCTGATACCTTCCTCCAGGGACGCACTGTCAGAAAACACTGGTGCTCTGCAGGAATCTAGAGAGTCTAAAGAGGATCGGCATTCTGGACCGTCACGGCCCTCCAGGAATCCCTGTGGTCGCAGGTGTTAGTGGGGCACCCTGTAACGTTCGAGCCTGTGGCGTCACGCGACCCGCTCACATGACTCGGCTGTATTTCAGGGCTTAACCATCATGCTTGACCTCTGACCCCACCAAATTGTGAGGCTGAGGGACGCATAGCTCTGCCGGGGGGGGGGGGGCTGAGGGAGTCACGTGAAACACGATCCCCCGACACCTCGATGGCGCTTCTCTCCTCTGCCTGTCTGCTGTCGTCACTGACCCGTCTTCAGACGTGTCGTAAAATAGCTGACACACAAAGCTGGATAAAAAAAAAAGGCATTCAGCGTTTAAGCCTCTAAAAAAAACATAAACAAATAAATGAGTGTAAAATGAGATTGTATATTTTATAGACAGTGTCGGAGGTAATCAATGAATGTTGTTTGATTCGATTTTTGACGCATCAAAAGTGCAGATGAACACCTCGCCAGCAGGTGGCAGAGTTACCTTTGTAACACAATCTAAAACAACTCATCCTATTTGAAGAGAGGCACATAAAAAGAACGATTACATTCTATATTATTTCATAATGTCATCAGAAGAGTACATTGAATGAGGCTGAATGTTTACTTTCCTGAACAGGACGCTTGTGTTGACTCTCCTACAGGAAAACTGAGGCCTTCCTCGGACTCTCCTTTAGTATTAGAGCTGAAGTTGTCACCCCATGTATTCCACATTTCCACTGAAATACTATGTGGGCCTTCCCTTAACCAACTCCTTTACCCGAATGCCTTGACAGAAAGGCAGTCGCGCAGTTCCTTTTATGCTGTTTTATGAAATGATGTTATCTTTCCAAAACTCCAGGGTATGTAAGTACAGTGCATCTAAATAAAGTCACAGAGCGCCACACTTGTCAACACATTTAAAACTCCTCAGTCTAGATAGGGATTAAGTTGTGCCTGTTTATGCAGGTGTATCAGTTTGTCTTCTAAAGTGTCCTTTGGGCTTTGTGCCGGCTGTGTCGCCTGTTTTTCTGCACTAAGAATAGAAGTTTGCAGATCGTTGTTTATAGAATAAAAATCATCAGCGTCAGTAAACACTTCTTCAACACATCAATGTGTGTGAACGGTCTTGGATAAATTAAATCAACACAACAGTTTAAGTTGAATATTCAATACACTTCAGAACCATGATTTAGTGAAAATGTGTGATCCAGTGTTAGACTTGCTAGATTTGTTCTTTTTTGTATTATGTATATCTATGTATATTATGTTTTTGAATCAACCATTGCTTTTTTTATGCCACTTATTTAAAGCACTTTGAAATGTATTTATTGTATGAAAGGTGATATATAAATAAACATTATCATTGTTATTTTGTTATCTTCGGATTTATTATAATTTAACAATTTACAAATATAAAACACATTTAATTGGGGAGCCCTGGTTAATAATGTGAATCTTATGTCCCAACTGGTCTGTTATAAAAGTCAGGTGGCTACTGGTTACCTAGTTAGTGTTAATGGTCTGAAAACGTGTAGCCTCCTCATTAAATGGTTGTCTTGCTGCGCTTATCAGCTGTCACTCTGGACTCAGTGGCTCCACCCCCCTCAGGTGCATGCACATCTAATGTCAGCCCGTTACTCTTCCTCACTGAGAAGGATCCACGTAAGGAGAGAGAGAGACACACACAGAGAGAGAAAGAGAGAGAGAGAGCAGCACACCATTTACTGCCTGCAAAGACTTCTATTCATCAACAAGGTTAGTGTATTAATAATATACTTCTTAGGCAGACAGGCAGAGTGGCTGTTACTGCAGCAGAAAAGTTATTTTATTGTACTGATTGTCTTCTGTGGTCATTTTGAAAAGTTTTCTGCCTTCGGTGAAGTTTTTTGTCTATGGTTCTCACATTTTGGTGAAATGTGCGCAAGATGTGGTGCATGCTCAATGTGTGTATAAGTTGTCATGTTGCTTTTGTATGCATAGCATACACGTTACCTCTCACAAACTCGAAGGTTGTGTTTGACAAATACCATTCATACATGGGTAATTATTTACAGACCAAAACTAGCATTGCAGGTCTTGTTTCAGGCGCACATCACATGCACCTTTTATTTAGATTTAACCACAAATGCATGTATAGTATATTCTGCTGGATAACAATTATTTACAGCCCATGCATTTTCTAAAGTTTACTTTCTTATCTGTGGGGAAAACTGTGGAAAGTCTGAAAACTGTACACATGTTGGTTGTTCCAGTGTATTGATTGGTTGCCTGTTTATTGGTTACCTGTTCTATGTTTTTTAACCTTGAGTGAGTTAATTAGTGTTTTGTCCCTCACACCCATGAAATTGTTTGCTCTTAACCCTCTCATGCTTTGCCACCTCATACCTGGTGTTTTTTTCTCTTTGTCCTTTTGTCAAGAAATACTTTAGTAGACTCTTGGCTCTGTCTTTACCCTCTCCTCCGTCCTATGGGAAATGGAGGAATAAATAAAAATAGTCTTCTAAGTCACGCATGCAGAGAGAGAGAGAGAGAGCGATAAAGAGATAGACGGTAAGAAATTGTCAGTGAGTGAGGGAGATAAAGTGATAGTAAGAGAAAGAGAGAGAGAGAGCGTGAGAGAGAGAGAGAGAGAGAGAGAGAGAGAGAGAAGCTAATGGGGACGCGTGACTAAGTGAGCTCCAACACTCGGCGTAAGCAGGTATCTTCTTCATTTTCCACTTCCTCCTCCTCCTCCTCCTCTTCCTCCCGTTCACGAGTGCAGAAAATAGAAGGGGCGTCAGGGAGACAGATGTTGGGGGAGGAAGCCCCTCCTAGCGACGAGTGGGGGGGGGGGGGGTCTCACGTGATGGGACACAGGCATTGCAGACACTGCACACTCTGGTGACAGAGGCTGGGACAGGGGGGAGGGGGGGGGGGGTGGTGGTGACACAGAGCTCTTGTTTGTCTTTCGTTATCAGTAGGTGGGGAGGGGGGGGGGGGGGGGAGGGGAGGTGAGGGCGGGTGAGTGAGGAAGAGGAGGAGGAGGAGGAGGAGGAGGGATAATTGTTCCAAGTCGATGAGTGTGTAAGAGGGGAATAACTACGACCCCCAACATCATTTTATGGTTGTCTGTCACGATTCTGCGCTGGGTAATCTTAATCAGGGAGGGGGGTGGGGGGGGGTCAATGAACCACGGCACACCTCAGCGAGGATGGACCATCCTCTGGCCGTCTCCTCTGGTCGTCTCCTCCTCTTGTCCCTTCTCCATTCTCCATCCTTCATTGGTGTGTGTGTGTGTGTGTGTGTGTGTGTGTGTGTGTGTGTGTGTGTGTGTGTGTGCTCCTCACTGGCCCTGTGAAGCCAAAAAAGAGTATGGCCATTTTTTTTTCTAAAAGCAGATAATAATAATAATAATGCTCATAATGATAGCCACGAGGGTTAGCCTTAACCCTACATTGATAATGCTTTGCAAAGAATGGCTGGAAAAGGGTCCACGTGTGAAGAGTTGTTTCAGACTCAACAGACTGGTCAATGTCCTCCTGCGTTAAAGAGATCGGCGTCTGGCTCGGGGAACCATGCTCATTATTAGCACTGCACATCGTTTCATATTCTGTGGGTGTTTGCATTAATACCCATAAACTTCAATTAGGAGTCACAACAAGCATGTAATGGCGGTGCTAATTAACTGCTTGGCCAATCAGGCGTCTCGTCCGGGGTCAATGACACAACCTCCCCTGGCCGTGTACACAATGGCTCGACAACGCTCGCTCGTAATTGGACGGTGGGCATCTGCAGTCAAGGGCAAGGGTTTAATGCAGGTGTGTGTGTGTGTGTGTGTGTGTGTGTGTGTGTGTGTGTGTGTGTGTGTGTGTGTGTGTGTGTGTGTGTGTGTGTGTGTGTGTGTGTGTGTGTGTGTGTGTGTGTGTGTGTTTTCTTTAATTTAGTACTCTGTGCATGGCTAATATTTCCTCACTCAGACCTCCGCTATGGTTCATTCTTTCCAATAATTAGAAAGAAATAGCTTCTGATTCGGCTACTCTGAACTCTCCAGTACAGCCGTATAGATCTAATTTCATATTAGTAAGGGTTTATTCAGTCCAATTTGATTTAATATTTGTGATCAGATTTTGCGTTGATCTGATTTATTTATTTAAAGTTGCTCTCGATAAGAGTATTAAAGAGAGAGAGAGGGCATAAACATGAGGAAGAGAGCAGGATTTTGGAGCTAAACAACCAAAAATCAATCCTTTCCTTGCCATTGATATGTGTTGCACTTCGCATACTTGTGATTGGCAGGGAAGATCGATTCCCTGAACCAATCAGGGAAGAGATGGCCTGATTGATCAGAAATGAGCCAGGTGCAGTGTAAAATCTAGATCACAGAGGTAGACAACTCCAAACAGATATTCTCACAGCGCATTTCACCCACTTTTAGCTGCAGGACTGCTCTGCAATTTCACAAACAACAGAAATAATAACCCTTTAATCTTACCTACTGCACCTTTAAATGGTTTAGCAGACAGTATTATAATTGACGTACAGTGACTTCATTATCATTAAGACTAGGCTAGGTTAGGCTTCTTACTCAAGGATCAGGGATCCAACCCAGTACCGTTGGGCTGCGAGTCGAACACCCTTACCCCTGTACGTCTGGAGTCCTGCTGTGATGTCAACTCTGGTTCCATCTGCTCGTCTGTGTCTACAGGATGGCTCCACAGCCGGCGCAGCAGACTCTCTCTGCCACTCAGCTGCAGTCTCTGCTCCAACAGCAAGCCCTTCTCCTCCAACAGGTACTCCGTCCCCCACAGCCCAGCTACACGCGCCATGGTGAACCTGGGATTCATACTAATACTGTGCATAGGGAATACTGGGGGGACCCGTAGATCGTGTTTGGGCACCTGTACAGTTTTTTTTATTTGATCGTACTGTAAAGGGCTTGATGATGGTTCCACGTCGACGCAACGCAGTCGGACCACGCAGGCGTGAACCTGTGTTGGTTCTGCGTCGGATGAGAGGTCAGCGAGAGGACGTAAGGGGTCCGTAAACCCCCTTTGCGTTGTGTCGACGTGGAAACCATAACTAAGCCTTAAGTCAGAAACCCTAGGGACACGCAGGCCCTGTTTGGTCACTTGAAATTTGGTTTGTTGTTATATTGACTTACATTTTACAATTTTGCGGTCGACACTTTCTTTTTTTTTTTTTTTAAGCTTTACAAGAAACAACAACTTCAGCTCCAACTTCAGCTGCCCCACAAGAAGGTTAAGGAGGTATGACATCACTCATGGTGACCTCTCACATGCGTATTCATTGTAACTAGGGTTACTAGTACAGCATTGTTATCCACATTGGCGGTATATAGATGAGGGAGCCACGTAGGGATACCCAGGTGGGTGGCTGCGGTCACAGGGGATGGAACCTTCCAGCTGGGTGTAAAACACCATCACCACTACAGCTTTTAGTTTTTAACTTGGTCTCAATGGAACGGTCGACGCTACAGCGCTGTTGTTTGAACTTTGTAGATCGGCGCGAGAGAGAGAGAGAGGGCTAGATTGAGAGGAAAAGAGAAAGGGAGGGAGGGAGAGAGGGGGCAAAGGAGACAGATCCCGTATCCCTGACCCTTCTTGTTCTCTCTCTCTCTCTCTCTCTCTCTCTCTCTCTCTCTCTCTCTCTCTCTCTCTCTCTCTCTCTCTCTCAGGTCTCTTCACCACAGCTGATGTTCCAGCAGCTCCTCCGACTGCAGCAGTATCAGCAGCAGCTCCTGGCTCTGCAGAGGCCGACCCCCCCCTGCCCGGCAGCCCCCCAAGGTCCGCCCCTCTCCCCGTTCATCTCAAACCTGCTTTGAGGCGTGGTTTGCGTTTGCCTTGGTCTAACATGATTTCGTATACGCCCCTTGCAAGTGAATCACCCTCAGGGTCGGATCTCCTGATATACAAATGCTGCAAAAATACGGAGGACATGTGTGAGAATGGCTGTATAGGATTGGACCCTGGTAATGGAAATTAGTGAAGGAAAAATGTACTTTCGATTTTTTCTATTTACTATTAAGAGCAGATCTTGAGACTTTATTTTTTTCTATCCTTGTGTATTGACATTTAATAGTTAGCTCCATGTAATTAAGGAGCTGGTTGCAGTTATTTAGGCAGGTTATCAAGGATGCCAACAGGACAGTGGACATTGGGGTTTGAACCAAGAACCTCTGGGCTGGGGAACAGCCTATTTTTGCCCAGGAAGACCTGTGACCACAGGCAGAATAGTAATATAATAGAAATATTATATGAGTATTATGGTAGTGTTAAAGATTGCATTTCTTTTCTACAGAGGTCCACCAGATATGGAAGGAGTTGATCAACAGCCTACGAGAAGATAAAAGCACCAAGAAGGACTGGACCACATACCCCGCATACCCAATCAAAATCCCAGCGACCAAGATCAACAACCCACGATCTCCCTCCCCTCTCCCCACAGAATGGTACGTTCTGCGTGTTCTCAGTGTGAAAGGGATTTCAAGAAGGCAGCTGTTGTTGCCTTTTCCTAAACATCAAAGGTGTGTCACTCTTGTGAACAAAAAATGGTTCCTCCAATTCTTTGAAAAGCCAGAGGTGTTTGTTTGCTATTATGGTAGACTACGTATTTAATTCCCCTTGGGAACATGTTTTGTTTTGTTGTATTTTGTTTGCCACTTTTCTACCAACAAGGCAAGTGAGAAAAGTTTAGTACCAAATCAAAAGATACACGTTAGGTAATAATCCTTTATGCTTCCCCTCCACTGCCTAAAGAGAAAACAAATAGTGCCTTATATTTCGTAATTTGAGTGACTTACAGTTCATTAAGGAGAGGTAGGAGTTAGACTTCTGGCTCTAAGGACATGGGGATCAAACCCAGAACCTTTTAGACCTGAAGTTGAACCCCATATGAGTATTGGCTGTGTTAATGTCAATGCAATGTTGGGGCCTTGTTAACCTTGATTCTGATTCCTCCATCATTTCCATGACACATCCTTTCCCTCCCCTCCTCTCAGTGGCGGTGAAGCAGCCTCACACCATCTCTACGCTCAAGGTCTGTGCAACTGGCCTGGCTGTGAGTTTGTGTGCGAGAGCATCAGCCACTTTCTCAAGTAGGTTCATTTAAGTTTTTTTTTTTTTTTACATTATCCTGATTAATACCTATTTTTTTATTCTAGATTTGTATTTTTCATTTTTAATCCTGACACCTGCACCAAAATAAATGCCTTGTCCATTTGTAAATAAAATTCCAGGTTCTTATTGAAGCAGAATTTTCCTTTTGTTTTTTTCCTTTGTTGTTTGTCCATTGCTTGGTACAAAGTTTCGTGAAGCGTCCAGTGGCTTTTTATTGGGCCTACTCACATGGACCCCATATGTTCATGTTCCCAGGCACCTGGTGAGTGAACACACCCTGGACGACCGGACCACCGCCCAGTGTCGCGTCCAGATGCAAGTGGTCCAGCAGTTAGACTTCCAGGTTAGCAGGACTCCCATTCATCCGTCCATCCGCCCATCATAACCTCAAATGAATCCTGTCCCTCCCTATGTCCGTCTGTCAGTCCAGCCTAACCTCCATCAATCCTGTTACTCCCTATGTCCGTCTGTCTGTTTGCATAGCATGGCCCAATCTGTAGCATTGAATATTTCAAGATATTGTATAATTTTAAATACACTTTTAAATTAAACTCTAGAGATACCACCCTCATTGGACAGAGAAAGGTCAGGTGTCATCAGAAAATTATGGGATGCCTTAGATTTAATCAAACTTGCTATGTGCATCCAAAACAATGAAACTAAGAATGCTTCACACACTGTTTGATGGGAAAAGCAGTCCATGCTCGGCTACCTCAGTTTATACACCCAAAATACTGAAGACTATCATAGGATAAAGTGAGGAACGCTATCAAAGTGCTCAAATGATGTTCATGACTCGAACAACAATCACAAAGTCTTGACGAATCAACTCTTACTGTCGCCGCTTGTTTTGACAAAATTAAATCAAAAGGCTTTAAAGAAGTCTTCTCACGTTTGGTCCCTGGAATGAAGATCTCTACCACATGATTTCTGAGGAATATTTTATAGCTCAAAGGTATCAACGTGGTCTACTTGTCTACTATCAACAGCTCTCTAGAGAACGGGAACGTCTCCAGGCGATGATGGCCCATCTCCACCTGCCACCTTTGGTTGCCCTCTCTCTGGCAGCACCTGTGGGCGTCCTCTCGCCTCAACCTGAAACGTCCGATGACCCGTTCAGTCCACAGGTAGAGCTGGGACGGGGTGTTCAGGAGTTCTGTTGGACAACAGAACTTGGGGAAGGCAAAAAGCAAATGGGCCATGAAGTGAATTCCATGCTTCTTCGGAGATGAGGCTTACCTTTGTGATAAACACACCCCGCTGAAATAATATAAATAATAACCCATTTTCTTCCACCATCTACACCACACCACGTGAACACATTATTTTGGACTCGTATTCCTCTCACAGTTCGATGACTCGTGCGGAATAGGCCACGCGATGGATGTTGTTTCTGTGACCGCACACACCTGCATGAGATGAGGGTCACAAACATTTGACATTTTTCAGCTATTGCTTTTAAAATCTGTATTTTGCGTCTTTGTGACCCTGAACCATACCACGCAAATATACACACAGATACTCACTTTTCCATCGCACTTTGAGGATGATGGAGGATGGCAATGGCCTCAAAGTGACACTGGCTTGGTTTCCAGCTGTTGTTGCCAGATGTTTGCCTGTGTGTGTGTGTGTTCAGATGGAACACAAAAGACAAAGCAGGATAATGGGATAACTAATGATCGGTTAATCTACCAAACACTGCACCATAATCAAAAACTCGCCAAACAATTTCACCCTGTAATTAGCCATGATTGGCTTCCCTCTTCCAAGCAAATTAGTGGACTCACACTCCGAGGCGGATCCAATCGCTGCGTTACACGCTGTTGACAATCTCCCTTGTTTTCCGTCTGGTTCACCGACGGCATCTTGAGCCCGAAACTGTTCTTTAAAACAAATCTGAGATTGACCGTCCGTCACTTCCCCGTCACTCTCTCTGTTCCCTTTCTCTGTGTTCATTCAGCCCAGAACCACCGTCTCCAGCAGCTCACCTTGTCCCAGCCTCCAGGAGACGGCCCCCTCTGTCGGAGCTCCATCCCTGGGGCTGGCCGGCTTGGGCGGGGGGTCGCCCACCCGGACACTGGCCGGCTTGGGGGCCATGAGGAGATTGCATCGGCCGTCTCTGTCATCTTTGTCCTCTGGTAAAAAATGAATTGTCCGAAAATGTTATAGATTCTATAATTATTACTGTCTGTGTCTTAGCTTTGAGTATTTAGAAAAGCTCTTATTATCTTTATGTAATACATTTATTCGAAGAGAAGAGAAATATACACTGGATGATTTTCAATCAAACCTCAAATTATTTCTGCTTTTTAGAGGATGAGTTTGAGCTGTACAGGAATACTGACATCAGACCACCTTTTACCTACGCAACCCTGATAAGACAGGTATAATATAAGATACTGTTTTACTTTCTCAATCACAACTAACAATACTTGACAAGTGCACATGACATACGGTCATACCGGGAGCTTCATCTGATCTCAAACTGTACTTCTTCCAGGCTATAATGACAGCATCAGAAAAGCAGTTGACACTCAACGAGATATACAACTGGTTCATGTGCACATTTGCATATTTCCGGCGAAACGCTGCGACGTGGAAGGTAGCTTAAACCTTCAACAGCCTCGTATCCCAGTTGAATAACTCTTTTCTTTGATGATTTAACTCAACTTTTTCGAATGGGCGCTTTTATTGGATTTCCCCAGAATGCTGTGCGACACAATCTGAGCCTCCACAAATGTTTCGTGCGGGTGGAGAACGTGAAGGGAGCCGTGTGGACGGTGGACGAGGTGGAGTTCCAGAGGAGGAGGTCCCAGAAGATGACCGGGTACCGTTCCATGGACTTCATTTGCCTTTGGTCCTTTAGCAGATGCTTTTACACTGAAGTGGCTTACAGTGACTTTAGATGAATGTCTCTAAGGAGGTGGTATGGGTTAGGAATCTGGCTTAAAGGTGTCGTGGCAATTCCTTTGTGGGATATTGGGTCTAGGACGGATGAGACCTCCAAAGGCAAAAAACGTTGTAGCTACCTATTTAAATGCACACACTAGCCTCCTCTCTAGCAGAGTGAGCCCAGAATACAGTTTCACAGACCCTTCCACCCCAGTTTCAACCCATCCCAGCAATACAACTGTCCTTACGTCAAAGAGGAGGGAAATATTGAGGACAGAGTTGCCTGTGTTCTCATCAAGCAGATGTATGCAACAGGGTGTCACTGCTTTCTTGTGACCGGGTCACGCTAGGCAAAAGCTTAACAAAAAACCAACAACAACCAACAACTGACAAAAAAGTGGGACTAGATAAAAGGGGGTGGCTAGATAACTCAAAAGCACAAATAATCTAAAGTAACCATATGGATTTTCCATCGCAAAGGGGAACCGTTAACCATTCTTAGATTACAACATTTCCCAGAAAAATAGCACAAATGTCCATTTAAGTAATTTGGTCCAACTTTTATGGGATTTTTTCTTGGAATCTGATTCGAATGTGTTGATTATCATGTTTATTCAAATTTGGCGGCAACACTGTCCTATTCTCTAATTGTTTGGTTTTTCTCTGGGCAGAAGTCCATCTACGATGAAACCCGTGTCCTCCAGTCGGGCCTTGGGGTCCACCTCAGGTGTGGGTCTACAGGTGAGTGGGTGCCGCGCATACCCCTCTGGTCCGTGTGCTTCAGTCACTCACTGCTTTGCATTGGACTCTGCTGTGCTCTACTGCACTGTGTCCTTCTCTTGATCACTCTACTCTACACCACCATACTCTGCTTTACCCTATACCCTATTCTACCCTATACCCTGCTGTACTCTGCCAACCCTATCCTATTCTACCATATACCCTACCCTATACTGCCCTATACCCTGCTGTACTCTACCTGCCCTACCCTAATTCTACTTTATGGTACCCTATTCTACCCCCTACTGTAATCTACCTACCCTACCCTGTTTAATTCTACTCTATTCTACTCTCCGTCTCTACTGTACTCTACTCAACTCTACTCTCAATCTTTCCAGACGGCCGTTGTTGAGCCGCCCCTACCTGGGGTGCAGTGCACCAGAGGTTCAGGGGGACACAGTGAGAGGGACGCGGAGACCACCCTCTGCTCCTCACAGGGCCAGCAGTAAGAGCCTGCAGTCCCGTGGAAACACCATTTGTATCATCGTATAGGAGTGCTGTATGCAACTGGAGCCTGATTTAAAATGTGTCCCACTGTGGTGTTTTACAGACCCCGCTTCATGAAGGAGGAGGTGCTGAGTTCAGAAGAGGATCTGGGGTCACCCAGCCCCTGTTTGACCCCGAATGACCCCTGACCCCTTGCAATGTTAAAGCAAAGACAACAAAGCAAACAAAGTGCATAAAAGATGTTGACGGTCAGCAGGGGTGGAGTCTGTAATCGTTGTTATTATTTGTATTCTTCTGAATGATTTCGATGGCTTTAATTTGACCTTTGACCTGGATGTGTTTGATACCAGTTTGATAGCAGTAATCCAGGCGAGAACATGTCATGGATCACAATGTGTATAGTCCGTTAGCAAAGGTAAATGCTTGATAAAATATTCTGTAATGTTGTGAAGTTTCAGATAAACACAATTATCTGAAGATATATGTACAGTGTGCTGTAATGTTCTTATAATGTATTTGTATCTAGAAACCAATATTAAGATGTCTCAAACGAACTATTTAATCAACTCTGCTCTACGGGGAGTAGAGTAGTGTGTATCTGTCACACACAGCCGTTGTAAACTGTTTTAAGATTATACAATGCATTTATATTCATTTATTGTGCCTCAATTGAAACATTAATTTGGATTTACGAAGGTTTCTTCTGTTTTTGTACATGCAAAGTTGGTTATTACATTGTAATCAATATATAAATGCATTTGCCACACATTCAAGTGGTTGTTTTTTGTAAAACATACTGTGTGTAAAACATTAAAATATGACATGCTTAAAACATAAAAGGCTGTTGCTATTACAAATATGTCACCTATCTATTTGCTATAGAGCAGAATAATGTACATTTAAGCATACAGTTATGTTATAACTATTTTTTTGTTGCCGTTTATAAGAGTTAGTTCGCCATCCCCCTTCCCAGAGCGATTCTCTTCCCCACCTTGTCTCGCATCATGTGAAGAAAACCAAAAGATCTTTCACCAGCAAACAACGCAACAAAGCGCCCGACATTTCAAGCGACTAAATCTTATTTTCCTCAGTCTCTTGTTGAGCATCAGTGTCAGTAATTGTCTCAGCTGATAAAGAGTTAGATTTAGGCTTGCTTTGATACCGTGTCAGCCCATTTAGGTGACATTTTCTGATTACCTCTCCCGCGCGTCGGCGTGTTTACCCGTCGAAAGTTAGCGCGCCGAGCGACAACTTGAACAGCTTCACTTAACGCAGTGCTTTGATGTGCCACAGACTCATCGCGAGACGCGCGAGTCAACATGTTTTCAACACAGCGCGGTGACAACATTTAGTCAACATCCCCGCCAAGAGGGTCGCTCTCTGTTCGTGATCTCCCCATCAGGACATCATAACAACAGTGGAGTAGTCTGCGTCTAATGTATTCATATAGTCCACATTGAACAATCAGATATTTGCGACGCTGCTTGATTTTTGTCTTTCATGGGCTCAATGTAGGCCTATATAGGCTGATTGAGAAGGGTGCTACATCTGGTGTTGTTAGTTAAACATAATATTGAGTGAATATTGAATATTGACTCAAAAAAAAAATTCCAATCGAATATTGGAGTGTTGTCCGTACTTTAAGACTTTGACAAATACTTATAAATACCCCCAAAAAATATTTCATTAAATAATACTGTTGTATTGTTACATTACAACAAATGTACAGCAATACAATTAAAGTGAAATTAAAAGTGCTACTCTCCCACAAGTCCGTTAGATGAGTCACTGGATGAGTCACCTGCTTCCTGTGAAGTGGGCTGCGTCTAGGAAGGAGCAGGGCTCACCTGGAAGTCACATGTTGTTTTCAACTTGATGTTGATTGTGTGTGTGTGTGTGTGTGTGTGCGTGCGTGCATGTGTGTGCGTTAGGTCATCTTACTCATCTGTGTGCACGGATGTGTGTTGTGTATGTCCTTTCATGTTTGCTGCGTGCATGCGTCTGAGCGTGTGAATGCACTGCGTGGGCACACACACGCGCACGTCCTGCTGACAGTCCCATGGGGCATGTGTCTCCATTGTGTTAGGGGACTAAAATCGGAACAAGGGGGAGGAAGAAGGAGGAAGGAGGAGGAGGGGGCGTCTCTCCTCTCACCCCACCCTGGCCCCTCTCTGGCCCTCCACAGGGGCTGACGGGAGTGGAGGTTCCCCTGGGCTGTACTGGTGAATCACCAGACCCCCAGCCGCCACTTCAACCAGGCCTGCTTCACCCAGCACGAGGACATGCCCAGGAGACCGGGGGTGGGACGCGTGCGCTAGCTGTCAGGATGCGTACATGGAGACGGAGGGGTGGGTGACGGTGTGAACCGGGGAGACATGTTACCGAGGGAACGCTCTTCAGAGGTCGGCCACCCCCCAGGGGAAGGAGCGAGCGATTCTACCCAAGGTCAGTGTGGTGGGGGTTCAAAAATACTTGTGGAAAGCAAGGGGTATATCGTGAACATAGCATCGATTGTGTTTTTCTTCAGTCCTATGGTGTTAATTTTATGTAATACATAAAACATATTACGTACTATTTCCATGATTTGTACACAGTATAATCCCTGACAGAGGGAAATAGCTTGAAACGTGGAAGCTGGGATACTCATTTCTCAAGACCAAGTTCTTCTCGATTCACAGCAATACCATCAATGGTTTCCTTCCTTCACATTGAAGGAAGGGCTATCATTGTGTCGTTGTGTTGTTGTGTGTCGTCTTTCTAATCAGTTCCCCTCTCTGAGCGCTATTTATAAATCATATGTTTAATGTTTTAACAATCTATCAACAAAGGTCTGCATAAGAGAGAACCCTCATATGAGATAGACAGCAATTAGATTGATTGAGAACACCTGTGAATACGATATATGTATATATATATATATATATATATATACACACACACACACACACACACACACACACACACACACTTGAGAACACCTCAGCATCCATCAGCAGTGACTCACCAGCAGCATACAGTGGGATGACAGCTCGGTGTGGCACGTCTTTTAATAAAACAAACTGCCAGACATCTCTCACGTTCCTGTGCGTGTCACAGTCGAACGCTAACTCCTGGGCGCGAGGTTCATCAAAGGGGAACCGAGCATTTGATGAAGGTAAATAATGGGTTTGAAGAAAGGTGCTCGAGTAAAAGAAAGAAAATAGCCAAAGTGTTGGTTCCACCACTCATATCAAAAACACACATAGTGAGACACCATGAGTGAAGGGAACGTGTGGAAGATGTTGTGATGATGTGAAAGACAAGAGTAGGACCATTATATCAGATAAAACAAGAGCCTTGAAGATAAGGAAACCCAAATCCTATACAACATTGAAGTAAATATCTGTTATTATTTATAATCTTTCATAACCACAGGTTTGAGCTAACACTGTGGAAATAAGCAAAGTAAAGTCACTTTACTTATTTCCACAGTGTTAGCTCAAACCTGTGGTTATGAAAAATGAGTTATGGATGAATGCTTGATTCATATGTATCTGCTGCAGCCCAGCAGGTCGATGGGGCGACCCCACCTCCGGCCCCTCCAGCGGGGGTGGTGGAGGTCCCGAGAGGACCCGAGCTGGGTCTTCCAGAGCCCTGTCCGCACTGCAGACACCCAGTACCCCCGACGACCACAGCGCCCCGGCCTTCTGGACACCTGACCTCAGCTCTACGCGGCTCCAACCAATCGGTGAGCAGTAAGAGGGGCCAGAGCAGGGACAGTCTGTCCCCGTCCAGGGCTGAGGACAACGGTGAGGAAGACGAGGTAGTCTTTGTGCAGTAAAGCAAAAAAAAACTAAAAGAGAAATAGAAATATCATTGTCGATCACTCAGGGGTCAAGTATGTCCTCTCTCTCTCTCTCTTTCTCCTTTCTCTCACACCCACACACTAAACAAAACAAACAACGCAAGCAAATTCCACAGATAGACACCCAGACTAAAAATGTAAAAAATATACCAAAACTCTTTTGAACAAGCCCAGGAGATGCTTCAAGGGACCATTAAAGCACTGCCGAGCAGTGAAGGGATATGCTAAAACCTTGTTGTGCACTATGCAATTCAAGCTTGGCTTCAGAGTTCAGTCTCATAAGCATATAGTGAGTAAATTGAGACACGCATACAGGAATGCTCCGTTATCACATTGATTTGCCTAATGCTATGTTGGGGCCCGTAATTGATCAACTGAGCAGGAATAAAACACCCAACCTGGGGAATCCTCACATCCTTGTGTTTACTTGCTGCAGTAAACAGGATAACACGTCCTGATTTGCATGAGCTCTCTCACTCTCCAGCCCCGGAGAGGAGGAAAAAATAAGACAACTACAAATGAAACAAAATAACCATGCTGACCCTTTATGATCCGTTGGTTCAGACCACAGAAAAAGAGGCGTGCATGAAAGACGAGTTATTGTATGCAATCACATGCGCCTACACACCCAATTGAACTGCGTTGCAATTATCATGCGATGACAGCTTTTTTGGTGATGTTGTTGATGTCTGGCAGACTCCCAGCCAAACCAGCCTTGCTGAAGTGATCTCTGCTGTGATTACACAAACACAATCACTCTTCATCTATCTCTTTCAAGTCCAACACAGGCATAACGAGAAAAAACAAATCGCAAACATGCCTGAGATTAATTTTGGGGTTAATGGTTGTTTTGTTAATCTCCTGTAGGCCATGACAGCAGTTGGAAGAACATGTGGAGGCACTATTTCATCTACATTAGCTCCACTTAAGATCCACAGCCTCTATGGGACAGGAGGGGTCGTCACTGCAAAAATGATGACATAGGTGGAGCAGTTAAACGCAATGATAGACATCTTACTTTTTGCACATACACAACTATTATTAGTTTGTTGCCAACATGTTTCTCTTTAAAGGGCCTGTTGTACCACCAGGTCAGGTGTGATGCTGATTAGTCATTACAAGCCAATTCAAAAATGACCCATTAGTGACATCACAAGTGGGAGTGTCCAGTTATAATGGATAATTCACCAGCCTGCAAATGGTCCACTTTAGGCAGGGCGGTGATTTGAACCATCTCTCGTACATTTACGTGTAGACACTCAGTCTGTGTTGTGCTCACTAATGGGGCGGATCTTGAAACGGCTTGTTAAAAAAAAAATAATAATAATAATAATAATAAGATAATCCTACTGCTTCTTCCCAAAGCCTCCTTCGTGGGCCTGGTGCTGGCCTGCCTCTCCTGCCAGTGCTCCGTGGTGCTGCTGGGCCTGCTGGAGGCGTGCGCCGGCTGCTGCCACTGCTGCGCCCAGTGCTGCTCCGAGGGGTGCGAGGCGCCGGCCGAGGCGTTCAACTGCCACGCCCACTGCCACGCCGTGGTCATCGAGTCCTGCTGCGAGTCCACCGAGTGCCTGGAGTTCTGTCTGGACTGCTGCCTCATCTGCCATCAGGGCTGACCCCCCCCCCCCCCCCCCGGCCCCCCGGGCCAATCGAAGCCTTGCGTCCACGTTGGGGGACAAGGTCGTGGCTCCTCCCACACAGGGGGGGCGCGGCCTGAAATGTGTCCCCCGGCCCGCCCGCGTGACTTGTTCTTCTTCTTACAACATTGCGACATTTTCTGTGGAAAATGTATGTCGCTTTCACAGGGATGTGTGTATCTTGTTGTTGTTTTAATTGAGCTGTTTGTTGAGTCTAACTCTTTAAAATGATAAAACAACTGGTGAATGAATGCCACTGCCATATGGTCACTTTTTCAAGTCCATTCCCTAGAAAATGTTCAAGGAAATGGAAAGAGAAACGGCAATAACCAAGCAGTATATTTAGAATTGTTTAGTCACTCTTTAACTTCACCTACATTTTAAAGACCTACAATTTTAGGGCGTAGATCAATAACACTAAAAAGTTATTATTCCTATTAATTATAACCACCAATAGTCTTTCAATGACCCTCATACAATACAACAGTCCTACAGTATAAACTGAAAGCCAGCTGTGGTTAACCAGAGTGTGCGGAGCTTTCTTATACAAACACAAAACAAGACACTGAAGTTACACGTTTAATATTTCAATGAACTGATTCATTAAGCGTGGACACAGCATTTGTCAGGGTCAGTTTTGCGCACCATATTAAATATATCTGAGTAAATAGCAGTAGCCATAACACAGTGGGATTCATTAGCGCCACAATGAAGCTGCTCCCGTTCCAAAACAAACAACCTCCATCTGATTCCTCAGTCATTTCATAGCAGTCCGAGGAACATGAACCCATATATAGGAGCTGTTTTTTCAATTTGATTCCCTAATGACGATGTTGTGGTATGTGCCTAGAAACACATTCTCCGCACAATTAAAGCTCTCCCGAAAGAAAACTGGGAATGGTATGCAATCTTAATTATTCAGCGAGTTTTGGGGAAAATATAAAATTCAGTTTCTACTCAAGGTTTTATGTTAATTTATTAATAAGTAGCACTTTGTCAAGGACAATTGCTGTCTCTCTCCAGATCATAGGATCACATCTTTCACCTCAATGTGAGAAATAATTGAACAATGATGATTAATTAACTCATTGCATCCTGCAGTGCTAACGAAACCCACTTCTCCACTCTGTCGAGTAATCACATCTGGCGCAACAAAAGATTTTTTTTCATCACCAAAACCCCCAAAGAATACATCTGCCCACACATCAGTGTAATGTCGGTGCATGTTAACTTTGTACATGAAATAGCCATGCACAGATTGAACAACTCTGACCTTGATGAGAGGGGTGGGGGGGGGGGCTTGCTTTGGGCTCTATGTTCAGATGAGGGTTTCTCATGTCGTGTAGAAGGACTCCTGCTTTGAATGTCTCCTGCATCGCTCTTTGCAGCATAAGAGCGGGGTGACGTGAAACTTGTCAGTCACTTCTTAACTCCCCATCCTCCTCCTCCTCCTCATTCGCGTGCTTCTCTCGTAACATGAAAGGAGAACGTGCCGTTTATTCTCCCCAGATCTCAGAGTCGGCCCTTCTGAGCTCTCCATTGTTTTCTCCGCGCGTGATGACAGTGAAGATAGCCAAAAATAAAACAAAGACGTGCACTTACAAGACAACACTAAACTGTCAATCTGCTCCGCGCAAACGAAGAGGCTCCTTTAAAAGTGTGTCACCGCGACGGAACCAAATCAAAGGGTTTACTTTACCAACAGCGGCTCGGGATTCTGCTGCTGCCGGTGACATGAGGCCGCGGTGACATCTGATTTAGAGCATGGCGACCACAGCGCAGCGCATATAACACACGTTTGTTCCGTTTGTCCTGCTCAATTTGTTACAGCAGTACCGTAACACTCGAGGCCACAACGTGTGCAGAAGAAATAACAGACCCGCGCAGAAACACTGAACGCTTAATCTGTAGGCATAGGTGAAGAAGGCCCGACAAGTCAGGATTATTAGTGTGCCTGGATGTGAAGGCTCTCACTACAGGGTTTAGGACAGTAGATGTCAGTCACTAAAACAAACAGAATAATTAACAATCTGTACACACTACACTAGGCCTATCATGTCCACTTATGTACAGGAGTTTTTGTTGTGTTTAACACAACAGTGAGTGTTCACATATTAACCACATGCGTGGCACTTTTTCACGTTGTGTTGAAAATTATAAATAAAAAAAAACCACAAATAGTATATTCTGACCCCCACACACACACACACATACATAATGGGGGAATATGGTGATGGTAGTCTGGTGAGAAACGGCGAGTGGACTACACATAAAAGATGACCCACTGTTGAACAGTAGGCCTATGTTTTAAAACTCGAAACGTTTCTCTTTTTCTTACAAAACCAAAAACCTTTGAGCACATTTGAAGAAGAGTGTGTGTGTCTATTTGTATTCCTCTGCGCCGCCCTAAAGCTCAGTGACAATGTTTGTAACCTTCTCAATCAAAACAAAGGTTTGCGTGTTGCGTGTGTGTGTGAAGTAGCGTCTTTAAAAACAAAGAATAAAAAGAAAAACCATAACAGCTAATAGTCAGTCTGTCATGTGTACCCACTTGCTGGAAACGAAACAAAAATAAACGTAACCGGATTTGAATATCTAACATTTGAGCCTGACAGAGAGGACAGATCAAAGCGAGGAGAGACAACGCGTGTGAGAACGAATCGTCAACACATTGTGTCGTTTTAATAAATGAGGGGAATGGTTTCCGTCAAGCCCCTGCGTGCCACGCGAATTTGTGCGCGGTGCGAGTAGGCGTATCAAAACTTAAGATAATGAGGGTTAGGCTGCAATCGGTCTGCATGAATTATTGATGCTTTTCTTACCTCATTTCATCTAGGAATCAGAGGCCTTGGACGCGCGGGGAAAAGCATGCCGTGTAATTGCGTCGGGCGTTTCCGAGGAGTGATCCCGGAGTAACGGAGGTAAATATATTAAATATAATATAACAAAGATTTATTTACCATATTTACTCGGTTGCTAATGAGTGGCGTCGTCAATTATTCATTGACTATGAAAACACAATCAAAGATGTCAATCCTTGGTTGAATACAACAGAGCCTGATAATGTGACACATGTTTGGAATCAAAATGTTGGTCAGTAAATAAATGTTCTGACTTTTTTTATACATTCGTAAGTAACAAACCTTTTTTCATCTTATTTTAGAGGCTTTATTTACAACTTTAGGTTCTTCTGTAACTTACGTTTTACGTTTAAAATGTTCCCTTCTCAGAATGTACACTACAAATGTCATGAAGTACGAGAACAAAAATAAAATACTGATACATTTCCACTTTTTTGGTGGAAGTTAACACAAAACCTGAAATAACTGAAAAGCAAAAACTAAAATGACTGTTGACAACGTAAACTGCTTGAGGGTAGCCATATTATTCTGGTTTTGTCTCATTCCAAGTACAGCACAGTAACTTTTAAAAAACAACCAATCAAAACAATCACAAATATCAATCATATACCAAATAACCTGGATATCAGTTATTACACCACTGGATGGCATGCATCAAACGGTATGTCTAGTTGGCACCACTGGCGCACAACAAATAAATCCACACATCCGATAAATCTTTGTAATTCCAAATAAACACAAATAAAAATCCAAACCGTATACTGTATATACACACTGTTCCCAAAACATACACGACAAGTTGCAGCTCAAGCAGCCAATTCAGGAGGATTCATCTCTCCATTCGTACCCACCGATAATAAGGGTGTTAAAACTATGGCATAACATACGCCTTTAAAAAGGAGAACATTAATAATAACATTAAAATCCTGCCATTTTGCTCCTGAGTGGATAAGTGCAATGTGCGTCCGTGAGAGATACAGAGAGAGAGAGAGAGAGAGACCGACAGCAAATGAGGGAGAAAGAGAGAGAGAGAGAGCGCACGCTTCAGACTACAGACGGTAGTGGTGATGAATATCGTGATGGCGGTGCCTACTTTGGCGTTTAGCGTCTTTACAAAACCCAGTCTTACCTGTCCTCAATACTGGCGGTGATTGTCATGGACTGATTAAATATCCATGCCTTGTTGTGGCAGCAGCGCCTCCTGCCTAGTAAGGTCGTGGTGTTCTTCTGTCGCAGGCATGGTGGCGCGGGGGGGTGGGGGGGGTGGGGGGGGGGTCCGTGAGAGGCGGTCCAGACCAGGGCGCTTCTCAGCCCTCAGATCATGTAGTTCCTCTTCAGCACGTCCAGGTACTGCTGCGTGGCGCGGCTCCCCGGGTCGTCCAGGAGGTCCGCCGCGGAGGCCGAGCCCAGCGGGGACAGCCGGGCCGAGCCCCCGCCCTCCAGCTCCACCGTGGCTGGGGGGGGGGGGGAGAAGGACGTGTTTAGGAGTGACAGTGGGGAGATGGGGGAGATGGGGGAGATGGGATATTCTTATGGGGCGAGATGGAGACTCACCAGACACCCGCAATGAGAACAGAGATCCGCCTTGTAGTCTGTGGTTTGTTTTCACTCTTTTGTTTCTATTGTCATGACCATATTTGTTTGATGTATTATGTATTTAGTTGTATATGTTTTTATTTTGCAAACCTTGTATCAAAAAGTGCGATAGAAACACAATCTAAATGACTGCACAATGTTAGGGTGCGCTTTGGGTGTGTGGAGAGGCCCCAGATCACTCACCATGGCTCAGCTCCTTGGTCACGTTTCTCTCCAACTCACTCTGCATCTAGAGGAGGCGAGCGGGAGGAGAAATAACTATATCATATAACAATATGATAATAACATCATTATTATAAAAAAAATATTCAGCTGTATACAAGTGATGCATACACTCCAAACGGAAGGAATAACAAGGGGTGTTTCGAAAATAACGACACACACACACACACACACACACAGCTCAGAGCTGCAGGTCTGCACGGCACAACATGCACACATGCAGAGTAAAAGCTTTAAAGTACTGAATCATAGGCCCGTGCGTTCATATTCAGAATGTTTAGGCTGCTGCTTGAAAACACTGAACGGTGCAACACGTACAATTGTGCTTCTCAATACACGCACAATAGTGCTAAGTTCAATAAAGGGACGAATGTTTCAAAAATGTGACTGGTGACGACATACCTGTAGATATGGCCATTGACTTCTTTTTGAAAATATGGGTTGTAAATGTGAGGTTTCAATGAATTTAAGGTAACGGTCAATCGTTCTCCCCCCTAATGAGTAGTGATCGGCCGATATTCGCGTTTTTTACGTGTATCATCATCGGCTGATTTTTTTCCGCCTATTTTTTATTTATTTTTTTATTTTTTTTTTTTCCTGGCATTTGTAGACAGTTCATAAATGTTCCTTTTTTAAATTGACTTGTAGCATTTGTTATCATCATTGTGTCATTTTTATGATGTAAATTGAGTGAGCAAAAGCAGTATTGGCTCCAAATATCGGCTCAAGAAAATCTGTGTATCGGTCATCAGCTAAGGCTGATGAAAAAAATCGTTATCGATATATCGGCCCTAAAAGATCCATATCAGTCGATCCCTACTTATGAGTACCAGGTATCCTTCCTAGGGTTACCCTAACCCCAACCCTAAACCCCTTATGAGTACCAGGAATCCTCCCGGCCTCACCACGTTACCCCTGCCATGCTCAGGGTGCACTTTAATGAAGTCCAATCAGTTACCAAAACGACATTAAGGTGTGTATTCTGAGAGGGCCTCCACCCTCACATGTACATCCCAGCACCCTATAGAAAGAGTATTACCCAAATGACAGCTGCTCACAATCAAATAAAAACAATTCCCATGAGCTCCCTTGCATCTTTTCTTTCCCGACATCTACTCCACATTCCGAGAGGATTTACTTTGTAGCGTGATTGAGCTGGCTAGATAAAGAAATTAAACAAGGCGAGGTACAGCTGCTTAATATACATAGCTTTCTGAGCTGAATGCAAATTTCTCTGTTGTTTTGCCAAGAAAGATTACCACTGCAAACCAATCTAGAAGACCATCTAACACCAGCATGACGAAGGGAGGGTCAAAGGGAAAACCGAGGGGCCTGATTGGTTTACATCTAGACGCCATGACAGCTCATCTAACCAGCCACAGAATAAGAAGCCCGGGGTTCCTACTCATCTGCCTCCAAGATGGCAGCCGTCTTCATCATGTATTTATTATATACCAACGTATCGTAATATAATATATATAGCGTAATATATATACTGTAATAAGGTCGGACCGATTCCCAGATTGTTTTGAGGCCAAATTCCCGCCAAATTGAGGGTAACCGTAGGAACCCCGTTGACACAGGCCCTGGAGGAGGGTCTACTGGTCGGGGGGAAGGTTAGGGCACAAGCGACAGGGGAAGCAAGCAGAGGTTGGACAGCCAAATCAACCCAGGGGGGGACTGAACTCACAGCTGGCTACACACCTGCTCATGTGTCTGGCTGGAGAGGGGAGAGGTGAGAGACAGATTTCTGAGCTAGAAGCTGAAGGGAGTGAGAAATAGAAGAAGAGGAGGAAGAAGAAGAAGAAGAGGAGACGTTAGGCACGCGGCCCACCACCCTGCTACGACAGAGAGAACGTCACACACACAGGCTCAGAAAGAGACGGACACGCAGACGTGGGTCAGTGGAGACTCGCTCTGGTGGTGGAGCCGTGTGGTTAGAGTGGGAACAGAGTGATTCAAAGGGCAGCCCATTGCAAGGCAACACCAGGCCTCTTTGTTGTCTAGTTGAGGCTTGCCAAATCAATCAATAAGTAAATCAATCAAAAGCAATATGTTTCTACTCAATCTACCGTTTAAGTAGAAACACAATCTACCGTAATTGAATGAGCTTTATTTGATGAATGAATGAATTATAATTCGAGTAGAATTATAATATACAAACCCCACAGCCCCAGATTTACACCTTGTAAATCCATCCCCCTACCTGCACACCATTCCAACACATGACGGGGAGGTAAACATTAACAAACAAAACAACAACAACAAAATCAGTCACGTCCTCTGAAACGAAAAACGACCCCAAAACAACACCACTGAAGCGCTGCTCACCTTGGCCAGGTACTCCTCCACCCTGCTGCCCTGCCGGTCCCCCACGGGGCTGCCCCCGGGCCCCAGGCCCAGGCTGCGGCCCAGGGTCCCCAGGGAGGCCCCGTAGGCCGGCAGCGAGCCCAGGGAGCCCAGGTCCAGCGGGGACCCCACCAGGCTGCCGTTGCCCATGCTGCTGGCGATGAGGGACTTGCTGCGGTGGCGCTCGCTCAGCAGCTTGGCGTTGGCCTCCGCCAGACGGTCATTGGCCCTGCATGGAGCGAGAGAGAGAGAGAGAGAGAGAGGTCAAGGGTCACCACCAGGCAAGCCCCTGCTCGGCTGTTGCAGGTGTTTAGATAAAGACTTGAACCCTAACATGTTTAGAGAGACCACGGTGAACCCTAACATGTAAAGAGACAGACTACTGTAAACCCTAACATGTAAAGAGAGAGACTACTGTTAAGTGAGACCAGAGTGAGCCCTAACATGTTTAGAGAGACCAGAGTGAGCCCTAACATGTTTAGAGAGACTACAGTGAACCCTAACATGTTTAGAGAGACCACGGTGAACCCTAACATGTTTAGAGAGACCACGGTGAACCCTAACATGTTTAGAGAGACCATGGTGAACCCTAACATGTTTAGAGAGACTACGATGAACCCTAACATGTTTAGAGAGACCACGGTGAACCCTAACATGTTTAGAGAGACCACGGTGAACCCTAACATGTTTAGAGAGACCACGGTGAACCCTAACATGTAAAGAGAGAGACTACTGTTTAGAGAGACCACGGTGAGCCCTAACATGTGCTCACCGGTCCAGCTTAGCGGCCAGGGACTTGCGGAGCCGCAGCTCGTCGGTGTAGAGCTCCCGGTAGCGGTCCAGCTCGCTGCGGGTGGACTCCCTCAGGCTGAGGCTGTCCTGCTGGCCCGAGCGGGCGCGGCCCAGCTCCCCCTCCAGCTCCCGGATCCGCTGCTCCAGCTGGGCGCGCGCGTTGGCCTCGTTGGCCGACTTGATGTGGTCCAGAGCGTCCTGCGACGCCGCCTGGTTCTGATGGGGGGGGACGAGGCGCACACACACACACACACACACACACACACACACACACACAGACACACACACACACACACACACACGCACAGACACACACACACACACACAGACTCGATGCTATTTACTTATTTAGCAGCAGCTTTTACCTGGAGCTTGTCCATTAAGCAGCTTAGAATGAGTTTAGGACGCGTGTTGCCATTGGGACTCAAACTTGGTACTTTTCAGTAGTGCAACACCCCCGTGTACTGCCCTACCACACCCGCACACTACTCGCTGAGCATGCAAGGAACCAGACGTCGCATGTCAATGTTTTGCCGATTGCTGAGATAGTGTGTGCGTGTCCGTGCGTGTGCGTGCACGCTCGCGCATGTGTGTGTGTGTGCACGTGCGTCTCCTCCCACAACCTGCAGGAAGACGTTGACCTCCTCCAGCTTCTGGCGGATCTGCAGGCTGGCCCGGTCCTCGGCCTCCCGCCGGTACCTCTCCGCCTGGCCCGGATCGGCGGGGCCGGCCTCCTGGGTCCTCCGGCGCAGCTCGTCCAGCTGCTCCTCCAGCCGCTGGTTGCTGCGGCCCAGGCCCTGCATGGAGGCCAGCCGCTCCTTCAGCTCGGCGTTGGCCGCCTCCAGCTGCCCGCAGCGGGACGCCTCCCTCTCCAGCTGCCCCTGCATGTCCTCCGTTGTCTGGGGGGGGCGGTGTCGCAGTCAGGCGGGGGCATGGCCGTTTACAAGCCTGCTAGACTTATGTCTAAGAGTCTGATTCACATTACTTGGTTGATATTTGCGCAGGTAATGTGTTGCTGTGTTGTAGAAATGTTTGGATCATAATGATGGAAGATAATATAATAAATGTGAGTGAGTGAGTGAGTGAGTGAGTGAGTGAGTGAGTGTGTGTGTGTCACAGACCTTGTCTCTCATGCTGTGTCTCAGTGTGTCCATCCTCTGGCTGCCCGTGGGAGAGCCGCCGTCTTGCTCCCTCAGTCTCTTCTTGGCCGTCTTCAGCAGAGTCCGCAGCCTTCACCACACAACAAACAAACAAATGGGGGGACAAAACAAAAACAAAGAAGAACATAAACATTCCGTCTTGACTTTTCCAAACCTAACTATGAGTGTTATAACTGACTGGCTGACTGACTGGTGTGACATATCAGAGAAAATAATGTGCTTAAGTGAATGAAAAACGACATATCATTGAGAGAGTTGTTTAGCAGCTAGTTAGTGTATGACTCTCTTTCGGACTAGATTATTGCCATAATCTTGTTGAACAAACTATTCCTTAATCTGATATCCAAGTGTATGCGACACAGTGAAAGTGTCTAGTGGCTAGTCCAAGTACACAGGCAAGCAGGGATGAGACCAGGAACAGTTCACCGCTCAGCGCCCTGAAAGGAACGGGAACCAATCAGAGCCCTGCAGCAACAACACCAGGAGGAGGAGGAAGAGGGGTCACATGACACAGGTTGGCTGGGTGAGCAGACCAGATATATATATACACAGACGCCGCATTGACTGCTTCAGCCCGATTTGTATTGCAAACAACAATTCCTATTAATTCTAAATGTGCAACGTCTGTGTTTATACAACGTCTCTGGGGCAGACCACTGCTTTCTACTGGGGGTCCGTTACACGGGGTGAACTGCAGGAGATCCAGGGGTCAGGAGGCGGGAGGCGGGGGGGGGGTACAGTTTGTCACCTGTACATTTCTTTCTGTAAGTCAGTGTTCCTCTTCATCTCCTGGTCCAGCCTGCCGTCCACCGCCTTCTTCTGCTCTGCCATCTTCCTGGCTCTCTTCTTCTCCGTCTCCATCTGGAGGGGAGGGGTGGCACCGCGGGTTAACGGCTGCTCTCAAGTAAGTAGCAGGGCTCATATCTGGGTTATCCCAAGACAACTGAACTAAAAGGCAAGTTTCTAATCATGCGCCTGAACAAATCGCGGAATACTCAATACTCAACACATTGGTGACCCTGCTGGTGTACGAAAACTTTCCTGCACATTCGGTGACTCAAGTAAACTTCTTGTCTTGAGAGAAAATAAAACAAGTGATTATGATGGGCGTTAGAGATAGTCGAGTCAGAGACGGCGATAAGGACGGCGATGGAGCTTGGGACTGAGGTCCAGAGCCAGAGAGAAGGGAGGAAGGCGGAAGGCTCACCTGGCTGCCGAGCTCGGCCCGCTCTTTCTCCAGCTCGGCCAGCCTCAGGCCCAGCTTGGAGCGGCTCTTCAGCTCCTCCTCCCACAGGGCCTGGGAGTCCTGGGCCGTGTGGGACAGCAGGCTCTGCCTCTGAGTCTGGGGGGGGCATACAGAGGGAGGGAGGGAGGGAGAGAGGGCTGGTTAGAGCACAGCACAAGCGGGGCCAGAGGACAGTGAGTGTTGTTGGAGTGTGGTGCAGGCTAGTGCAGAGGTTTATGAGGGAGAAGTGGACCAGGGTCTCACACCTCTCTGTTGAGTTGATCCTCCAGGGTCATCTTACTGCCTTGAAGGTTGGTCACCAAGTCCTCCAGCCGACCTCTGACCTGAAGAAATACCAGGGAGGGCATCAGGAGACACGTCAGATTTTATACATATATATTATTATGTATTTTGTGGGAGCATTTAATCCAATCAGGTGTACTCAGAAAGCCCCAAAGACTTAACAGTCAAGGAAAAAAAACAAGAACCACAAATTTTGGTGGCATAAAGAAGAAACCTTCTAGGCTCTAATAAGTAAAAACAAAAAACTTCATGCAGCTTAAGAAGGAACCAAAAAACAGAGCCCAAGACAATTGATGTTACATGAAAGAAAACAAGATCACATCACCCAGAAAACCCTGAAGTCAGATAGGAAGTAGGAAAACAAAATCAACACAAAATCCCAACACCCAGAGAACGCTGAAACCAGAAGTCAGATAGGATGTAGGAAAACAAAATCAACACCAGATCCCATCACCAAGAGAACCCTGAAACCAACAGTGAGAAAGAAAGTCCACGTATCTAGATCCACTTTCTATGAAGGTTTCATGGCTCTCTAAAACCGAGGTGCAACCACACAGGAGACTAAGCCTAGAACCAAAGTACCAACCGCGCCTCCAGGACTGTCAGATGGCTGTGGGAATGAATTCAACACGTCATCAACACACAGGCGGAAACACGGATGATGCTGCCACACCTTCACTTGTCTTAATTTGATAAAAACTACTCATCTCTGTATTGTGATTCGTTTAACTGGTCAGCAGTTCTTTTTCAATACGGTCATTCGTAACGGGAAGTATTTTAAGATGTGTGCGCTTTCATTGTTCTTGGCCTCATTTCTAAGTTGTTTGTTTGCTGAATGATTTAACACATTTAAATATAATGTCTGGCTGTTAGCCGTTGGTCAGCATCCTCACCACGGTAGCCTCGTGCGCTCCCTTCTGCAGCGCCTCGATCTTGTGAGCCTGCTGCTTGGCCGCGGCCTCCAGTCTGGCGTTCTCTATCTCCAGCCTGAAAGTGACACCGTCGAAGAGCGCCGTCAAGCCGCCGTTAGGAACACAACCGGGAATAAAATGAAACAGACTAATGCTTGCAGAATCATGATGAGGTTTCTGTCCGGGAAAATCGGTGACCCACATAGCTACTACACACTCTGTCACACACTCACACACACAAAACAGGCAAGTGTGAATGAGTGAATTTGATTGAGAGATTTGGTGAGTGAGAGATTGGGTAAGCGAGTGAGCTTGAGTGATTGAGTGAGCGGGTGTGTGAGTTGAGTTAGAGATTGGATGTTGTGAGAGAGTGAATATGTGAGTGAGTGAGTGTCTGCATGCGTGCGTGCGTGAGCGTACCTCTGCACGGCCTCCTCCAGTAGCTTGATGGTGGCGTCCGAGCCAGCGGAGGTGGCCAGCGCCTCCCGGAGCTTCTGATTGGCTGCGGCCAGCTCTCGCTCCCGGTCGTCCAGCGTGGCCTTCAGGGCGTTGAGGCGTCGCTCCGCCTGCACGTACTGGTCCTCGCTCTCGTCCAGCTGCCCGGGGGTCAGGGGTCACAGGGTTCAATCTCTGTTTGTCTACTAGGGCTGCAAATATGTTGATGGATAAATCGTCCGAATATGAATCAAATCTATTTTTGATATTAGGCCCTATATTATTAAATCTATTTTCTATTATTATATTTGATATCAATCGTTTAAGTTGTTATCAAGTACAACAAACAAACAGTTGCTGCTTAATGTTGCAGTTCAATTCAAATATTTACTTCAGAGGAGAAAAAAGGAGGAGGAAACAGAGTACTTTGCTTCTTTCATGGCTGCTTCTCAGATAAAACAAGCACATTTAAGACATCAGTTTGGACTCCTTGCTATTATTTATGACATTTTATGTACAAAATGATTCATCAAAAAATAATCATAGGTTTAATAGACTTTGAAAATAATCGTCCTACTTTTTACTACCCTCCTGTACTTTCTGCTGTGTGAGAAAACATCCCTCCTGGAATCAATACGGAGCCGCAGTGAGCGTAGACGTGCAGCAGGTGGTGCTGTTCCCTACCTTCCCCTTGAGCCGGTCCAGATCCTTGAAGAGGCGGGCCTTCTCCTCCTCCAGGTCATTGCGGTAGCGCGTGTTCACCTCCAGCGAGGCCTCGCTCATGGACAGCTTCTTCAGGGAGTCGGCCAGCTCCTGCTGAAGCTGCCTCACACTGGACTGCTCAGTCAGAGAGAGAGAGACAGATACATAGGGAAAGAGAGGTAGAGAGACAGCCAGAGAGACAAAGAGAGCAAAAGAAAGAGAGTGAGAGAGAGACATAGACACAGTGCACGTCCTGGTCGGACAGGAGGAGCGAAAGCTCTTGAACAGGGCATTAGCATTCGGACGCCATGCTAAAGGTGACATGTTGGTGGAGGAGATGGTCCAAAGTGCAGGTGATAGTCTCTCTCTCACCCTCCAGCTTCATACCTGCTCCCACGCCTCTCCCTCCTTCCCTCCCTCCCCCCTGCCCCCTGACCTCACTCTCTTTCTCCTCTTCCTCCAAACTTCTACACCTGCTCCCTGCCACCCTGTCTCTTGCTCCATCCCCCTCTCCCTCACCTCTCTCTCCGTCTTCTCCTCCTCCATCTTGTACACCTGCTCCCGGAGGTCGGCCGCCTTGCCCGCCAGCTCGCGGCTGCGCTCCTCCGCCAGCTGCACCCGGGCCTCGCCGTCGGCCCGCAGCTGGGCCACCAGCTCGCCGAAGCGCTCCTGGGCGTCCGTGACGGCGCGCTCCTTGGCCACGCCCTTGTTCTGGGCCTGCTCCAGCTGCTGCCGCAGCAGGGCCGCGTCGCTCTGCGCCTGCCCCAGCCGCTCCTGCGTGGCCTCCAGGCGGGCGGCGGCGCGCCCGCCCAGCTCCTTCTCCGCCCGCAGCGCCTCCTCCAGCTCCCGGGCGCGGGCCGCCGCCGCCTGGCTCTCCCGCTGGCCGGCGTCCAGCAGCAGGCTCTTCTCCGTCAGCTGCAGGGCGGTGCGGTGCACCTCGTTCTCCAGGCCGTTGGCCCGCGCCTCCGCCGTGGCCAGCCGCTGGGAGAGACCGCCCACCTCGTCGCGCTGGCCCGCCACCTCGCCTGCACACCACACAGGGGACCATGAGTACAGGCCTGCACCCCAGAAAACCAGGGGACCATGAGGCCTGCACGCCACACAGCCAGGGGACCATGAGTACAGGCCTGCACGCCACACAACCAGGGGACCATGAGTACAGGCCGGGGGCCGCGCTTTGGATGTAGAGATGCCGTCATGTATATCAATATATAAAGGCTGTTTTCAGGGACGCTTAGATCCACAGCAACTTACAATGCAGTGTTGGCATACGTTCCCCAACAAACACTTGGGTCAATGTATGTGTGATTGTGACCGACTGAGGGTGAGAAACTTAGAGGGAGGGTGAGTGAGTGAGTGAGTGAGCGCGACTGAGGGTGAGTGAGTGAGTGTGAGTGACTGATGGTGGAGTGAGAGAGAGAGTAAGTGAGTGAGTGTGAGAGGCTGAAAGTGACCGAGAGACTGAGGGTGAGTGAGAGAGAGTGAGTGAGTGTGAGAGGCTGAGGGTGAGCGTGAGTGAGTTTGAGTGACTATGGGAGAATGAGAGAGACTTATAGTGAGTGAGTGAGTGAGTGAGTGAGTGAGTGAGTGAGTGAGTGAGTGAGTGAGTGAGTGAGTGAGTGAGTGAGTGAGTGAGTGAGTGAGTGAGAGAGAGAGAGAGAGAGAGAGAGAGTGAGAGTGAGAGAGAGCGACAGTGAGTGAGAGAGAGAGCGCATATAGCAGCACCCTACTTGTGTTCTTGTCCCGCAGCCGCTGGCTCTCGTCCCGCTGGCGGAGCAGGTTCTTCTCGGCGTCGGCCAGCGCCGCCTGGCAGCGCTCCGCCTCCTGCAGCGCGCCCGCCAGCCGCGCGCGCGCCGAGTCCGCCTCCGCCTCCGCCACCTCCCGGCCCTGCCGCTCGTGCTCCAGCCGGCCGGCCGTGGCGCCCAGCTCCGCCTTCAGGGCGCCCAGCTGCCCGTTGCACTGGAGCACCGTCTGGGTCAGCGCCTCCTCGTTGAGCCGCAGGTCGCGCCGCGCGTCCTCCAGCCGCTCCTTGAGCACCTCCTGCTCCTCCGCCCGCCGGCTGTCCTCCTGGGCGGCGGCGGAGCGGGCGCGCTCCAGCTCGGCGCGCGCCGCCGACAGCTCGTCGTGCAGCGACGCCGTCTGCTGGAGGAGGTCCTTCTCCCGGTCGCTGGCCTCCGTCAGCTGGGAGAGCGCCTGGCCGGGGAGGCAGAGCGGGGTCGGAGGTTTTGTTAGGAGGATTGTTTTGTTAGAGATTGAGCAGTTCTATTAAAAAAGGAGACATTTTATAGCACCAGGTGTCAGTGTGATTAGCCGTCACGAGCCGTTTTTGAAAATCAGCCTCTTCTGACATCACCGGTGGGCGTGTCCACCTAGATGTGTGACGGCTAATGAGCAACGTTTGCTACAGTCCACTAGGCAGGCTGGTAGACGGATCTATCCAGCATAAATCTAGGTGGACACGCCCACTTGTGATGTCAGAAGAGGCAGATTTTCAAAACGGCTTGTGACGGCTAATCCCACTCACACCTGGTGGTATAATATGTCACCTTTAATAAGGGGAGAGAAACTCAATGGATGATTCTGCATCGGTCTGTCTATTAAACCGTGGATGGTGGTTAGGTAGGGCAGAACATGAAACACCGTTTATGGAACACGTGCCGATCAATAAGCGGCCACTGAGTGTTATATTGTGAGGCCGTGCGGAGTCGCCGTACCTCGTTGCTCCTGCTGACGCTCCTGCGGCTCTCCTCCTCGATCTCCTGCTGCTTGCGGAGGTGGCTGCTGAGCAGGCTCTCCTGCAGGGCCCGGGCGCCGCGCTCTTTGGCCAGCAGCCTCTGGGTCTCGCTGAGGTCCTCTTCCAGCTGGAATACCGTTTAAAAAAAAACAAAAAACATCTATTGGTCTTCAGATGCTCAGACCATGGAGCCGAGGCTGATCTGAGGATGGTTAAGATCTTGGGCTATGATCGTGGAACTAAAACCACAACTTCCATACGATTAATTGGAAATTGAAATCAAAGGCTCTACTTCAAACTGTATGACGTTGGGGTGTGGAGCGTGCGTGGAGCCGGCGGGCGGACCTGTTTCATGTTGTTCAGCAGGGTCCTCCTCTCCAGCTCCAGGCTCCGGAGAGCCAGGTCCACCTTCTGCCGCTCCTCCACCTCCGCCTGCTGCTGCTCCTCCGCCCGCCGCAGCTTGTCCCGGCTGCCGTCGTACAGCATGGAGGCGTTACGCCGGTTCTCCTGCTCCTGCTTCAGCTTGAACCTGCAGCGGAGGAGCCAGGGGGACGTTTACAGACCCCGTTTCTAAAGAACGTCACCCAATGACAAGCTTACAGATCACCGCCTCCCGCAACACGATTGGTCGAAACAAATACAAAGCAAAAAATATGTGAAACGCCTTGGGGGGGGGGGGGCCCTTGCAGTGGACGCAAGGAGGGTCCGCAAGGACATAATGGGTCCGTAACCCCCCCTTAAGTTGCGTGGAACCATAACTAAGCCTTAACTCCCCCTCCCCCCTGCACCTTGTCAGTTTTACCTCATGCACGCCAGGGCCTACCTGAGGTTGTCCACCTCGGTCTGCAGCTCCAGCTGCTGGCGCTCCAGGGCCGATTTGGCCTCCCTGAAGTCCTCCAGGCTGCCGCGCAGCTCCCGCCTCTCGCCCTCCAGCTGGCTCACCTTGTCGCTCAGGTGGCCGTGGCGGCTGCGCGCCTTCTGGATGGAGTTCTCGTACTCGTGGAAGATGTTCTGCAGCTTCACCATGCTGCTGGAGTCTGTGGGGGAGGAGGCGGAGTAAGTTATTAGCTGTTCACACAGAGACATTCACACGAATGTTCCCCTCCTACTCTCAAGACATTACAAGTCTTGACTTCCCATGAAGTAATTCATTCAGTCTTTGAAAACATATAAGACTTATTCTCAAACTTTTTTTTATACATAGTCTGAGGGCTTTAAGCAATAGCGGCCATTGGCTGGCTAAAACTGCGAGGGAAGAGCCAGGTGATTGGTTGAGAGACAGTGACCTGCGTACCCAGGGTGGTGGAGTCTAACTTCTGGATGAGCATGGAGGCGTGGCGGTAGCCCGAGGCGGGGGACTCGATGTCCTCCGTGTGGCTGTCCGACGACTGCGTGAGCTCATCTAGGTCCTCGGCCAGCTCCATCTCCCCTCCCTCCGTGTTCTGCCCACGCACAAATCCAAATGAATGATAATGATAACGGAAAACTTGATGAAACGAAACCTATGAAATGAAATCTACTCCATGCTTGTCTAGACTTTTTCAACAATGGTTCATGATACACATCACTGGATGAACTGTAAGGTTTCTTAGGATCAAATCTCAGGAGGGGCTTAGCAATAACATCCAAAAGACACAACACGAGGCACAAAACTGTACAGAGACCGCCGGAGCTGCAGCGCCGGGGACTTTACCTTGTCTAGCCGGTGGCATGCTGAGGGGGACCTGGAGCCAGACAAACACAGGACAAAACAAACAGAAGGAAACATGGGTGTGTTGAACATCAACGTCACTTTCCACCTGTGGGGGGGGGGGGGTTCCCACTCCTGTATCCGCTTGTAGGGAGGGGAGTTGGACGTGCAGTGGTATAAACATAAACGCAGCATGCTACGTTTCATCGGTTAGAAAGCATAGAAAGCCTGGCCATGCAAACTGGATCGAGAGGAGGACGGAACAGGGCTTGAAGAATGGATGAGCTCCCGGGTTATTGACCCCCCCCCGTTTCCAAATGGTGTTCCCACGTGTTAGGAGACAGGAGGAAAGTAGAGTGACATCGACAGAGGCGGGAGAAGCAGTGGGCGACTGGAGAGCCAGGAGACACTGGATATATACCTTCCTTCACTGTCCGAAAGGTCACTTAGAGTGCTATCGTCAAACACACAGAGAGGGTCTCCGTTAAGGTGGGCCACAGTCCGAGGGGTACTGCACAACCTGGGGCCCCCCGCGGGCCGCTGTGAGGGGCCCTGCAGAGACATGCCGTCTCTGTTCCTGTGGGGGTTCAGCTGGACTGGCACACGAAGCGGAACCGGTTGCCTGTTGAAGCTATGGAGAGCAGCAATATGTCTGGCGGTGAGCGGAGGCGAGCCAATCACGAGACAGCACCTCAACACATGGTGGCACTTGGAAATACTGGGACATTGCTCCTGCCTGTAGTTGCATTAACGGCAGTGCCTCAGGACAATAAGGGAAACCCTGTACAATCAGGGCTGCATTTTGGATTATAACTGTTATATTTCTCTGTTTCTCAATTGAGAGAAAATCGTGCACGCCAAAGTCTACTTTTGGTTCGACTTCCGTCTAATAATAATACAAATCAACATCTGTTAAAAAAAGAGTCACACAGCCTAACCCTGCAACAAAAAAAATAAAATAAAGAACAACACAAAGCACTCCTACCTCTTTGGTCTTTTCCCCGGCGGCCTTTGGGCAGAACCCTCAGGGGGAGCGAGCCGTCCTCCTCCCCCGGGACTCGAGCCGTTCTCCGCGGCCTGACGTCCCGACTCTGGCTCGGGTTTCTGGGCTCCTTGCTCTTCCTCCTCCGAGTCCTCTCCCCCAGCGTCCCAGGAAGCGCCGGAACCCTGCGCCGGCATGGCGGCTCGCGAGTATTTGGAAAACTATGAACAACAAAAAAAACAATACAAATCAAACAAAAAGAAACCGGGTGTAAAAGTGATTCCTGAGGTGTAAACTTCAGTAACTCAAGCTTAAAGGCCAGCCTTAAAAAGGATCTTTGAGCGGGTACACTCTGCCATACATAATTCAGTGGCTCATTGCTATTCTCGGGAGACCGAACACCTTAGCGTGCGGCGCTGCATGTCGGCTAATTAGCTGCACATCACTAGCATGCATTGACGCACTCAAACAACCCTTGTCGTATTTGGTGAGCTTAAGGAAGGGAAAAAAAAGCTATGTGACACATTTTACTTGATCATGAACATACTGCACAAATGAATACCACATTAAAATATGTACAACATTTAAAAGGCTGGACCAAACGGTTAAAGGGCCCCTATCTTAACACCAGGCGTCAGAGTAATTAGCCATTACAACCGGGCAGGGCAGATTTGCATTTAATGGCTAATCACACACACACACCTGTCAATAGGGGCCTGTTAATGACGAGAGAACAAAAAAGGCATGCAGGAAAAGGATTACAACGATGACAACCACAACAACAACAACAACAACGACGACAAGCAACTCCACAAGGCTTCTTTTCAGGGGAAAAGAAGTGTTTCGGCACACAAAGTCCACACCACACACTACTGCATCTGGGTAGCAGTGGAAGGCTACGCGACCAACTCATGCACGATACACAGAACACAACACAGACAATGGAGACGATGAGAGATGGTCCGAGGCTTCAAACATAAACAGAGGGACTGTAACATAGCTAAGAAATTGTAAGAGAGGCCCAAAGCCATCTCAGCTATTCTTAATATCTAAATATTACTGTCCTAGTCGTATTGAGAGTGGATACAGGAACTTCTTGAACTTGAAGTTCGGGTCAACATCATCTGATCACTAGCACAGAGAACACGGCCGTGTCGGGACAGGCGCATAATAATGTTCTTTAAATATTCACGTCCAAAATAGACTTTAGTCCTACGTGAAGCGAGCCACATTCATGCTCCATGTGCTCTGCTCCGTTAAAAACCATATGAAAATAGTTATTATTTGGTTTTTGCTTTACAAAATATGAATATGCCACTACTCTACGCTCCGTGTGCTTTGGGCAAGTAGACTTTTGTAGAACTTTTGCTAACATTAAAATACCCTGGTTTCGGCCTGGTCTCACCCTCAAAAGATCAGACTAGATGAAAAGCGTGAAGAGAAAAACAGGCATTCTAGAAGGCACTAGAGTGGGTGACGACCGCCCTCTACCTCTTCCTCAAGTCTGAGCTCATCTGTCCTCTCGGAGCCCGCGTACGCTCCGATCGGCATCCGCACATCGGACGCCAACTCCTGCGTGTCCACTTCCTGCCGTTCTTCCGGCGCACGCGCTGTGGTGGTGGGTCGCCCGGAAGGACGCGTGGCGATTGTTTGCGTGAGCGCAGGCTCGTCCAGATCACTCGCCGAGTCGGCGCAGCCCCGCCCCTCAGGCTCGGCTGCCCGGGATTGGCTGTCCTGGCAGGACGGCGGTTTGATTACAGAACCGGGGTTAGGAGCGCTTTCCGCCGGTGGCGACAGCCCGTCTCTGCGGTCTTCGTCATCCGAGGCGCGGGATCCGTCGGTGGGTTGCGGTGATGGAGAACGGCTGCAATCCGAGTTACCCGGACCCCCGCTAAGGACGCCTTGATCAGCAGCGACCTGGTGGAGGTGGTGGTGGTGGCGGTCACTATCTGGGGGTTTGCAGGCCTTAGTACTGGCCTCGCTCAGCGAGTCCTCCTGGCCCGACTCCCTCTGTTCCGGTATGGTGCGAAGGGCCGCGCTCCTGGCCATCGCCGTGGGCCTCATGATAGGCTCCCCTCCCTCATCTTCCTCCTCGTCGTCGTCACTCGACGTTTCACCCGCCACGGGGAACTCCGGGCCGGGCGGCCCCTGTCCCGGGTCGGGAAGGTCTTCGGCAGGAGGGAGACTGCCCCGCCGAGGTAGCTCTCCAAACTTCTGCCTCAGCTCGGCGGCTACGTCCCTGAAGGTGGATTTCACCTCTTTCGTCTCCACCTCCACCCACAGTTTCTCGAATCGGTTTTCCCACGGATATTCCCCGGTGGATCCACGGGGTACCTGGTTGGGCTCTGGGCTTTCCTGAGGTGGGATTTCCTCTGCGGTTTCCCTCTGTTCGCAGTCCGACATGTCAGGGACTATCTCAGATGGGCTTTCTCTCTCCTTTGATGCACGAGTGAAGTTAGGCGGCCAAACGCAATGCACAAACAAAGACAAGATGATAATGCATAGACTAAGCAACAATAGCTTAATATAAAAGACACGCATGCACTTATATTCACTTTCATGAGATTGCAGAGACACAACTGATTGCTTCATACACAACTGATTGTGTATGAAGCTTCATACACAACTGATTGTTGCTAGGAAAATCAACCCATGATTGCTTTGATATCTAAAGGTATGTTACAGCATAATGGTATGTAATATGGGTTGATCATGCCCATCAAACTGTAAAAGTGTCACAGATAAAACAGTCGGGGTGATTGAATCACAAGGCCTTCACTCAATGCTTTTACAATGCGTCACCTGCTTAGCGTGTTTCTCTGGCTCTGGGCTGTCCTCAGGATCTGAAGGTGACTCATCCACTGACACACCTGAAGGGACACCAGGAGGCAGAGATTTAACCAGAGTGGAGGACTTGCGCACACAAATAGCACCTGCTTAAAGCACCCTGGGGTGCCTCACCTGCTGCGCCTGAAGAGGTCTTAGTCTCAAGTAGATTTGGCGGCAGCCTTTCGGATTTAACCGGCGAAGGAGAGGTCCCGTTGTCCGAGTCCCAGTCTGACTCTATGAGAGAGGAGGGATGGAACATAAGGTGTCATACCAGTATGATTTTGACCAATCACTATCATTGGTTGTGGTTTCTCCGTGACCGAATGAGTATGGATTTTAAACAAAGAATAAATAGTTGTTGCAGTGAAAGTCAACAGTGATTATTTTAAGGTTAGGTTTTAAGGTTGGATTATCTAGTGTTGACGCAACTTCACTAAAAACAGCAGGGGGCTTACCTTCATCACTGTCCAATTTCAGGGGGAGCAGCTTCCTGGCTCTAGGTTGAGGTTTGGGTTGTGTCTGGGTCTGGGGTTGTGTCTGGGTCTGGGGGTCTGTTTGGATCTGGGGTTCTGGATTGGTTTGGAGTTCTGTCACGGTCTGTGGTTCTGGCTGGGTCTGTGGTTCTGTCTTGGTCTGGGGTTGGGGCCGGGCTTGGGACTGGAATGAAGAAGAGGGGGACCGGGTCAGGGGACTGGGTGGTGACGTTCTCACGGCGGCGACAGCCACCTTGTGGGGGACCAGGGGGTCGGTGGCGAGGACCTGGGGCTGAGTGGCGGAGGATGCAGTGTGGCCGGGGGACGGCACCCTGCGCCCGGGGAGGGTCCTCCTGCTGGCCGTACTGGTGGAGTCCCAGTCAGAGGCGTCTGGAGTGGGGACACAGCGTGAACAGTTAGTGGGGGATGTCTCGTAAGCTATCTTGGTGTCACTAGGTGCACTAGGATCCAGGAACAACTACTGCTACTGCTATTACTGCTGCTGCTGCTGCTGCTGCTACTGCTACTACTACTACTAGTTTGTTTGCCAATAATGGTGTGGATAATCATTCTTGCTGGTTGCTGGTTTATTTTGTTAACAATGATATGCTGCTTAGCATAGAAAAGGGAGGGAGAAAAGACTTGAACTTTCCACTTCCAGGGTTAGGAGTTCCATTCCCACTGAGGGATCAGTCACGCTTAGAATATATGCTCTCATGGTATTGTGAGATGCTTTGGATTAGTGTCCACCATATAGCAGATATTCTAACTATAACTACTAATGACGGGGTAAACACTAGAGCTAACCCAGGGAATTACTGACCTTTATTTTGAGCTTCATTGGAGTTCAATGAAAAGGACAACACAAATGTTTTCACTAGAGAGTAACAATCTTTCCAGTCCATCATCTTCGCCGTCAACAATTTGGGGTTTAATTAAAAATGAGGAATGAATGGAATGAATGCTGTTTATCACTGATATACTTAGCTTCTTCAGTGAATCTGACTTGGTGCCAAGCCTTGTATAGATATTGTCAGTCTTCATACCTTTTGCTTTCATTAACTCATGAATCATAATAAACGCATGTACAATAAATGTTTCTTGTGATAAGCTCCTCACAGCCTGAAACACATGAGGAAGTAACATGAGAGCTGTTTTTGTGCCATTTACCTTCAAGGTCATCAACGTCTCCCAGCCCAAGCTCCTCCATCAGATCTGTGTAGAAATGAAGTGCATCTCAAGTTGAAGTGGGAAAAAAGATTGGGAGAAACTGATTCTTCAATTCTAAATCAGAATGAAAGGTTTTCAAAGTACCCGTTTTCATATTTCCTGCTTCCAGTTTATTGAGGACAGACAGTGGCTCCCACTTTGCCCTGTCAATCTGGAAAAACAAATACATATGTAAATACAATCAATATATATATATTTTTTTTAATGATTCATTTCTTTCATATAAATCTACATGTTGGTCCGACCTCATTCTGTGGAGCAACCTCAACCTGCTGAGCTTTGACCTCGTTGCCATCATCGGTTGCACTTACAACTGTGGAAGAAGAGAAACATACTTCAAAAGGTTCAAAAGTTTTCACGGTTTGGATGAGAAAGCGCAAGAGCCTTTACAAAGACGTCAGAAATACAATGTTTCAGTCAAACGAGTGCAGTGCAGGGTGATACGCAGCGCAGCTCATGTTATGAAGCCGGGGCCATGGTTATGCCAGGTTAATATGCCAAAGAATGGAAATGAAAACAAGCGTGAATGGGTGAGAGGCGTATGGTTAAAGAGCCCCTGTTTTACAACCAGGTGTGACGTTGATAAGGGATTACAAGCCATCAAACTCGACCCTTTAGTGACCTCACACATGGGTGTCCCATGTTGTATGGAAGATATATCAACGTACCAGCCTACCCAGTGGACAGTAATTAATGCCAGGTCAGAATTTAAGGGGCTACTTCTTACCTATAAATAAGCACCCTCCTACCTGAAGGAACTTATATTCCCTATTGTCCCTATTAAAGTTCACTAGATACTTCCCTACATGTTCCTTGTCCATTCTGCCCCATATTAAGGTCTATAGACCCTTTTAGACAGTAACTTTGATTAAGAGCTATACAAAAAAAAAATTGACTTGACTATAAACTGGTAGGCTGATCATCCATCGGGGAGGACACTCATGTGTGGAACAGCCGACAATAAAAAATGCTTTACTACATAATACTATTTAAAATAATAATTAAAAAAAACGATCCAACCGAAATCAACAGCAAACTGAATGATCTAGAATACGACTATCCTGATTGTGTTGGGTTACGAAACATTCTCACAGACACAGGAAGTGAAGGACGATGGCATTCCGGGTGCTCAGCAGATGCGCCATGCGACTGGGGTCAATGCGGTGGTTCATGTATCACGGAGGTTAATGACGGCTCACTGGGGATGCTACAGGACATGCTTCTCCTTGGCAAGCTCTGAGACAAGACAGACATTCATACCCACTCCCTGGCTGTCTCCTGGCCTGTCTACACCTCTCCAAGGCTCTAGAAATGTCCCCTTACTGCTCTCTCCCCCTCTCAAGTAAGAGGGAATATAAAAGACGTCTACAAAAAGGAAATGTAACGTACTGTTAAAAGTTAATAATAATGAGTTAACACACGTGTTGTTGTAGACCATTAATGGTATTTTGCTTTCATCGTCGGCATTAAAATACATTCATACATACGGTCAACCATTTTCTGCAGCATGGAATGATGCCTGGAATGATTGTAAAAAAAAGCAAAGCCAGTGGCAAAAATCGCTCATTTTCAAACTGAGAAACAGAAAGTGAAACTACCTTCTCCATTGTTCTTTCCAAGAGCAGACATCGCTGCTCGCTCTTTAGGCCGAGGGAGACTCTTTCCAGCACGAGAGTTTTCAGAGTGGGACTGGAAGAATTTTACAAATCGGTGAGTCTTTGAAATGATATGCACCTCACACTACTTATACAGGGCCGAGATCATCCAAACTCTTCCTGACGTACCTCAGAATCCCAAGAATCCTCTTCCTCCGCTTCCTTTTCCAGGCCCAACTCGGAGAGAAAATCTACAGGTAAGGTAAAGGTTAAGTGACATCAAGTCCCATTGACACATTGACATTAAGTCAACAGCATGGAATAGAGCGGTCAGAAACTCACCCCTCCGATTATCCTTTGAGACACCGGGGACCTGAGAGGGGGTTGCTACAGCTGGGGGTGCCTCTTTCACCTCCTCATCCTGGTCATTTTCTGATGTGAGACCTTCTTCCTCTTCCTCCTCCTCCTCCTCCTCCTCCTCATCATCATCATCCTCCTCCTCCTCCTCTTCCTCCTCATCACCAGTTTCCTCCTCTCCATCATCGCTTAACTCTTCATTCTGTGTATGGATGGGAACAAAAATATTTTTATTTATGAAGGTTCTTCCAAATACTTACAATTATACACTCCAATACACTTTAATTACATTTAGCAAATTCACATAATCAACCATGTTACATGAACATAAACTCGTCAGAGAGAAGAACACAACTAGCTGCTGCCGTTTACGTGACACAGTTGTACCTGTTTGACAAGATTTGCCATCTTTTCAATTCGGGGACTTCCTTTGATCGAGTCCTCTTCCTCGTGTGGAGAGTCCACGTCCACGTCGTCGATGTCAGTCGTAGGTAGCTCCTCATCAGAGAAGCCGTGGCGGTCGGACTCGGCAGCGTTGTGCACTTTAGCGGAGGCATAACCACATGAGTCCACCTTCTCATGGTCTTGATCGTCGTGGTCCCCCGGTCCTGATATGTTCTCACGGATGAGGTCATCTCCACCTCCTAGTGGTGCATAGGATGTTAATCTGGGCTCACACGCCTCCTCCGTCCTCTCTCTAGGACCTTCGTCGTCCGGACCCTCGCCCAGGGTACTGTCGGAGTCGTCACCGCACGCCGCGGCCCCTTGGACTGTGGCGCTGGCAAAGTCATACCTCAGCTGCTTTGCCCGGCTGTCGGAGTTCTCACTTTCCTCCGCTTTGGGCAAGCCTTTGTCTGTACTGAAGAGCGGGTCTTCAGGACCACCGCTGAAGTCCTCGTCAGAATCATTTCCCTCGATCATAGACACCGGGGGCGACTCGTCACCTTCATAGTCATCTTCTTTATCCCCATCATTCTTGTGAAGGACACCTGCAGGGGTTACTATTGGGGATAAGGAGTTTCTTTGTGTGGCGGACCCGCTCTTCACATCTTCATCAGGCCGATCATCTTCGTCTTGCCGATCATCTTCGTCTTGCTCTAACTTGAGAAGAGGTGGGTTTCCACCAAGTTCCTTTTCGTTTGTTTGCGGGGAGCTGTTGCTCCTATTTTGAGTGGGAGAAACGGGTTTCTCTACCTCATTATTTGAATCATCTTCACCGTCATCCCAGCTATTATCCTCATCGTGGTCATTTTGATTGCCCAAGCATTCCTCAGCTTCTGGAGACATGGTGATTACTTCAACTTTACCATTTAATGCTTGGGAGGTAGGCCTCTCTTGGTCCTGAGGCTCTGGTGACACCAGAGGGGAGACATCATAAGTAACCCGGTTCCTTTCCTCATTTAATTCTGCATCTTTGGTGAAAGAGGGATCCTTTTTTTGGTCGCCTTCGTCATCGTCTGAGGATGAATCCCACTCAGACTTTGATTCCTTCAGCTCTGATTCTGGTCTTCTTTGCTTTGAGTCGGGGCAGCTTGGTAACGGGGAATCCATGGGACACGTTGGTTCCCCCAACTGGGATTTGGGGGAATTGCATTTTGAGGGAGCCTCTGGGGGTGAAGAATCCCACAAGGATGCCTCATTTGGTATTGGAGACGCGCTTTGAGCAGGTACTACCTCTGATTCACCACCTGGTCCATTCAGATCAGGAGGACCCTCCTCTTGGTCGCTGCCATCGCTATGTATGGAAGAGCCCCATGACGAACGCCGTCGTTCCTCTTTGGACAGAGGTATTTTAGAGTCTGAAGACTCAGATTTCTCCTTCTCCATTTCCTCTACCGACATGTGGCTTCGTTGAGAGAGCACTGTGTTGCGTCCATGCTCCACGGCCTCCTTATTACCTAGGGCATCATCGTCACTGTCCTTCCAAGAACCTTCTCCGCTGTGCCCTTTACTTGTCAAGGAGCAATCTTCACCATCTCCATTGTCCTCTTGAACTAATTCCACGTTCTGAGTGGCTAGCAGAGTTGCTGGGCTATAACTGGGTGTTATGCCGCCTGTTGCACCTTCGCCTGGTTGTATATTTGGATCTACGGGCTGCACACTTTCATCTTCATCTGAAAACTCGGACTCTACCCTTATCGCTGAAACAACACAGTCTCCCGCTATATCTAGGTTGGCTGGCCTATAGTTTGGTCTCCCAGGCGTCTCACCGACACCTTCAGCCTCCGAACACGCTTTCAAATTATCTGGAAGCCCCACACTCTCAACACCAGACTCTGTTACTTTGATATCAGAAAAGCAAATCTCACGCTCATTTTTTTTTTTATCACCCGTTAGGTCTAGGTCACCTGTGCCAGAATGCTCAGCCTCGATACCGATGGACTCATCTAGTACTGAGGCTGCACTTTTGTCCTCCTCTTCCTCTTCTTCTTCTCCCTCACCCTCGCTTTCCACATCCTCCCCCTCCTCCTCCTCTTCACTTTCCTCATCTTCTTCATCTTCTTCTTCTTCCTCCTCCTCATCGTCTTCATCCTCCTCATCTTCATCGTCGTCATCATCATCATCACCCTCCTCGTCTTCAACATCCTCTTCGTCCTCATTTTCCCCTTCAGACTCCTCTGCCTCGGGACTTCCGTCGGGTCCTCCCTCTGAGGATCTGGGCCTACTACCCGAAGCCTGCTCCGACAACTCCCCCTCTCCCAGCTCCCCTCCGCCCTCTCCTCGTTCAGTTAGATAATAGAAAGGGAGGGAGGAGACGAGAGATGCAACGTCAAAATCATTACGACACGGTTCACATGCAAACATTTACCTTGGAGGGATTTGGGACAAAGCTGGAAGTCTTCAAGGGGGTTTTGGAGAAGGAAGCAGGGACTGGGGCTACTGGGTGCTGGGGTACTCTGGGTGTCAACCCCTGAGGGAGGGATGAGGGTCTCTGGTGTCTAGCATCAGTCTCGGGCTCAGACTCGCCACCACTCAGGGATCTGTTGAGCTGGGCTAAAGGTGAGGGCAGGGATGGGAGGGGAGAAGGTTACTACGACCACACGCTAGTCGGGCAGGAGGTATTAAACAAGGTAATAGATGGTTCGATATTTACCAGCATTCCCGCCCTTCTTAGAGGCAATCAATTTCTTGAGGTTTAGCTTTGGCTGTTTCTGGGTCAAAAAAAAAATAGAACATGGATGATGACAATAGTGTCACAACAATGTCATTAATTAAAATCTCCAAGAATAAATCTTTGCATTTGATGACGAGTAAATGGGTGAAATTACCTTTGGGATCAAATCCAATTCATCATCGTCCCCATCCGACGATGGCCAATCGTCCGCAGCACTCACTGAAGGCCTGAACAGTTTGAAGCGCGATTAAACAGGGGCTTAGTGTCAGCATGTGGTAAAACAGTCTGGGGTCCCGAGATGCACACAAAGGCAATGAAGCTGGGGTTACCTGCTGACTGACTCTGACTGAGAATTATCCTCTGCATCTGAAATGAAGCACAAAGAATCTCAGTTAATCTATACTTATATTCTCGCACTCACATTGCATTCCAGGGCTTGACCGTTTGAGATGACACCTAAACACAAACTATTGAAACACTGGATGCTTTCCCGTGAACTCCGAAATCAGAACTCATTACATCATGACAATGAAGAGTACACTAAACAACACAGAGATGACGGTGTTAGCCAAGTCATAGCCACACATAATACCTCTCCCTGATGCATGCGCTCCATGCTCTAGATCCATTGAAGGGGTATTGCATGAGGGATAAACAGAACAAGCAGGGTCAAAAAGGAATAACTTCTCAGAGTCCCTAAACAATATGAATCGGCAAGAGAAGCATCTGCCTACCGTCTTTGTCGATGGCTGGTCCTCCTAGAGAGAAGCCCGCTTCTGCTCCGTGGGAAGGACCTCCCATCAGGCCTTTCTTCTTCTTTTTGCTGGGGGCTTGGTGCGACGGAGAGGGCCCGCAGTTCTGCTTGGTGCCATGCTCGATGATTAGGTGGGAACAACTGAAAATGCAAACACAAGATGTACTGTAATAATCCTACACGGTATTAAGTGTCACGTGTTCAACGTGTGCCCATGACAAATTAAAAATTGCAAATTACATGCATGATCGTCAGCAGATATCCAATTTGTGAAAAATACACTTTAAAAAGGAAAGAAAGGGACCATGGCTTACACCTGACCAATGCACGTAAAGGTGAAATACACTAGTAGTAGCGGAGGACCACGGCTTACGCATGATGTCCGTTGATGACGGCGTGGTCGTCGGCGGACCAGCCCTTGCTGTCCTTCAGCGAGATTTCTGCTTCGTACTCAAGGAGCAGTCGCACCATGCTGATCTGGCCGTTCCCTGCGGCGATCATCAACGGCGACCTAGCGGTCCAAACCATTAACGAGAAAACACAACAGCATTAAAAAATAGAGCAAGGTATAGAGCAAGGCTTGCTTTTTCAAAAAGTGTCGAAGTGTAGCTAGAGGCTGGTGGTTGTGACCTTTGACCCTGCTCTGTGATGTTATAATCGGAGCCCTCTTTGAGGAGGAACTCGGCCATCTCCACGTGGTTCTCCCGGATGGTAACGGCCAAGGGTGTATAACCCTCCTGAAAACACAAAATCCATGTTAAAACGCTGGAAACACAAACCGGGGAAACCCATTTGTGGAGATAAGCACATTACAAAAATCTACGTACAGTACATTATTAAGACTACTTTGATACAGGGGTATATAAAGCCCCCAATAACCAATTTGCTTAGCGCATGTGAGCAGCACGTTCTCCTGCCGACCGATCCCAGTTAGATGAGACGAGCGAGGAGGGTATTCTCAGCTGTTGCCCCGTGCAGTACATAAAGAGAGCGCCCTCGCCTTGTTCTGGACGTTGATGTTGGCCTCGTGCTCCAGCAGCAGCGCGGCGGTGGAGCTGGACGGGATGTTGGCGGCCAGGTGCAGCGCCGTGTTCCCGTTGATGTCCACCAGGTTGGGGTCGGCGTGGCCCTCCAGCAGCGCGCTCACGCAGCGCTCGTGCTGGCTCTGCACCGCCTGCCGCCGCGCGGGACAGAGAACACGGGGAGTTTGTTAGACGTGCGCTTGAGTCCTACTGTGCTTTGGAGTTCAGTTCATTGATGGATGTTATGGATGTTATGGGTCTTATGTTCCCGTAAAGTGAGGACAAAGACAGAAAAGTGGGCTACAAGTGAGGGAAAACAATATGTAGGGTCACTACAAGGCATTTTGCCCACTTGGTGAGGGCACCCATGGGTTGAGCTATTCTTTAGTTTTGTTTTAAATGTAGGTCCATTAATCATCTACTTGATAATCACTGCTTACCTTCATCAAGGCGGATCGGTTTTGATTGTCACATAGGTTGAGCTTGACTTTGCTGTCCAGGAGGAACTGGACCACCTCAACATGTCCGCTGGCACACGCGATATGGAGAGGTGTTCTGTAACCAGCAGAGAGGAAAGGAGACTTTCTCAAAAAGTCCTGATCCGGTCTAGCTCAGCTCGTAGAGACACAATGCTACTAGGTTATGGGTTAGATTCCCACTGGAACCACCCATGCCAACAAAGTATGCACTCACTGTATTGTAAGGATGTATTGTTTGGATAAAAACTTCCAGTGTGCATCAAATTATATATATATATATTACACACTTATTTTGATTGAATTTAGGATATCATTATGGCATTACCAGCCGCCGGGTAATTTTATACTAATTACTTAAACATAATTTGAATACAATTCACAAAGTAGTTCCAACTGTTCCGGTAATCCCAACAATTACCCCTGTCACATTCTATTGGTCAAGGGTAACAAAATCCTTTTCTGGGAACATAAGTAGGAGGCAACACATGATGAGTGTAATGTGAACTAGGCTCAAAACTCAAACGAAAGGTCATGCAACTGAATGCATTAATGCAGGTCAGTCACCAAAATTGTATTTTCAGGCATAACCACTAAATACAAAGAATAACTGCTTCTTCATATAATGACTGCTCATGCCACTGCCTGTTGAGACGTGGGAGAGATACACATGATTAAGAGTATTCACGTTCATACAAACCCATGCATATTAGCATTAATATAGGTGCGCCTCACCTGTTCTCCTTGTCCAGCTGATTAATGTCATTCTTCTTGGCGAGTTGCACCAGCTTTGAGACGTCACCGAGCAGGGCCGCCTTGTGCAGCTTCCCCAGGTCCTTTTCTTTTAAATCATATCCACCCCCGGAGGTCGTGCTTCCGTTGTCAGACGTGTTGGACGGGAACTTTTTTTTCTTGGTGAAGTTAAATATCTTCTTCATTGTACAAATCGGAGCGCCTGACAGCTAGACGACCTCATCGCCTTTGCGGCGTCACGACCCGCTCCTCAGCTGCTGCTGCTGCTCCTCGGGGATCACTACAGGCGTTCCCATCCCTATAAATAAGACGTGCAAAGCGGATTAACCGCTAAATTAAAATCCTCGTCGACAGCGCCTCGCTGTTGCAAGAAGAGGGGCAGCGCATCCGATACATACATTGTCGCATCCTTGGCATTTGGAGAAAAAAAAAAAAAGTGTAAAGCAGATCACAGCACATGCACATCTACAGTGGCGGGCAGGGATGCACCATGACCAAGCAGGGCTTACCTGATGTTTATCTATCAACATCGGGCCAAAATATGCAGTTTTAAGGGGTGCTTCAGCGTTTTATTCACCTGTATTATTGTATCGATCGCATCTCTAGTGGGCACTAGTGTAATATCTGACGAGCAACGCATACGATCACCGTACTCTCGGACCGCATGACTGCTAAAAAAAAAAGTTGAACTTCATTAAAATTAGCAGTATTAGACAATCAACATTCAGTGAGGAGGACCTCCATCGATCCACTGAAACACTCAAAAGCAGCCACTGGAGACCAGAGAGTGCGTTGCCATGCGTTACCACGCTTCAGGTCACGCGTTCGAAGCGGCCGAGCGGCGCTGTTCGCGGCGCGCACCTGAGCGTGTACCCGGCAGATTGTTGCCATGGCAACCGACGGCATACATAATCCATCATATTTCGTTGCAGACCTAGCACTAGCTGGCCGTATGATGGTCGAGATATTCACCCGGTTCACGTTTGACCCTGGTCCATATGTAAACTTTGACAATATCACAGACCCTATTATTATAGCTAATACAAAATATGTAGTGGATTGTTGCCAGGCAACCCTGCTGGCGGGCTGTTCGTGTCGTCGGCCCTCAAGATCATGCTAACGTTAGGTGAGATAGCTCGCGGTTTAGATAACTTAAAACGCATGCACCGTTTAAGCGCCCTAAGAACCTATTTTGACATTAACCACGAGCTAACGTGGCTAAACGAGCCAATTTAACCCAGCCAATTCAAAGGTATTCAGCAGGAGTTGCGTTCAAAACGCCCGAAAAAGTAATCTATGACGATATTTATCTAAAAATTGAATGACCAACTCCTACTGTGTGCAATGAGACTCATAAGGTTACGTTAGCATCCATAAATAACACTCTATATTCAATGTAAAGTATGTACACAAACCTGTTGATTATGAAGATATAGCCAGTAGTAGCCAGAAGGAAAAAAAACATACGAACATGCTGGCTACTGTCGGCGCTTCAAGCCAATCAGAAGATCGTATGAGACACTGTGATCTCCGTTGACCAATCAGCAGCACGTGTATAAAAGGTTGGTTGAGTTTTAAAACCAGCCTCAGCGGTGGACGTAATGCATTAACAAGTCGCCACCACTTGGTGGGGATATTTGCTATTAAATGGAAAGTTTAATTATAACTTTCACATCCCTGGTTCTGGACTTACCATCCATATTATTATATGGAAATTATACATTGATTCAAGACAAGGCTCACACTTTAATTTACATAATCGAAGTGTTATTGAACAATTATTTAACTGTTATGGTTTATGTGTTATGGTTTATTTATTAGACTACTTTTTATTTGGTTTGTAATTCTAGGCCAACAAGATAATGTTAAATAGACTGTAAAAGTTCAGCAGCTTCACAGCAGCATATAAAAATAATCAGATAGCCCAAGATGCCTACAAAGTGTTTATTTGTTTATAGGGACATAACACGTTAATAAACATCAGTGGAAGAAACATAAAATAAGTATGACGGAGTTCGCAAAAATGCTAGATTACATCCATAGTCCCTAGGAAGGTAACAAAGCAAAACTATTACAGTGACAGTATACAAATTATGCAACAATTTAGTTTAAAAGAGATCACAATTCTGGTATGCCTTGAGCCATTGTTTGAAATGTATCTTAAAAGTGGGATATGAAGGGCACTCTCTTATTGCAGGTGGAAGGCAGTATTTACTTCCCTTTAAGGACAGCACAGTTTGTCCAAATGTGGTGCACCTATGTGGCACCTCACAGTCTGTGGTACCCGATGCCACTGTTAGCCATCTGTTTAATCAATTCAGTTAAAGGAGATGGGCGAAGCCCATGATGATCAGAACAAATAAGGGAAAGCAAAACAGGCCACAAGATAGGCCCCTACACTATAAACAAGTGTAATGGAATCAACATAAATGCTGCACATTTGATGTTGAAGTGCAGTGCATACTTATTTTAGCACCTGCATCAGTGCTTAACAATTTGAGAAGATTGCAACCACAGAGCTGCATTTCTCACAAGTGAGCACATCCATTCTCAAATTCTATTCACACCATATAAGTGTCTGAGGGTCAAGTCCAGTGCAGGCTATTTTGTGTTTATGAATTCTGACACGGAACAAAAAGATTTAAGCTCTTTCACGGCCGCACATGAACCCACTTTCTCACCTCTCAAACAACACAAGTGTTTTGCTCTCCTGTCGTGCTTGCGTATACAATGAGTTATTTACGTCCAAATCCGGACACACCATATTAAACAGATCATGACGTCCTTTCCGACTGTATACATACATGTCCTTGGATGTATGACTATTTCTATTATCATTTTAGTGTTTCTTATTCAAGCTACCATAATTGGACATTTGTAACACATCCCAGATCTGACAACACACAGGAGATCAAGTTTATGTGCAGCACAGAGATGAAGGTGTGTCACATAATACCTCTGTGTTAAACCCCGGCCCACCACAATACTGTCTCCAACTATGGATGTGATCTGTAAAAATGTGCAAGAAAAATTATTAATAGCCACAAAATATTTTCATTAGAAGCTCAATATGACTCCCAATTGTAGCAGGTACACGTTTTTTTAATTTGAGATGACTTTTACGATGCCTCTGTTCCTCAGTGAACAGCCTCAAAGGAATGTAACTAGAAGTACTTCCCAGATAGACGTTTGTGATAATGTTCGGACTACATACATGATTTATGCCCGCATGTAAAAGTGTTCATTATCAGGACAACCGCTGATCCAATCATAAGCAGTGGTAATATTCAAAACGTTGGTGGCCAACTTTAATAAAAACAGTAGGTGACGCAAAAATAGACCTTTTCATGATCTGAGGAAAATGTTATGTGCATGCAAATAAATACAGTTATGATGTGTTTCTCTTTAAAGGTCTGAGTGGGAACAATGTCTAAAAATAATAAAATGTGTGACAACGCCGTAGGTTAAGGTTAAAAGGTCTGACTGATATTTTGCCTACCACATTTATGAAACAAAAATCTAAATGAACTACATGGATATAAATACAACTTGGTAAGCATGGGTTAAAATAGAATAGAATAGAATGAGAGGAAATTGTCTAATCACTCTGACCACGGTTAAGGGCTATGAATACAACAACAATGTTTGGAAGTGTGTGGGCACAATTCTCACGTATGTATTTTTGTAACGTCTTAGAAACTAAGTTTCTATTATCTATTATCTATTATTTGATCTTTAGTCTAATTTGTTTGTTTGCAGACTAACTGGTTCATGTTGTGTGCATTGAATACAGTAGGCCAAAAAATTGATACATGCATACAACATATTTCAAGATTGATTTGATGCATGATTCATGTTGGGTGAAGAAATCGGAGTAAATAATTCATGCATGCGTTTTGAAGGCTGGCGTTTCAAAAACTTGCAATTAGAGAGCAAATTCAAAAATGTGATGCTTTTATAGCACCTGCAAATCAGTGTGCCTCCATTCAGGGTCATGTCGATATGGGTATGTGATTTGCATGTAAACTACCTCATTGAGCGTTCTGTTTAACAGGTGTGTAAACACAATGCAAATCTCTATGGGCGCAAAGCATCAATATCAGATCGTAAAATATATATTCACACTGACCACATTAAGGAAGTCATAACTTCTTTATGGATTCAGACAGAGCCTTCACAATCAGGTAGAAAACACAAGCCAGGCCTATTCCTGGCAGGAAATGATTAATTTCACAGGAAGTGAATTCTTGGATGTTTATTTTGTGTACGGAAGCAGGTGCAAACAAGTCAAATCATACAGGATCCATTTCATAGGATCGATATAAAAACAATATTTTTTTAATGTTAAGTATTACGATTTTGTATACATGAATTAGGCACTATAAACAAGTGTACAACTAAGAAGTGACCACAATTTAGATATTTTCCATTGTGTCCACTTAGTGTTTTTAATAACAGTTCATGAGCGACTAAATCCTTAACATGGTGCTGGATGATTACACCATATATCTGATGTTTTCTGATATTTTGGCCTTGGGCAATTTGGTCTGAAAAAGGAAGTCAATACTCCTCCTTATCTGAGCCATCTGATGTCTTCCCATGGGGCGTCTTATTTCGTATGTGTATGGCATCGTATGGTGACTTTCATTACATTAGCAGCTGTGGCACTTGAGCTAAGTGCCTGCCACTTCTGGAGCAGGATGAAGGCTCGGATTTGAAGCAAGGTCTTGCATTGCAGACATTTCCATCACTTCCTCGGATTGTCTTTATTCGCGCTCCTTCTCAGCGACAAGATTCCTAGCGTTATGAGAGGATGTACCTTTTCTTAGGACACACATGGCGCATTTCAAGGCGCACCACAAAAGTCTCTTTCTTAGCTGTCTGAGAGATGTATCACAGGCAACCTTTTTTCCGTGCTAACTTGGTTTCCATCGCCCTGGGGGGGAGAGTTGGCAGGTCTATGTGCACCTCCACATGGGGTCCCCGACAGCCTAGTGTTGATCGCTTGAACCAGCACTCCTGCATGTGTCTGTCTTCATAGGGACCCAGACAAGTTTTTCTTCAATAATTAACCACTTGTTGGCTAAATGAACATAAAGACGGACTCTGGATGGTCGTTTTGGTTGGCAGGTATATTTTCTTCAAAAATTCAGCTTCAGGCTATAGCTGGACCCCTGCTGACTCGTGTGTCGATAAGTAATAGGCCTACACTGTAATAATCAAGGAAGTCCTTATTATTGTCCATTGTGTGGCCCCACAGACACACTGGAGATCAACAATGTTGATAATGGTGCAATGTTAAAACTATGTTTTATTAAGATTAAATAATAATCATCCCTCATTTTATCCTAAAAATGTATTAAAAAAAAAGATGTCAATGTTTGTCCTAATACTTGATGTTCAAGAACCAAGAAAAGTTCTCGGTTTATGGTGATTTATGGTGACTTATTGACGGTTCACTGCTCTGTCAGTTGAATGTTGTTGATGATGTTATGAATGAATTTATCAGGATGTATTAGTTTGATTACTTAAGAAGTGAGAAATTGTGTTCCTCCATCATCAAATACCTTGCTATGATTTGATATGTTTATACATCGTTTTGGGGTTTATAAACATGAATGGTTTCCCGCATTTGCCAGAATAAATATAGCTTTGCAGTTAATACAAACTAATTATGAATGCCGGATGAATGTGCGATTAACTACATATAATTATATCAATCATTAATAAGCCTACATTTTATTTTGTCAATCAAATTCTGAGACAACAATTTGAATTGGCCTTCCTCGAGGGGAAAGAAAGAAAAAAGTAAGTAAGAAAGTTAAACATTTATACAACTTGCTTGGAACAAACATGCACTGAGCAAGCAGAAGTTTTATGGGGAAATGAGCGATGGTGTTTACAATATGTTGGGCTATTGCTGTTGTCGGTTGTCAAAGAGTTACATTCACTGTCCGTTGCTACCACAATGGTTTCAGATATTGCCTGGAGATGGTTAAAGATCCGTCCAAGCACTTTGAGCCTTGATGAACAAATTCATCAAACTAAAGCAGAGCCGTTGGGGCTTCTTCCATTAACTGTTTAGTGAGGCTTAGGAATTAAAATAAATATTGTTCTTTGTAATGCTGAAGAGGATGTGTGATGAAGACCCCTTGATACTAAACTGTAATAAATCTGACATTGTTGTAAATGCATGTTTAGGACCACATATCCCAGAGGCCAATGCCTCAGGGAAAATATACTCTCTGGTGGCTCATCCATGTCCTTGGAAGAGAAATGAAATTAAAATCAAATCAAATCAAACGATGCCTTGCGATGCGGTTTTGAGTGGGTATGTGGGGCTATTGTGGCCTTTCCCTGCTGCGTGCCTGTCTGTGAGTCATTCTTCATGTGAAATCAATTCAGTCTCCATGTGAGCCCAGCAACATTAACCACCATTTGTATTACTTATTGGATGTTCTCATTTAAGTGCGTCAGACAAATAGATATTTCAAACTTTGACATTTGATTATTGACTCTGTGGAGGGTGTTTTTGGGTGAAATTATTTTCCAACTTCCTCTTTCTCACCGATTCTATTGGACAAATACAGCACTTACATTAAATTATTTGTATTCTCATAATTCTGAGTATATCCTGTATAAAGTATGGGTGAGAGTAGTAGTATGTAAATCTATTCTTTGTCTTATTCTTCACTATGTCAGATGGATCGAGGAGATGGAACAAAGCTAGGGAATGCAGAAGAAGACAGCAGATCATGTTCCATGTTTCATGGCATAACATTGATGTTTCTCTTATGAAATAAAAGGAAAAATACGTTCAGAACTTTTTTATGAAAAAATGTTTTCATATAAATGTATGAAAAAAAAGAAAGAAACATCTCTGGAATGAAATTAAAGCAAAATAGTTATTTCATAAGTGAAATGAAATATCAAACAAAATAAGGTTTGAGGACACAGGATATTGAAACATGAGCAAAGACAGTGGTGAAGACATCTGAGTCCACAGCTCCACAAAGTCTCAGCGAGGAATGTCTTTGATGAGGCTTTGTTTGCCTGTCACATACATTACATTACCACCTCCCGGCTGCTTGCTAAACAACATTCTTTCCAAAGTATTAATAAGGTTTCCCCCGATTGTCTGCCAGGCTTGGTTATCCTCATTTGGTTCCGTGTTGAGGGGGTTTGAATGCGTTTTTAGATGGTTGATATCGTCCGCTGATGAAATACATTCAAGAGGCCATTTGGACATTGTTAGGGAGTTAGTTATTTCAACTCATCAAAAGGTCCAGGCTTAGGAGGATTTAGTGTGGCCCTCAGCATGTGTGTTTATTTTCACAACCAACTGCCAACAGCATGGGACTTGCGCTTCTGCCGGGGAAAAACGTCACCCACGTTTTATCTATTTAAGACATCTTCTCTTTTTTTCAAGGCTCCCAGTCAATATGTGGAGGCTCCTTGTATAGAAACATCTGGAGGTTATTTTACTGTTTCTCATCATCTGCTTGGCTCGGAGCCTCTGCTTCCAGGCATGAGAATATGCGAGTGACAACCAAGGTCAGGGCAACTGAGAACGGCCGAGGTGGAAAAGTCTCAGAGCCACCATTACTCGAATGCCATTTCCCTTTCTAATGAGTCAGCAAGGACCATGGGAAAACAAGAACAGAGGTTGTCAAAAAAATAACAAACAATATCTTTTTCTATGGCCGTGACAGTGGCAGTAAGCATGTTTCTGTTGAAACATTGTTAGACGTGTGATAAGATAAAAAAGGAGGAATCTGGAATAAATACTTGGTGATAGGTTGTTGAAAGCTGAACCAGAGAAAAAAAAAACACTACCAAAGACATTTAGGAAGTATCGAGTAAAGGTTATAGGTTATATATACATTTAGGAAAATGATTTATGCACCATAGACAAGTTTCACATCTCCTTCAGTAAATGTCCTGTAGTAAATGAGGCTTATCTGGGCTTTTTATGCATCAAATTTATTTTATTTTTTATTTTTGAGTACAATTTTCTTAACAATAAAGTTAATCTCTCTTTTTGATAAAGTAACATTTTCTTTAAAATAAAGTTTATTTTTCTTTAATATAAAGTAAATTTTTCTCTCAAATAAAGGGATGAATTTTGCTCAGCCTGATCTAGAGACAGAGTACCCTGGTGTTTCATTTCACCCCTGCTAATCAGCTGTTCCCATGGGGATAGAGAGTGAAAAGAGATTTTGGTAGTGTTAGATTACTGTTAAAACGCAGTGGTAATGGCTGAATGAGGCCAGCAGAAGGCATAGGCTTTCCGCTGGCTTAAGAAGGCCTACAACATGACAACCCGAAATCGAGGCTGAAGCGTAGAAGCCTACCTTTGGCCCGGGCCCACTGTCTCACATCACCCAACAGATCAAAGAAACGCTCCAAACCACCTCACATTGAGTTTGTGGAACTTACCAACTCTTCTCTTCAAATGTCCTTTCATTGGTCCAATAAATGCCATGACAATAATGATAAAAGGCAGGGATTATGTGTGCCTTTTTTGTCTGACTTTGTGCACAGCCTATTAATTCTTAAGTCTTCCTGTCTTTATTTCTTTCTTTCTTTCCATCGTTCTTCGTATTCTGGCAACCTTCCCCATGTCCAGATAGTGAATCAATCACAGGAAATCCCTGTCACAATGTTTTGACTTTATGATGATCTTTCATGTCCACCCAAGTTTACCAGAGAAACAGTTTTTGTTGCGTCCAATCCAGAACTGCTCCTAGTTTGGCCATCGCCATGCAGTCACCACTCCCTGTGGAGTGGTGGGGCGGTGGTGGAATCCTTATTTCATGGTTTCCTATACATCAGTCAACTCATCGATCAACACACAACAAGGACCAGAATAAAAGGTCCACATGTGAGACGGAATTAAAGCAAACAGTTAGATGGCGAACATGCATATGAGTAATGGTGTTTTCTCAAAGGGCGCTACCCAGTAACTCTTAATCTTTCAATGCCAGGAAAAGAACCAAAAGGCACACAAGTGCCAAAAGTGGATTTAGGGAAAGAAAGTATATCACTCATATGAAGTCAACTTTGACGTTTCCTATACAAGGGCAGGGACAATAGTGAGATACATGTGCTGAATTTCACTAAGCGGCTTTAACAGAAAAAGTGTAATTTGATGTTACGGCAAGTCAAGTTAATTTCATTGCCAATACTCACAGTTTCATTCTCAAAGGGTTAGTTATGATTTGTTTCCAAAGAAAATTGCCTTCCTGGCTCCCTCAAACAATAACTGAAAATAATTATTTCTCAATGCTTACCACAATTACCACAAATTAAAACATTAGTGACTCTCCTTTATTTTTTCTAGCCTCCAACCCAGTTTATGCTAAAAGCTTAAAAGTATTTCTTTGGCCAACTCCAAGTGCCATCAAAATAAATTGTATCAATATTATTTTAATAAACCTTTTATTTTGTTGGTGGAATTTGTGTCTGTGTACTACTCATCTTAAGGTAACAAAGATTGTGAATTATGCAAACTAACCACTATGTGTGAGCCACTTACAGATGCATATGTATGAAATAAACAAGTGAAGTGCTTTTGGTGCCGAGCCTATATAGTGTTCCATACAGCCTCCATTAAATAAGCAGGTTTGATTGAAGCCAACTGTAGCCTTTTAGGTTAAGGAAAATAAACAGACCAATGTGGCTTGGCTTCAATGATGAAGTTGGCACTTGTCTTCATAATACTCCAATGGCCCTCTCTTGCTCTGCCCACAATACAATGAAAGAGAATATCATGCAGCTTCTTGTGCTTACGGCCAGCAACACCATTTACCATTATACAACCATCAAAGGATTGTGCATCTGCAAAGCAGAGTCAACCTGGCATGTTAGGTTAAGGGAGGGAAATTAGACTGGATAAACACTTCCACACTGGCTCTTATCTATATTTATACTGAGAATTTGTGTTTGAAGAGGAGAAGTTGGTCGAAGTTTGTTTTGAGAAACAACAACTTGGAACCTTTAATTCTATCGAATTAGAGTTATCTTTATATTCGCTCTATCATACCTTCGCGTGTGGCAGGTAAAACTGAAGGTTGAATAATAATAATAAAGCTTGCATGACTATTCCAGAGCAGCTTGCCCAGGCTCTGTAGACCACGGCTGGAAATGGCTGTGAGTGTCTGATTACTGCTGCCTGCTTGCATATCAATCTAAACATATGAAAATTGCTCACTTTCTTGCCTTTAGACAAATAGCAACAGAAATTCCTGCAGCTTTCTCAGTCGCTTTCTGAACTGACTGAAGAAAAGACGTTGACGCATGGGTTCGGAATGTAGCAATATCAGAACAGCATAATCCATTGATTGTCATCATCAATATTTGATTATTATTATATTATTATTCACTGCACGCCACGGCCCTCTCATGTGGTGTTAACCAGCGACGCATAACAACGGGTCAGCAATGGTAACCGTCCATGTGGAGGAGATTAACATTTTGGGGGGGGGGGGGGGGGGGAGCCCATGAAAGCGATAGCGCAGTCCACCTGACTGACACAGCTAGGAGCCAACCATAAGCTCCTCAGCAACACTATTAATAATTCGACTTTCCCGTGCCAGGTGGGCAAACAGGAGCCTGTGGGCGTTTCCTCAGAGCCCATCATCCAATGACCACAAGCAACGGCTGTACCGTAATAAACAACAACAAAAACCGGGCCATCCGATGGAAAACCCAGCGGCCCCATTGCGGTCCCTCAACGTTAACAGTGGAGAGAAGGCAAACGTGTTTACTCCATCGTCCATTGTGTTGCTTGTTATTTAGGAAGACGGCGATGACGACAACTATGGAATCTGTGAGAGTGAGCCAAAGCCTGGAGTATTTCTACTGTTGGCCACTAATGCATCCCTTGTGCCGCTCCCGGTCTCCACCACAGGCGGGCTCGGGTCACACGCACACACCGTCATCACAACAACCCCGTCACATCATCCCCGTTGCAGCAGTGAGGGAACTCAAACAGCGGATTCTGGTGGAAAAGATTGAATAAAAGATAGAATTTTTGCATTCTTTACTTTGTTGCTTTGAAGGTGTAGTCTAATAATTTAATGTAATGAACCATTGTGTGCAGTTCATAACATTTTCTAATGGCAAAGAACTGGTAAACCCACTTTAAACAACCTATCATAACACCAGTTTCATTCCAATGTCTGTAATCTACATGTAATCTACAATCTGTATCATTAGATCATCATCAGAGACCAAGATAACCCCTGGCATCACAGTTATTCACTTTGGATAAAAACAACATGAATGACATGTATATAATACATAACAATAAAAAACTGCTCCACCTCTTCAAGCGCCTTATATTTACTGTCCAACCTAATGGAGAAGATGGACCAGAAGATGAGTCTGGATCTGTCCTCCTTCTGAGGTTGTGTTGACCTCCCCAGAGTCCTCCTGGGGCCCCATGGGCCCCTCAGGTTAAAACATTCCAGGCACACGGTTCAAGGTTTTTAGCACAATGCAATCGAATTTGGTTATCTTCTCATTGTCAACGCCCTGCCGTCAATCCTTCACCACCTCAACTAAAAAGGCTTGTCTTTTGTGTCTGTGCCGGTAGAAAGGTCAGTGGAAAATACTGAAAATAACACATTGGACCACAAGTGATCCACTAATCTGCAGCTGAGGCACCACCGCCAAGTCCTTTTCATCAAGGTGATCTTCAAAATCAGGATAGATTCTTTCTGCTTTAGATCACATTTCACTATACATTATAAGCCTCTCTAGTTCCACATTTCAAACTCAGATGATTTCTCCAGGGGACTGTTTGTAGACGGAGGTGGGACCTCTATGATGGCGATTGATGAAGATTTAACTGTGAAGCACTGACTTCAGAGCTGGGGAGACACCTGAGAGCGAGCGAGCGAGAGAGAGAGCGAGAGAGAGAGAGCGCGAGAGAGAGAGAGAGAGACACACACACACCAGAGAGTGTGCTGGAGCGGGATCAGAAATCAAGGGAGAGACAGACAGACAGACGGACAGACAGAGAGAGATGTCAGAGAGAGAGAGAGAGTGAGAGACCAGAGAGAGCGAGAGACCAGAGAGAGAGACCAGAGAGAGAGACCAGAGAGCGATAAACAAGAGAGTGAGAGAGCGAGGGACCAGAGAATGAGAGAGCGAGGGACCAGAGAGTGAGAGGGGAGACATGAGAGTGAGAGAGAAAAAGAAAAGGGGGCACCAACCCAGGCAAAGAGAGAGGTAGCTTCCATCCCCTCTCTGTTTAGACTGTGTGGAAGGACTTCTTCCATCCCTTTCTACTACAGTGCGCTATGCTGTGCATATATGTTTTCCAGAGGTCCGGTCGAGACAGGAGAGCACTTCACCAGGCTCCACTCAAATCCCTGTGAGTGTAAAACCTGGATGGAAACTAGTCCCCTAATGACGAATGAAAGCCACAGCAGTGAACGTTGGCCTCAGGCCATCTGTCTTGTTTTGATTGACCTAACCTTTATTTACACAGGGTCGTGTTTTGTTTTTGCGGTTTTTATAAGAAGTGTGCTTAACATTCACGCCTGTGGAGGCGAGGGGAAACGGCACCGGGTGGAAGAACACGTGAACACGGAAAGAACATGTGATTGCGACGCAGAAAGGCCCCACTCAGGTCCTCCTCGCTGGGAGGCGAATACCAGCAGTTTTAGAAAACATACAACAGGTGGAAAGTTGGAGCTACACTGACACGCAGGCACTTACACACACACACACACACACACACACGCACACACGCACACACACACCATACTGACATAGACACATACACCCAATCACGTAAGAAAATAGTGACACCCACACACACACACACACACATGTATGTTCATACATACTCTCGCACAATCACTCATGTGCAGTATGTCTGGTTGAGTTTAAGAGAGAAAGAGTATGTGCTCACAAATGTACATATATGCATAAATACAAACTCTCACACAAACATGGGATTGGTGTGTAGGCCATAGCATGTATTCATCTTGAGCTTCACATAACCTCTAATACAACATGGTGGACGTTCAAGAGGAAGAAATAGGTTGACATTAGAAGGGACTGAAGTCTTCTCGGAGTCAGCTGACTTTGTCAGCCAATCAGAGCAGTACATCTAACAGGCCACAGCTAAGGTGAACTCATTTCGGTTATACAATAGACATCTTGAGGACAGAATTCAAACCATTTGTTATTCTGGATTTATCTTGCATAACTTCTCTATAACTTGTTAAATGGTGTTTTAATTACTCTCTCTATGTACTAGTACTACATGTACACTTGTTGAGACCTTTGTCAGAATAATTGTATTTTCTCTCCAACAATATATATCTATTTAAAAAGATCAATATAAACAAACCCAAACCTAAAATATTAAGTATGTGTCCATGTTGTGAAGTTTTTAAATACCAAACAGTCGATGTCATGTTCACCACATAGCAAGTGTTAATATCTGTAATACACAAACCGTGACTCGAGGAAAGGGAGAATCTCTCAAGGTTTCAAATATGTGGGCGAATGTATCCAAGGGAATTCTAGGGGATTTAAACACATTCCATGGCTTGGAAATGTCATATCAATGCAGGAAAAACGTCCTTCAGTTTAGACCATTGGCACTGGAAAAGAATGTTAATTTATATTAAATGAGGTGTGAGTAATGAATTTGAAACGAAATGTAACACGCCACGACATCACATGACACCGCTGCTTAGCGGAGGGCACTGAAGCGCGGACCAATGGGAGCACAGGGTCGTGTCCTGGAGATGAAGCCAAGAGCCCCCTAACCCCTATCCCCCCGCCGGGCAAACCCCCAACCTTTTAAATCCATAGAAACCACAGGATACCACCACCTGTTTAATCCATGGAAACAACAGGGTATCTAAAGGAAGTTTGACACGGGTCACACACGGGTCACACACACACTAACATACACACACACACACACACACACACACACACACACACTCTAACATACACATACATACATGTACACACCCCAGCTGGGTTCACAGCTGGGGTAGTAACACACATGCCTAACATGTTTATGCAGTTGATTCATGCCAGACATGAGTGGAAAACAGTAAGGAGAGACAATAAACCAGTAATCGCTTCTGGGCAAGGCTTGTGTTTCCCACAACTTCATCACACTATCGACCAAAACAAATACAGCACCAGTCCACCACTAATGCAGAATAAATGGAGCATGTTAAAGACTCTCATCTTTGGGACATGTTCCATGTGTGATGGTCTGACAGGATCAATATTGTTGTCGTAACTAGATGCACTCAAGCGGCCCTTGTCTTTTCATGTTTTCTGTGGTGAGATCGACCGAGTGGCAGCGGCGTGGGTAAACCTCAGGCCGATAGCTTGGAAGATCGATTCTTCACAGCTTCACTCCCCCATTCTATTATCCCTTTTCAAATATTTTCATTGGCTCTTTTGTGCCTTCACAGGCACAAACAGACAAGTGACGCAATCGATCCTAGGTCACCACAGGGTGTAGGCGGTACCTGCTCTATTCTCTTCCATTCTGTTCAGTGCTTCTCGGTTCTGCGTTTGGTGTGAGTGTGAAATGCTTGCAACGCACTGAAGATTCGTTCACACATCAGTCACACAAATAACCGCCAATCACCAAACAAATTCACCAGGGAAGTGTGGTTTCGGTCCCCCTCGTTATATTTTGATTAATAATGGTGTTGTGGTGTTCTCTGTGATAATGGATGGGATTTTGAGCCAGCGGATTGTGTCACAGTGCGAGTAAGACGCAGAGCTGTGGTGAAAACACACCACAAAAGTCTTTATTAGTTTAATGTTATGCAAACTGAAAGTGGTTGTTAAATAGTGTATGAATGATGTTCAAAATGTTGGCAATGCCTTATCACTTCTCTCGTTGTTTGTGTGTGTGTGTGTGTGTGCGTGTGCGTGTGTGTGCGTGTGTGAGTGCGCGCGTGCGTGTGTGTCCCTTCTGTTAATAACACAAATCCTTGGCTGAAATAGGCTGTTCAAGGAGAGAATATTCTCCAAACAAACATGACTTGCACGGCAGTCAGCCTCCAATCACAAATGGAATCTGTTCAGTGTTGTTTTTAACCAGCTTTTAGCAGTGTGTGTGTGTCTGTGAAATTGAATTCATGATGAACGACAAAAGAAACTAATAGAAATTAAATCCTGATTAGCTTCTGCGTCAGGGTTTTCGAGTAGCCGCAGCAATACAAATGTATAAAAAAAAAACGACTGGAAAATTACCGGAAAGGCACAAAAAGCTATGCACAAAAGAAACAACGCAAACACAAATTAGCGGGCAGAATGGGGAAAAGTGGAGTGATTGTCACCATTGTTTTCACTGCAGACCTCATCTCTCACTAATAGCTGTGTGTGATGGTCGCTAATGACGGTGTCCTGAGGCAGCAGGAGATCTGAACCGTATCGCCTGATTCACACTACATTCACACGTCCATCGACGGATGGGGGCTTTCTGACGTATCCATGTGTTTTCCTGGGTTGTATTACAAAGGCGATTTCATTGGACACTGTACTTGGGTATATTTGCATGATGCGATCTGATTGGCCGACGGATCCGTCGCTGCCCCGAAAAGTTGAACATTTCTAACTTTTTGGCACAGGCGGCACAGGACGGACCCACAATGCATTTCGAGAGTGCCCCATGCAAAGTAAATGAGATCCGTCGACGGACGCGTGTAGTGTGAATGTAAGGGAGCACTCAGGGGGGGAAAAATCCCCACAGTCCCCTTAGGACCTGTCAAAAGGGCTGCTTTGCTCCACGCTTTGGTACCATGGAGCTCCTGAGGGACGGCACGCACTGATCAGTGGCGCAGCCAGCAGTCAGATGGCCAGTGGTCAGTTATTAAGCCCCGGGGGATGGCGGCGAAGCAGGCAGAGGAGGTGGAGAGGGGGATTATGGGTCGGGGGGAGCACGCTCCGCCAGCTTGCTGTATGTTTCATCTGATGCGTGCTTTAACTCAGCACCCCCTTCATCTCCCTGTAATACGCGTCTCTGACTCACAGCAAATCATCCGTACTCGTATGTGAGTGGTGATCAGGGAGCATGGAGGAAAGGCAGAGGGGGGTGGAAGTTCAGGGGTCACTTAGACACATTGTATAACAGGCAGGTTTCTGAACGCGGCCATTCCAGAGGCATCCTCACTTGATTCATTTCTGTGGAAATATTCAAAGCTTCTCTTCTGAAATGATTGGTATCAGATGTGTGCCTCTGAACTGTAGATAATTAATGTGATATTTCTGAAACATTGGAAAGCCATATTGAAGTTCGAAGGAATGGAATGGTGCCTGGCCTATATGTAGGAGTCGGTCTCGTGTGAGGTTAGGCAATACCTGCAGGCCTCCTTTTAGGTCCGATGGCACCGGTAAAGCAAACCAGGAAAAGAACGACGCTGTGTGCCGAATATCAGAACGATCAGACTGAGGCTAGTAAATCTGTCACACACAGCCTGAGTTATGGCTGCACTTCAGAGATATTCACCAAACATGTTTTTCCGTTCTTTCTTTCTCCATTTCATTTTGTTGTTAAATCTGTCAGTGGTTAAAAAGAAATGAAATGCCTTAGACGGTTAGCATTTTTGGGGGGATTATTTTTCACGGATACTTTCAGGTATCACAAGCTTTCAGCTGGTTATAAATTATCCTCTGAGATGACTGTCGTCTGGGAAGTTTATATTTTAAGCGCACATAAAGAAAGTTCTATCTGTCACTGTGGCGTTTCCTCAGGCTTTAACAGAGAGACAGAGATTTCCGGCTGTACCTGCGATGCAATCACAACACAGTATTGATGACAGGAGAAGAAAAAGCCAAAACAAAACGTAACATCGTGGGCCAGGTCAGGCGGAGAACCCAGCCGTTACCGCACAAAAAAGTTGCCTTTAAGGAAAATAACATTCAAAAATGTAACAGTGCAGAAAAAGGGCCATTTGAATACCGTTTGCCATTTGAAATCCCATGGCCTTGGGTAGTCTAGAGCAGACACATTGAACAGGGTGATCTGACTGGCCAGGGTGTGTTGCACCATCGTTCTCTCTTGGAAGAATTATGCATGCAAACCTTGGCATACACAGCCGGGATTTGTCTCCCAGAATGTGACAGACATGAAATTAATGTGGAGGAAAAAGTATCCAACCCAAGACCCCTAGACATAAAAAAAAATAATTACTCCATCCAAACTTTTTATAAAAGTGTGAGTTGTATTCTCCTCAGTGCACATTATGCGGTCATGCTTTCAGCGCCTTAACGACGCGCTGGGGGGGGGGGGTGCGGTTTCGGTCTTCCTTCGCTGGTGATTTGTTCCCGGCCATCGTAGAGCCAACAACCCTTAATTATACAACATGACAGCGGCGGGGAGCTTATGAGGGTGTGCAACAAGTAACATGAATCAAAGCTCTATCAGAACCCCCTGTGACCCCTCTAAAATCGACCACGCCGCGCAATGTGACTCGGCAGAGTCACAACCTATTTAAATAGACAACCCTAATTGGACTCTGAGTCTCATGGGGCCGGTCCTACTCCCATACCAGACATTGTTGCACTTTAAGAAACGACGGACAAGCTAACAAGTGACTCACCTACCAAACACATAAATATATGTGTTTGATTTATAAGTAAAAAATTTATAGGGTCTGTTTTAGTTCCCTGAGTGCTAAGGCTTGAAGAAAAGCACTGTTCTGCAAAACAAACCCTGAGGACATGGGTCCAAATCCAGTTAAGCGTTGAGCTACTGGTAGGGCTCCAGATGCCTCTGCTGCTGCTGCACTTGAGATTTATTTGTTTTTATCATCAGCACCGGCTAAACCTTTAGTAGTCTACAGGTCGAAACGCAATCCCAGTTAAACATAGGCCTATTGCCATGACATGTTTAGATCCTCCCTGCACAGTCAATCAGAGGCCTCAACGATGATACATATGTGCCTTGGGTCTGTTCCATGCGTTTCACTCGACGGGCAGTAGCTATGGACATTGGGCCCATGTCAAGGCAAGCCGCGCCTCGGTAGAAGGAAAGGAGGTGTTTTATATTATAGAGCATAAGGGAACCCTATGGACTTCTCTACATGCTAGACATATTTATTGGTCTCAACGTCATGTGTTTCTGTTAGAGTTGTGTGTGTGTGTGTGTGTGTGTGTGTGTGTGTGTGTGTGTGTGTTTATGTGTGTCTTCACCACTACACATCTGTCTTACTTTCCAGGGATGAGTAGCAGCACTGGTAGCAGCATCTCAGAAGCTGCAGGGTGAACTGAACTTGTCCTGCGTTGTGTCTGAGGTCTGTCTCCTCCGGTCTGTCCAAGCTTTTATCTGACTTGACGTACTGCTTCACATGACCTTCTTTCCCACACACACACACACACACACACACACACACACACACACACACACACACACACACACACACACACACACACACACACACACACCCCCTAATCAGTGAGGAAGTATCCATTCTGCTTCTGCACACCTCCCCCATGACTAAATGCACCGATGTTTGAAGTTCAAAGTTAACCCTCCGAGCTACATAAATGCCAAGTCAAACCCCTTTACAATCAGCATGTGTTTTCAGTTCCCTACAGTAGTTTGAGGACGTATGAGGATGCCTTGTTGTAAATGTCATGTTCTAAAGTGTTTTAATTGAGCATCACCGTTGTTACGGCTGCTCTTCTGAGACTCTGCAGCCTATATATATTGTGTATGTTGTGGGTTTAACGCGTCAATAGATGGAGTCTTCTGGAGTCCCAGAAGAAGTCTTACATTTAAACATGAGCTCTCTTGAGTAAACTGTATACATCTGTGATTAGATACGTCATAAGATATAAATCCAGCCCCCTGGAAACAAAACAAAGGAAGAAACATTGGTGTGTGTTGCGTTGGGTTGCTTAGCATTGTGATTTATTTTATTTTATTTTTTTACACGTGTTGTGTTTCATTATGCTATTTTGTTCGCATTAGGTGTTATATTGTGGTGTGCTGTGTTCCATTAAACTGTTTTGTGTTGTCTTGCTTTGTGTTGTATTACCTTGTATTGTGTTGTGTTGTACATTGTATTGTTTTGTTTGTTGTTGTGCATTGTTTTGTTTGGTGTCTTGTTGCATTGCATTGCTTTGTATTGTTTTCTGAGTGTCGCATTGTGTGTTGTGTGTTGTAATAGTGTTGCTTCACTAGGCATGGCGGTGAGCTTTCCACGTGCGTTGTCTTATGTGGTGCTGGCTGTGTAATGTATATTAGATTTAACAAAAGCTTGTGTGTGTCATTGAGTTCCTATGATGATGTTACACTCTGCCATCCTACCGCTGCCCACTAATGAGACAGTGATCCACCATACATTCCCAGGATCAGATTATAAAGAGGTCAAGACACAGAATCACAATACGTATGTACAGTAAATCACTCACTGGTGTAGCACATACATACAGTAAATTACTCATGTGCAGCTTCTCCCAGAGCAGCCAAGCTGGGGAATGCACGGGGTGGGAATGCAAACGCACCACAGCTCCTGGCCTGGACGTCGGCCTTAGTCTCGCACCCAAGCACCTCTCGGGACGTCCAAACAGATGTGTCCCATATCAAAGTGCACCAGAAGTGAAGTTTCCTGGATGGATATCCGTAACGCTGACCAGGGACTTCTGTGTGGGGACAAATACAAAACGGAGAGCATGACTCTCCGTCACACCATCGCTCACTCTAAAAGAGAGAGAGAGAGAGTAAACAGACAGTAAAAAGACAGGGGATGTGTTCCGAGGTGATGTGTTTATTATCCCCCTAATTCCTCGTCTCTGTCAGACCGGATCCCGTCGAGGCTGGTGGCGAAAACCTCATGTTCAGGAGATTGATATTTCCACTTGAGGCTACGCAGGGAAATGTTTCAACCTGAGTTGAAGTCAAACAGAGCTGGAAAGGTTTTGACGTTGATAAGGTCACATTTTAAAGGTGACATAATATACCACCAGGTGTGAGTGTTAAAATGGGTTTTTAGGATGTCTACTCTGCGTGTGTAAAGCAGTGAAAAGGGCTGGGGCCTCGAAAACGGCGGATCGGAAGGCGAACGCACGCTCCGATAAACCAAATTAGTGCAGCGCCTTCGGATCAGCGGTTATGGCGTTTACCCCGGAGGACGGCTGGCACTCTGTTACACAGTACGTGCTAGACACTATGCGCCAGAGAAAGGTTTCAAACAGGTTGGGTGAATGTCATTCCCCCGAGGAGGAGGTTGAGGCGTGTGGGGAGTTAACATAGATATTATAACGAGGCATGAATGTCCTCTGGGAGTGACGGAGTGGTCTGCTGTTTGGGAGCGAAGAGGCGGTGAAGTGCGATCACGTTTATTTAAGCAATAATCCCTGACAGCTCTTCCGTGGTTTGGAGTCATTTTAGAGCAGCTAGGGTTTAAAAGCCCTTTAGAAAACGGTTAGTAAAATGGTTAGTATAGATGACCTAGTAAGATCTCACAAATTATTTAACATCACAGCAACATAAAAAAGGCATAATTTATTAAAAAGTAAATCATTGTTTTCCCATCATGCAATACAGTCCCTCAAGACAGCAACAGGATTATGATGTTGTGTGTGAGATCTCGTTCAAGCTATTTTGTTTACTAGTGAACACCCTTCCATCAATAAATATTACAAATAAAGTTAAAATGTAAAATGTTACATAACACATGCTTAAAGAATAACGGAAAACCTATGCAACACATGGTTGTCATGGTAGCAAAGGCAAAGGGTGGGAGCCTATACAGCAGGGGTAGCGTGCAGAGAGATAATCAAAACAGAATATTAGAAATTATGGAATATGTTCACCTGCATAATACATGATGGCAGACATGCACAGAGTCAAACATAAGGGTTGACTGCTTCAGTGTCAGTGTCATCATTCCTCACATGCACAATACATCGGTGTCTTGTAACAGCCCATCTTACTTTACCTTTAAACACATCTACGGGTTATGCTGGTAATAGCACATGATGCCGGTCCATGCATGTGTGCACATGTTGAAGAGTGACACAGTTTTCCTTCGAGATATTCGCAGATGAAGACAGCAATCACAAATAAAGTACCAGTCACTGAATGGCACTGTGAAGAATTACACAAACATAGCACATTCCAGAAATGCTTGTGTCTGAATCCAAACAGCTCTTACTGGCAGTGTTTATTGAGCAAATGGGGAAAAACTAAATTATAAATAAGTTTTTTTATAATAAACTCAATCAAAGTCACTCCAATTTTACAACAGCAATATTGGCCAAAATGAAGTGCTTCTAATAACTGCTTGAGGTGTGTGTATAACTGAAGGTCAAACCAAATTAATTGGATGACTTTTCGGTTGGGGCCTCTAAACACCTATTGTAGTGTGGGGTGTGTGTGCTTAGCAGTGTTGTGCAAGTTCACACTCACACAACTAGTTCAAAGTACAGTTCATACAAAATAAAATGAATAAATTCCTATTCATAGTTCACCAATTCAGTTTTGGTTCATGTTCAGTTCATTAACAGTTTTTTTATAAACCGAAGAAAAACTGTGGGAGTGAGTATTTTGTGCTTATCTTTTAAAATGAATCCTCTCCATTACCAGCTGCCCATCACTACAATCTCAAATTGTTCTGGATATTATCTGTACACCTGTTTCATTCATCACAACGAAGGCAGTAACTCTATTTAATAAACATGTGGACCTAAGCATCAATTCAGAATGTCACAAAATCTGAACTAGTTCAAGTTCAATTTCTTTAGTTAAAAATATTTTAAGTTCAGTTCAAAGTTTATAGAAAAATTAACTTGTTCAATTAACTAGTTATTTAAAACTAGTTCATGCACAACACTGGTGCCAAGTTTGATTACAGGCTCAGCACCGGGCCAGTTAGCGAGCTAGCATGCTATCATGCCACAAAATCATGGCAACGAGATTAACTTGGAAAATGTAGGTTGATATATTTTGTTCCATTAAAGTCGATAATGGTGTTTTGGCTCTCGTATAATTTTGCCTGGTATCTATCAAAGACATGGCTTCCAGCCATGGACATAACTCACTTTCAATCATGGAGGAATAATTGCACCCATCATGCCCACTCTCAGTATTAATCTCAATATTATTTCAATGGAAATGCTGCTTATGGTTCAAAATGGAACAAAATGGAATAACTGTGGTAAACACGTCTTTATTCAATTGAGAGAGAGTGGAGAATGGCCTGGGCTTGTGTTTGAGATGTGGGATTAGTGTGGTTGCCCTCTGTGGGAGATGGGGTTGGGCTAACATTAGTGTGAGGTGTGAGGAAGGAGAGAGAGAGCTGTGTTCTTAACGTGATGGGATACTCTGTGTCTGAACGAGTCTGAGAATTAGCCACGAAGCATGCAGGGCTCAGCTCCTAGGATTGGACTCAAATGACCCATGTAAAACAAACTTTATGATTGCAACCACATTGATTTAAGAGGGAGTCTATTTTCTACCGTTTCTTCACAGGCACAAACACAGTGAGTTCACCGGTGAGTTCATCTCAAGTGTATAATTGAAACATGAACATCAGCTTTTAATTTGATGCACTGATTGGAAGTCCAAGTTCAACAGTAGAGATGGGAATGCCACAGATTTGAAGAGTGTCAAGATTCTTCATACTGTCAAGAATGTCTAGGGTCAATGCATGTAAACATTCACGCTGCTTTAACTGGGTTACAGGTGTGGGATGAAATATAAGACACTTTTAAACAATAAATGATCCAGATATATTTAGCAGCAATATCCATTCTGTCAGGAATTATCTCACACATTCCATTCACAACAGCTTTCACGTGCACACACACACACACACACACACACACACACACACACACACACACACACACACACACACACACACACACACACACACACATGCTATTTTCTGACTGTCTATCTGTCCTCAGATGGTCTGAACCATTTAATAGTCATGTGAGTGGCAGCTCAACTCAAATGGTGCTAGAATTACGGTAATTTGAATCCATGGGTGGTATTTCCACAAATGGGAAATGGTACCCTTGAGCGATTTTTGAAGGGCTGTTATCCTTCACCCTAGTTTATATTGGCTTACCTTGAGGTGGACATCATTTTGCAGAAATTGCTATGAAAACAGTAGACCATTGCTTTTATTCAAATTATTATTCTTTCTTGCTCTTTTCTGTATATTCCCTTGTATTAGCACAAGTCAACCACATGGATGTTTTGCATCCAATGAATAAATAGCCGGGCAACCATTGACACATAGCCCTTCCATCTGCAGGATTCAATTGAACCGTCTTCCCTTGCTAGATTGGAACAAATGCAGAATCCATAGTCGTAATGGTATGAGTCCACCCATCCATTCTTCCATCTGTTCATTTCTCCAACCATCTCTCTCCATCCACCCATTCAGCCGTTGGCCTATCCGTCCATCCGTTCATAAATAGGCCCATCCGTCCATCAATCTACCCACCCTTCCACCTGTCTATCCATCCCTTCATCCATTCATTATCCACCCGCCCGCCTACCCATTAATCCCTTCCATCACTTCCTCCACCAACATGTCCCATATAAACCCACTGACCCACCCCTCGCCTCCCTGCTTCATCCCTTTCTCCATCCCTCCACATCCATCCAGCCCTATATCCAGCCATCACTCCATTCCCCCACACGTCCATCCATCCATCTATCTATCTATCCGATTACCCATCATGCGAGCCAACCCCCCCCCCCCATCAAATGGGCAGAGCTTCTCGATAGACTCTCAATTTGGAATCCAGACTGAACCTGTATGACGGTCATCCCATTAGCCGAGCCAGCATGTCTCTGAAGGTGGGAGAAACTCATGTGGGAGCACACAGAGAATGTATACGACGGAGAAAAACCCAGGTATCTGGAGTAGAACAATGTAGTAACCAACAGGGCTACTGTGTTGCTCTCATGTAATAGTTTAAAGCAGGGGAAGGCGACTTTGGAGAAACCAGCCACAGTAAACTAGGATTTAAAAGTATCCAACCGAAAGAATCCCACCCCTTCCTTCAGGCCACCATCTAAAGCCACTGAAAACACATGAACGCACACTGCCTGGCCCCTTCTGGAGGATAGGACCACGAGAGAGCGCTGCGGAGAGGAGCTTGTAACTTAATGTGATTTTTGGCCGTACCCTGATATCAAAATGCATTCAAAGTTTTACTTTGTGATTGGATAAATGTCATTTTTTAAAGAAGGAATTATCTTATACCCGAAACATTCTAGCTACGTAAGCTATTTTAATGCATGGAATATTTTCGATTTAAATGTGTCAAGTGTCATATACATTCATCATTCAACAGTCATCTAAAAGCTTCCGCTGAGAACACAGAGTTCCTGCTCCCAGGATGCCCACTTCCTGTAGTGCGTTGTCATGATTAAATTACCAATAATAACCGTCATTTGTAAGACAAATAACAGACGGTTAGTTAAGGACGGACTAAAAGAGACAATTACTAATAACATTACAAATAATTGAATCAGATTTGTTCCTCGTTAGTTATGAAGTTAGCTTAACATAGCCTATATCTTCTGTAATCTGTAATAATGAAGGAATACAAGAGCTATGACTTAATTATTTTGGACATCAGCTCATGAAAGGCTAGGCTAGGGGTCGGAAACCTTTTCAGTTGCAGAGCCATAGAAAAGATTATTACCTGAAAGAGTTCTTTGAAGAGCTTCATAAAACTCTGACAACAATTTGACATTATTCCCTTTTCTTGTGTTTAATTATCTGATCATTCTCTGTTTGATTGATTCAATTATGGTTTTATGGTCAATAAATTGACCTGCAAATTACTTGAAAATGAGTTGGTAGCTTAGAAACCCAGTGTTAAATTACATTTTCTTTTGGCAATATAATCTATTTTCACCCTGGTTGGTCTGCCATATTCAATCACTGAAAGAGCCAAGTATGGATCATCTCGAGGTTAATAGCCCATCACTTAGATCCTTTCAAAGATGTTTGCAATGTCAAACTCCCAGCGGATAAGCACTGGGTTTGATCCCCAGTGTCACGCTACCGGTACACCAGTAGTGCTGGAGTCCTTACCCCTATGAGTTGAGCCGCAAATAGGAATAGGCTACATGTGTGTTGATTATTATCAGATACGGAAAGTGGTATACTAGCATTCTAACTTGAACAAACTTTTTGAGGGGAACATTTTCTGCCAGAAAAGATCATTACTATGAATTTCATATAAATGTCAAAAATAAGGTCTTAAATAAATGGCAGCCTGTCTAGGAGACTTGGATAAATAAAATCCTCAAAGGTTTTCGATACCATTGAAATGCAGGTCATTCACGCAAAAATGCCAACTCATCTTTATGAGAGCTCTATATGAAGGAGCAGCCATCTCTTAGACTATTGGCCCTCAGAGCGTTATTTAACCAAGATTAAAACTCTGTGCCCTAAGAACTTCTGTTATTATCCTGTGCACATTTATCCTCGGCGGTTGTATAGGCACGTCGAACCTGCTGTAGACCTGCTTCCACTAGGACCGTAAACCTAATAAGGCTGCCATCAGTAAGTGATTCCTCTGTACACCCCAGACATCCTGCGCAATGGTTCCCTGCTATATGCACCGCTCTCTGGTAAATGGGAACGTGATTGAGCATATGAGCGCTGGTAATGAGGAGGTGGGCTAGGAGAGGGTGCTGAGAGAAGGGGAAGGTAGCAGGAAGATGAAGAAGAAAAAAGCTCAGAAGTCCCTCCCTCTGTCCCTTTTTTTTTTTTTTAACAGAGACTCCACTCCGTTTAAAGTTCTTTATGAATCCATGTTCTGGCAAGTGTGTGCCTCATAATTGGCCGTTCTGAACATTGGATGTGAATGTAGTAGAATGGAGCACATCTACGTCTGCCGCTACTTCCGAGTGTGTGAGCAGCACGAGGGGCATGCTATGGTTCACCGACTTAGAATTAATGAAATTCGCACCATCACTGTTTCAGATCGCTACCGCTTTCAGGGCCGACATGGAAAAGTACACAGCATGCAGCAAAGAGTGACGTGATGTCTAGAGCTCTGTGTATTCAATGCAGACACACACACACACACACACACACACACACACACACACACACACACACACACAATGCAAGACAGCAATTATGGGATGTGGACTTTGGCGTCTTGCCTGAGTGCACCTGAGCACCCTCTGTCTGGAGGTTAACACGACAACCCTGGCCTCGGCACACAGGAGCTCCTCTGCGGACCGGGGTTGTTGTAATATGTCATCGTGTTCAATTCAATTTAAAATCCAATTAAACAACTTTGTTTTTTCCGATAAGAACTTTGTTCGCGGGTGACGAGTTACAGTGCCTTAGGACTTGTGAGACGGACGACATACAAGTATAAGACGATGAGCAAGTGCATGGTAAAAGCAGTGTTAACTGTCCAAGTCTGTTCTAAAATGTGGTCCACTTAGTGATTAAAAATCGTTTTGATAACTCAAGTCACTGTGAGGAGTTGAGTGGTCTGATTGAGGCGGGGACACACTTGGTTCTGGATTGGAGTGAGCTGTATTTGCGTAGTCAGGTAAGGTGGTTGCCACGGTGGTGCACGGTGTGTGTTGCATCTGAGGCTGTGTGTGATCCATTAAACATTGTCCGTCTGCTGTGAAGGCTGCCGAGTGATTCTGGGTCCAGTCCAATGATGTGGCCGCTCATGCAGGTGATTTTGTGGCGGGGGATGAGATGGCTGTGGCTCATGAGACCAAACCAGGGGATACTGTTGATGGACCCAATGAATATTCACATTGCCAGGTGTCAAAATCACCTTGCTCAGGGATGCCTACAGGTAGACTTTGGGGGTTTAACATTGGGGAACGTTTGGGTCCGAAGACAGAACCTTTCAGCTGAAAGTAAGACACCGTAAAGATGAGACCTGATCGAAAAAAATTAAAAAAATATGTTTTTTATTTAAAAAAAGTGACCACCACTTTTCTATCTGTGCCTATCGTGATCTGTTATATGTGCATACCTCTGCGGGGTGTCTGCATATAGGTTGGCACAGCTTACCTAGCTTCCTTGAGGTTTATCACCCGTTGTGAAGCTCTGACTCACCATTGTGAGTTCTACTCTCAGGTAGGAGGGCCTGCTCTGGCCACCAGTAGGCTCTGGCAATGGCGCACCTTTATTTATAAGGTGCGCCATTGCTATTTCCATGTCCTGTTATCACACAGAAAAGAAAAAAGTCTTTGCATTTTCATGACCTTTTTATGCTCTCTGTTCCAAATACCCATACAGAAATCGGAAAGAATGAGAGTCCTGTAAATGTTTTGAATTTACCTCTTTATGAGGCTGACTCTTTCATATTTGTCTTTTCAGTATATGAGTTTCCATGCTTGTTTTTTCTTTGTTTTGTTTGTTTTCTGTCTGTATTTAGCCATCTATGCTGCTGTCTTGACTAGGTATCCCATGTAAAGAAAATCCTGAGCCTCAATGGGATTCTCCTGGTTAAATAAAGGTTAAAAATATAGTTTTTTAAAGAATATGCGGCCTGAAGTTCATCACCAGATGTTTGAAAGAAAACAGAATGTGGTGTTGGCTTGATGTCTCCGGTACACCAAAATATTATTCCTGTAATACTACTGCTCATTCTTGGCATACAGACACAGAAATCACACAGAAACACCTCAAACCATTAAACAAGAGAACATATCTGTACACTGAAACACAGGCATCTAAGTGCATAGATATAATCAACATTGATGGGATAGCTTAATAAAACACCAGGGTTTTTTAAAAATCTCCTCCATAGCATCAGCGGCTGGCCCAGTCCGACACCCAGTCCCATGTTATTCTCCGGAAAGATCCAGCCCGGTCTTTACGGAAAATGTTTCCTGGACAGTTGTGCTTTGGAGGAGACTTTTGGTCGGGATACACCTGCCGGCCAGCAAACACAGGACTCCTCTTCTTCTAAGCCGTCCTTCTCCTGGCTGGAGACACCTGGAGGGAGGGGCCTCCAGCCATCATCTCACTCAGCGTCTGAGCAACGTGCACTGGGCACGACCTGGGAGAAAAACCCACAACCTCTGGAGGTCGACCGACCGCCTTGTTACTCTGTCAGAGTGATTGCAGGCAAAAGTGCCGTCTGCCTTTCTACTGTTTTTTTGCCACTTTTTGATTGCAGCTGTGATTTCTCAGCCATAAGCCAGTGAGTTTAATTTTCTGGAAGATGGGGGTGCTTTCGGGAAACCATTTGTCCAGAGCTGGAATCAAAAAGAAGGAATGTTTTTTTAATGTTCCCTGTGTGGTTCTCGACCTTTGTTTGTTATCGGGGAAGCATCAGATGTTTCCTGGTCCCGTCCAAATAAGGGATTCATTTTTTAGACTCATTAAATGTTTGTAATCCATGAGTTATGAATACCCATTATGGTCATTAAAAAAACCTGTGTGGAGTCGGAATTGCAGACACCTATTTTTGCCATTTTTCAGTCATTTTCTTGGCATATATCTCACAATGAGCAGTAGTTGAACATAACTCTAGGCTTGCTTTGGGCTAAAAAAAGGTGACAACCGAAGACTCATAGGACAATTTAAAGGATAATACTGTGGGTGTTTAAATCATCACTTTCCATCTCCCCTGGTTTCAAAAAAACATCCCTTACCGATGCAATGTGTCACACTTACTTTGGATTCTGCCGAAGAGCCTTCAGCGTACGGGCGCTCTCACCACAAACGTAAACAAGGAAATATAAGACACAGTTACGGAGTTTGTGAAAGTTTGGAAAAATAAAACTGAATCGCCAAACACTTTACTAAATGTCATTGAGATCAAAGTGCATCTGCTCGTTTACGTTCATGGTAGCCACGCTTAAGCTAAATGCACTCAGGCAGAAGAAGTACAACAATTTCATCTTTGACAAATTATATTTCTAAATGTTTTAGTGAGGCAAGGGGAAATCGTTTCAATGGTTTAATCAGAAAGACAGTTATGGTCCTTTAAAGCAAATGCAGCTGCCGTTTAAACCCTGTGTTGTATAATTCTTCCAGCAGCGCTTCAATATACTTGCATAGATAAATTTCCTTATCACTTTTTTCCCCTAATGACAAATCCTATTGACCTCGTTTATTAATGTATTTTTTATCAGAAACCTTGTGTTTCAGGTCATAGCCCTAGCCAACATCTTATGTAAAGGATAAATATTTGCTGTTCTTTTACTGCAGCGGATGGCGGTGGGTCAGGATATTAGATAGAGAGATGTGACATGGTTGTCTGAGACTCTGTAAAGAAAAGGGCCGACCAGGTAGTAAAATGAAGAGCATATAAGTCGATTTGGACATCACTAGGGAGACGGCTCACACACAGGCTTTGATTGATAATCCCTATAAAGAAAAAGATGGACATTTTATTTTGCCCTATGCAGAACACAATGATTTTAAAGAGAATAAATGATTATACTCTTAACTAAATTTATCTTGCATGTAGAAATCTCTTCGTAAACTGTGTTTATATTAACAGAAACAGATGTTTGAAAGAATTGCTCAACATTTAGGATCACATTCTGTCCTTAAAGCGATCCCCTGCTGACATAAATTTATGTAAATTGTTGTGTTCTTCCAAATTTTCCTGAGAATGGGGCCATATCCTGTCTGCAGTTCTTGTTTTTCTTGACAATTGATGTCAAGAAGCTGCCAGCTTTGTGCGATTCGGAGGGGATAGCATAAGTCAAACATCAGGAGAAGTGAGGAGAAAATAAGACGCCATGATGCATTTCTTTAATAACATAACACTCAAATAGAGACTCACTACAGACTAAAAAATGGTAATTTGTAGACATATTTGTTCTGCGTTTCCTGTAAGGTATTGAATTGTAGAATATCATTGTCGCTATCACTATCACTTCATTAATCAATCAAATAATGTTTTATTTAATCCTTTATTGCATAATGGTTAAATGGATACATGTATTCATAATATGGTTAATTGGTCTATTAACGCAATCATTCCTTTCCATTCCAAGTGATGAATACCCGTTCTGAAGACTCATTAGCCATAATTGACAATGCTGTGTGTTTACTTATTATTACTGACTACACCTATAATTATTCCTGCCTTTCATCTCAATACAGGCACATATTGTGTGCCCGCTGGAATACTGAGCTAATGGCGACTCTGTGTGCCTTTCGAAATCCGTTCTAAGCCACTTGTGAAATTTAATAAATACCTACAACATTCATTGATTAGATAAAACCTGTTTCTCCACATAAACATTAAACATAGGTCCCTCAATCCAGATTATCAGAAAGTTCAAAATGTGCACATTGCTGTGAAAGAAAGAAATAAAAAACATGAAGGGAATGATTTGACGTGATTTAGACTAGGATTAGCTGTGTTATCAGACATTCCTCCACACATACTCTCTCATACCTCTCAGCCTCCTCGTAAACCTTCTTGAAACATCACATAGCTCTCCGAACAGCGTTATAGCCCAGTGATGCAGTAGGGTTAAACTAAGTAAAAGTATATAGAAATAAAGTACAAATGGGTCAACATTAAAAGTCCTACTTTGTAGATTTTTTTCTTCTCAATAAGGACATTTAGAACACTTGCATTAGTAAAGTATAAGAATTTAAATGAAATGTATTTAATTAAAAGGTATGGATCAAAATAATGACCGCCTATTTGATTAAACTGTATACGTTTTGTAACCAAATAAAGTAACGTAAAGTCAAATCGCTCTTTCTGTTTCACTGAGGTGAAATCCATCCTGTCGCCCTTTATGATGAGTACATCTGGAAACAAAAAACATCAGTAAGTTTGAGCTATCTCATCTCGGCAGGAATTCAGACCTAAATCTTTGGATGCATTAGATTGAAATGTCACCGTATGGATTTAAAAATGTTGCGCCAGTTGTCCAAATTATTTGCACATTCAAGACATTTGCAAAAGCTAATATAAAAAAAGATTGTTTTTAATTGAGACTTTCGATCTGATTATGTAACTGTACTAAACCTTATGGAGTGATGGGTCAGGATGGGATCAATAGAAGATGTAGCTGTAGATATCATTCAATCTGAGTGAAATGATTGACAATCCCTTCAGGTATTACTAATAAACCAACTTTGGCACCATAGACAGTCATGGAAGAATGATTGCAATCAGAAACAGGTTTACTGTAAATGTCCAGTCCTTTGGGTTACAGAAGAATTATGCAATGTGTAATTAACCTCGCGGAAACATCAATTTGTATGTAAGCGGTATTAAAACAACCCTTGAAATATATATATAATTTAGTATTCTAATGTCCTTTTTTGGTAAACTGGGAGTAAACACTGAATGAGTAAAAGGCTGTTCATAAAAAAGAACAATGAGGCCTCTTTGAATGGAGTCACACAGCTTAAATGTTAGGGGATGCAACTAAAATGGAACAATTTCAGTTTACAATAAACCCAATTTCAGAGTAAATGGGTTTATTTTCATAGGTATTGCGACCTTCAATAGAACCTTTGTCTCCTGCCGGTCCAGTTTATCAGGGACTTTCATTCGGTCATTACTGACATGCACCTTACAGGATGTTCAAGAAGCCATGACAGACCTCTTTAACAACACCACCCGTCACACCGCTGCAAACGCAGTCGCTTACCTTGGCGCGCTACGAGTAGATTGTACATCATTAGCTTCCAATGAGCCTTTACCCAAAGCATATTTTGAGATGGATGTCATTAATGAGCAGGTAGCAGCAGCGGAACTTTATCGACAATTAGGGCCCTTGCGGTGGCATTTCTGCCTATACGGAGTCTGTGATTGTCGGACGGTCGCCTAGGAAACCTTACATTAAATGACCTTCTGGGGTTACCTCGTCCTGTCAGCGGAGACTAGGGGAGAACAAAATCTTTCTGACCTTTCCGGATCACGGATTAACCTCTGTCTGCCGCACAGTGAGCCGTTCACTGGCCATATCGCTGCTCAAGTTAAGCACCAAGGGCTCTCTATGCAATGAGTAAACTACCAGTGTGTGTGTGTGTGTGTGTGTGTGTGTGCGCGTGTGCGTGTGCGTGTGCGTGCGTGCGTGCGTGCGTGCGTGCGTGCGTGCGTGCGTGCGTGCGTGCGTGCGTGCGTGTGTGTTTCTCTTTGGAGTAAATCCACTGTAATCTCACCATATTCATTTGGCGCAAACAAATGAAAATATCCCTCCTTGTCTCCCCCCCTTCCCCAACCTCACACAACACCCACACTAATAAATCATATCATTACGTCTGATGTCTAAAGGGTCATTCAAGACACACACACACACACACGGAGGTTGAAGCAACACCATTTGTCAGCACTGTGAAGCTGTAGAATGAAAAATTCTCTCTCTCTCTCTCTCTCTCTCTCTGTGTAATTTTTACCAGGTTTGTTTGGCTAAAATACCGGATAGTTGCTCTTCTTTTGATAGGTGATTTTAATATTCGTGACTTGAGGGATAACAGGCCTGTGCTATGTCGGTGTTATATAATGTTATTATGGTGTTTTGCCCTCCAGGTGTCTGCACCAAAAACTATGAATACCAATCCCGGTCCAAATCCTGTCAGCCCCCTTCAACATTAGGACCCCCCTCCCCTCTCTTCCACAACACTCTGCTTATTCATAATGCAAGACTGTATACCATGGCCAGGCGCAGCACTTGATGGCTGTCATTATGGCCGGTCGTTAAACCCAGAGAGGCGGAGAGTCATGGTATGTGTTTTTAAAAGGAAATAACATCACGTCTTGATTTCACATGTGTTATTTGAGGGCAAATATACTGGAGTCATTATTTGCAAAAAGGAATTTCCCTTTTAAAGTGGGTTTGGATGAAATGTTCTGCTAAAGGACCAAATAACACATGGTTATTATTAATGGAGGTAAATAAATGTTTAAGTCGCAATGTGTAAGACGGAGCCCCTCGCAGTTAGTAGGCGGGAGACTTTCAAAAGTGCAAAAAAACGATATGATACTGTTTTGGTCCACTCTAACTGGCTCTGCAACTGTGTGACTAACTAGCGCAGCTTGGCTGGCTGGGAGGCGACAGTGGGAGGGTTTCGGGAGTGTCTGTGTCTGTAGTAAGATACTTGTAAACAAAGCGGCGATATTTTCAATTTGTGGAATATATCAGTTATAGGATGTGATTTCATTGATACCATTACTGAAATCACAATCGACATTGATATATTTACATTTTGATATAGATAATTTTTAGCTACAAGCTAGTTGAAATGTTACACACTGCAACTTTAAGTTCAAATATATGTTTGTTAAAAAAAAAAATAATAACGCTTAATGTGGACACGGCCCATGCAGGATTAGTTTAAGAGGCTTTGTTTGAAAAAGGGCAAAATGACATCGCACAGCAGCCACTGTGCGATGCCATGTTCAAAATGATCATGCATCACATTCCATTCTTCTCCAGCATGGTCTACCATGAGATAACCCCCAGACGGCCCTGGAGCTCAGGGTGATCCAGCAGGACCCATCATCCTCTTAAACGGTAATAGAATCCATGCAGAAGAACCCGAGTTTGGCCTCGTCTCCCAACACGTACCTAAGTGCACCATTTGGAATCCACTTCACCGGACCCTGTTTAAAATAGCATCTGCCACAACTCTCCTGAATTGCTTTCATATATGATCCAACAGTTCCACAGAGCTATCGTTTCTGATACTCTGTCCCCGCTGTCAGTGTATATTAGCAGTGCTTGAAAAACAAATCAATTTTCAGTGAGCTAGTTCCCGGGTGCTGAATCGTGATTTTTTTTTTTCCTCTTGTGAGTTACCTAACAGCAGTTACGTAATATACCCCAGGGTCTATTTAACTTTGTCCTTTCAAGACAAGAGACACATATCGAAAGTGCAGACATGACACAATCAGGGAAAATTTTGAGCCCGTCTGATAAACAATGAAGAAACAGCACAAACCAGAAGGCTTCTGGAACCTTCCTGTGCCTCACAATGTCGCTTCTATACTTAGAAAATAACGTGGTTACTCCGTCCTCATCCTTAAAATTAGATCAAGATCAAAATGTGTTTACTAATAAGATGCCTTTGCTTTCATGAGGTAAAACCACATGCACGCAACACACTCACTCACACGCACACAGGTCAGTGAGTTGTATAAGTTTTCCTTTCATGGTCATCAAACAAAAACTGCCTTCCACTCAGAATGACGTTACGAAACAAACATCGTTTTGCTGTACGCCTACTAAAAGTCTCTTATCTTATCTGCTTAGTGTTTCATTATCATGAAAAAAAATCATATATATATATATATATATATATATTTAAAAACCTACGCAGTTCATATTATATTCTAAAAACACTTTGGAGGCAACTCAAGTGACCCGCGGCCCAAGAATATGAGCACGAGGGAGCCCTCTCTGCAAGAGATTAGTCACCTCACGCACAGTCACAGCCTCGCTGCAGCTCAACACGAAAAACACTCACGGATCATCTGCAGGATGTCACACTGAGGAGCCCCCCCCACCCCCCCCCACCCTTAGCGTGAGAGAGAGTCGTTATGGATGTGGCCGTCCGACAAACATAACGCAATCCCCCCCGCCGTCCCGCTGAATGAGAATGACGAGTGTATAGCGGGCGATGGAGAGCGGCCCCATGCGGTGACCCGAGGGCAGAGAGCGGGGCCGCACAGGGGCCCTTTGTCCTCCAGACGCTTCCCCTGTCTGCTCACGGCCATTGAATTAATTCAGAAAAAGACCCTGGTCGGCTATATAGGGTGTTGCGATGGGGAAGGAAGCACCTTTGACCCCCCCCGCCCCCGTCGGAGGTGGAGGTGGACGTGGACGTGGAGGTAGTCCTGCGCTGCTGTGCGTTTTCTTGGGAAACCGGATAGGCGCCATGCAGTTTCTTTGAAGGGGGGGGGGGTCAAGATTCAGAGATAATCCCGTGATCCTGGGCGACGGGGGCCGCGCACATGCACACACAGACACAAGCGTGCTGGCGCTGACACGCAGAGACCAGAGGAAGCCTCCACAGAGGTTAGGAAAAATAAGAAATGGAACGAGGGAAGGCAGACTGTTAAATAATGAAACGGTTTGTTGGAATAGTGAGTCACAAAAGTTGAATACTTCACAATCATAATTGTTTGCGCGTGCACACACATGCGTTCGTGTGTGTGTGTGTGTGTGTGTGTGTGTGTGTGTTGATTAGGTTTCTGGCCGCTGTCTGACTACCAATATGGCAAGGGAAAATATAGGACCTCTGCCAGCAGTTCACTCTGCGCTCTATCTCCTTCCCAGCTTCCCACAGATCTCTCTAATGTGCAGATCGCTCCAGTGTGTGTGTGTGTGTGTGTGTGTGTGTGTGTGATCATATTTTGCTAAACAATAATTTGCAGATTTCCAGCAGCTTTCAGTTTGCTAATGGGTTCTACTGTACTGTTGAGTTGATAAGTGATTGCTGCCTCTATTTCGTTCGGTTGAGGTTTTCGCTCAGCTGGCTTTTATTGTTGTTTTACCCCCTCCCGTTCCCCCTGAGGCCCTTGATTTTCCATATTTATTTTGTGTTAAAATTTTAAAAATGTAACAAATTGGATATGCCCTAATGGTTTGGGTCTGGTACTTATTGTCAGCTAACAGGGGAGTCATACATTGTGTGTTGCGTCTGTTTCCCCTCAATCCTAGCAATCCTTTTTTATTTTATTCCCTACTTGCTCACAGCTACCAGACCGGCCCATGTGCTCAACAGATGTGCCGTTTGGGAAGTTAACAAAGGGAACAAAACTCCTCATTGCGCTTTCGTCATAATGAATTGTTTGTTTGCGTGCTTATGCGTTCTTTATGTGTTCTTGGAAAAAACGAAAGCGGAAAATAATCACACAAAGCTTACATCAGGAGAAACGTGGTTGGGGGTTCTATTTATGTTGCGTTGCTCAAGGGCGGGGCACGGGGGCCGGGCACGCAGGGGGTCGGGGGTCCAGGGACGTGAGGAGGTTGCGGGGGCAAGCACACATGTGTTCTTTGTTCACTGACAAGTGTTGACTGAAATACTGGAAATGGATTGGAAAAACCTGACACATTCCTCTGCAACAGGATCATGCCGATGAGTTCCCAGAGAGTTTCCCTTTGATCTGCTCAGCACGGGGAGATCCATTCCAATCACCGCTCAATAAATGCATAAAATAAAAAGGCTTCATTGTTATGGATGAGCTCTCACAAAATCTCCTCATCCACCTCCTCCTCCACCTCCACCTACTCCTCATCCACCTCCTGATCCACCTTCACCTCCTCCACCTCCACCAACTCCTCATCCTCCTCCACCACCACCTACACCTCATCCACCTTCTCCTCCTCCACCTCCACCAACTCCTCTCCATCCTCCTCCTCCACCTCCACCAACTCCTCACCATCCTCCTCCTCCTCCACCACCTCCACCTCCTACTCCTCCACCTCCACCTCCAGCTCCTGGAAACCAATTCAGTTTTGGCAGGAGCAATCACGGGTCCGGGGGAAGGGGATCCTCGTCTAGAAGTCTAAAAGTCCAACTGGCGTTGGATCAACGTAAAGGTAGTATTCACAGAGTGTCCTTGAAGTACGAAAATAAAACACTGGGGAAGCTGCTCGATAGAAGAAACTATGATAATGAGTGGAAAATCGAACTGGCGAAAAAAAGAACAGGGGAGGATCAGAGAGGGAGGATGAAAGAGAGAGAAAGGTATGATGAAAACAACCCAGGGAATACAACTGTATCGTTTTTTTCTGATAGCGGATCCTTCGAGAGACGGACGCAGTCTTGGGCTTATGGGGATTCATATACTGTAGCTCCGCAGGCTCCACAATAATGAAGGTTTATGGTTCATGTCATATTGCATCTGAGAACCTTTTATATTATCTAAAGGCCCCCCGGTGACTGATCTTGCGACATGAAAAGACGAGCAGAAAAAATGTGTAATTGCAACCATACATGAACCACCATATATCATTGGAATTGCAGCATACCATATGTATATGCTGCATGTCACAAAATATGAACAACATCAAAGTCCTAATGTGGTTACTATGGATGTACTACTATAGATGTCCTGTTCAACTCGTAGAGCACAGCATCAACACTGCCAGGGTTAGGGGTTTGATTCCCCACTACTGGCTGATATTGCTCATATCGTATTCCAAGACACTTCCACATGGATCGTATAGATCTCTCTGCTGTAGCCCTCAACAGACACTAGTCCAGGGTCCGCCCCCACCTCCATGGTGTGAGGAGGGATACACACACTATAAGGAATAGAGCCTGGCTGTTATTTTTCATACCTCTGAGCTAATTGGCCCAAACCCCGAGATGGGATTATTGGCTGTTTGTTCATCATAGGAATTTAATCAAGTCTGAAGTGTGTGTGTGTGTGTGTGTGTGTGTGTGTGTGTGTGTGTGTGTGTGTGTGTGTGTGTGTGTGTGTGTGTGTGTGTGTGTGTGTGTGTGTGCGTGTGTGTGGTCTGGCTATAGTTATTTAGTTGTGAGGGTCTACGATTGGCTGCTGTTACAAATCATATTACACAACAGCCTCAACTATATTCCTTTTTGGACACCAAAAGTTAGGTGGTTGTCATGACCCTGAAGAAAAACAGTTTCATGAATGATCAAAATAAGTTGTATTTTTGAGGACTAAATGTCTACATTTTAGTGTGCGTGTATGTGCTTGTGTGTGTGTGTGCGCGAACGTGTGCATTAGCGCGTGTGCGCGTGCATGCGTGCGTGCGTGCGTGTGTGTGTGTGAGTGTGTGCATGTGTATCTGTATGAGCATGTGTGAATGTGTGTGTGTGTTCTATCTTTACAGCCTCTAATGTATGTGAATGCATCTGCATCCTGTAGATAGTGGGTGTAGGATTGTAAACAAGCGTTTCAAGACAGGATATTTAGTATAGTAGTTCTTGAATAATCTTTTTTTAATGATGATTAAATGAATGATTACGGATTTAAGTGCTCCTTTGTATTACTGGCTACAAAATCAACACTTTGATTTTATTTTGACCATGAATAAATAAATGAATGGGTGAACAAAATGATCAAAGAAAAAAGAAAAAGATATTGCGAAACCCTAAACTAAAGGTTCTCTGGTTGTGTGGGGTCACAGAGCCTTCAGAATAAGAGCAGTGAGAACATTTCAGCCAATTCTCCTGATTAATGATCGGTCAAGACAAATCGTTTCCAGTTTCCCAGCACGTATGAATGCACACGCATGCACACACACACACAAACACACACACAAACACACACATGCATACATATGGCCTACATAAATACACCCCCCCGCGTTCCCCAATAGTGCAATAAATAGCTCTGCCTTAGTTCCGTGTTTACGTTTAGGAGCAACTTTCTCATCCGCTCCGCGTATCATACTGAGCATGGCACACACACATCTGCAGACCACCTGCTGGGTCTCCGAACACAACAAGTTGTCTGGGCAGGGATTGGCTGCCGAGGGGGGGGGCCCAGAGTCCCGCCCACATCAGGGATCTCGTTCCCCGGGGGTTTCACTCTACGCCTCCGCAATGCAAACTGTAGTTTACTGTATACAAAATCCTCCTCCTCCTCCTCCTCCAGTTTCCTCAACAGAGCCCCGGCGTCGGGTTAATGCTAAACTACGTGCTAAACCTTCAGCGAAAGGCCAGAGCAGAAGTCGTAGTTTACTGTACACAAAACCTTCTCATCTTCCTCCTCCTCCTCCTCCAGTTTCCTCAACAGAGCCCCGGCGTCGGGTTAATGCTAAACTATATGCTAAACCTTCAGCGACAGGCCAGAGCAGAAGTCGTAGTTTACTGTACACAAAACCTTCTCATCTTCCTCCTCCAGTTTCCTCAACAGAGCCCGGGCGTCGGTTAATGCTAAACCCCGTGCTAACCTTTAGCGACACGCCGGAGCAGAACGGCGCGGTCACGCATCAGGATGAGACAGCGCCGTTATGAGCGTGCCGGGGTCTCGATCATGGGACGGACGCAGACACCGTGACAGGCCGCGGCCGATGACAGAGTGATCCGCCGCCATGTGCTGTTTGTGGCCTAATCACACGGAAGCCTAGCTCACATACGTCTGTCCGTCTGTCGGTCGGTAGCTTAGCGTTAACGTTGTACGGGTCATTGAGAAGCGTGGCGCCTTTGCTAGGAACTTTACCTCACATGACAAGGTCTTTATTTAGAGTCTCGGTCGCTCAGTTCACCACTGCTAAGTGAGCTTTAACGACATGTGTCCACTAGAGAACATTATGCGCACTGAACTTTCCTTTTGAAATAAGCGTTAGACCACACAACCGATGAGGCGGGCAGGGGGAAAGAAATGAATGTAGGAACATTCCATCACATGTCTGACGCAGAGAGGACATATCTGACGTAGTATTTTAGGTATTTTTCGTCTTCATTTTACCTTATTGCCTCATTAACACTTCACACATCAAAACTTTAAAGCAGGATTCATTTGTAGGGATTCTCTTGTGCAACAAAATGTCTAGATAAAATGAATCATTGGAAAGGATTTCTCGGCGGAAGCAGAAGGAGGAGGTGGACATAAACTTCCTGTTTGCCCCACAAAAACACGTTGGCCGAGTTCGTCCCGAAAGTAGAAGAACAAATATGTCACCTGTGGTTCACTCAGATTCATCGATAAAGTAAAAGGAAATAAAGTTCAAAATAATAATCAACATGATGGACAATAAAAGCCCTCGCGGTTCCTCTGCGAACACGCAAAAGATTTGCACAAAAAGACGAAAAAAGATGTGCATAAAATTATCCAACTCCTCTCTGCATCAGGGCTGTGAGTGGGACGGGTATGTCATGTCATACAGTGTAATTCATACACTCATTTCTTTCCCCCTGCTCTCTGTCCCTAAGCCTCAGTGACCAACCTATAGTGCACGGCTTATCACCTCCCTGTTAGCGCGAGGCACTCATTCCTCCACATCCTTTAAAGGACCTGTCGCCCCCACAGCCAGCTCCTCCTCTCCTGACAACACTCACTCTATTTTGACACTCACTCATGACACCCACTGTGACTCACAGCTATGGACGAAGGGAGAGCGAAAAGGCGAAAGTGCTTCTTTTATTTTAACCTCCGATGAGTACCGTAGTGCAACGTTTCCCACCATACACCTGTGAGTGAGTAAACCTTTAGGGAGGTAACAGGGCTTCCAAGGACATAAGTACAAGCAGGTGATGAGGCGGTGTTGTGGGTGCGTTTTGTTGTAAACGGCGGTCTTTCACTGGAAAAAGTGACGGTACTATTTGATGATGCTTTAGTGCTTTGTGGTTGAACGATAAAAAATGTTGAATTTATTTTCATTCCACAGAATCCCCCATGTGTAACTAATAAAGATCACAGGTAGCCTGTGGGAAGTAAATTATGTTGTAAATATGTTGTTTGTTCATTCATCAATGTCTTTTGTTCATACCTTAGACAGTGGGAGTTTGCAATGTTTTAAAATACAGCTTTTGTGTCCCCTGACCCTTAGTGTTACCTTATACAGGCTATGATAGGTAACAATGGGAATTGCACGCAGCCCATCCATCTAAAATGGTTCCCGATACAAATTGGATTTCAATTGAGAGACGAGAAAAGCGAAGGAAGATTGAGGGTCTTTAATAAAGGTCATGCAGTGTGATGCTTGTTACCGGTTCTATCTGGAGTCTGTCTCTCGTCTCTGCTCCTGTCATCCCTCTGCGTATAAAGTGTGTGTGCGTGTGCGCGTGCGTGCGTGTCGGTGCCTGGCAGCCAGTTGCCCAATCCAGCATGTGGCCGGCCATGGCAATGTCCTAGAACGTCTTAATGGTCACGGTTAATTTATGACTACACATTTCCCTCGCTTCTGTATATTCAAGCTTCAGTTTCACTCCATGATTCTCTGTGTGGTTTGGACCGTGAATGTCTTTTCTTCATTAAATAAATACAGAAAAATAATAATAAGGAGCTTTTTCCTGTAGAGTATATAAGTGTATACTTAGTGTATATCAAATAAAGAACAAATTGTCTGTCATTTTTGTAATTTGTTTTAAAGCAATATGGTACCCACATAATAACTGTTCTTGGGAGATGGTTGACAGTAAAGTAATTACTAACCTAGGGAACGTTATCAATCACAACCTGCTTCGCGATAATTACAGTGAAACTGAAATTATTAATGCATGTGGTTGACGCATATTCTTTGTAGCGTCTCTAGAGAATATATGCCATAAAACACAGATGATGTATATAATTTAAGGAAAAAGTCACAAACAACGTTCGGGCAATTCTTCTCTTCTCTGCACTTTCCTATTGTATACTTATTGTAAGTCGCTTTGGATAAAAGCATCTGCTAAATGCCCTTAATGTTAATGTAAATGTAAATGTATACAGCACTACGGACGTCGCACATAAGTATCCCATCATACATGAAATGAAATGACACGACGCTGCTTCACGGTCTGTTCACTATTAACACCGAGGTTTAGCTGAGTACTGGAAGTCACACCTGGCTAACTGTGGATGTGTCCATTGCCCCTCGGTTGCATAACGGTTTGCACTGCACTGGGAAGCAAGTGAAGGGATTTTCATTTAGCGTCTGAAGGTATAAACCATTACCTTTTGTTTACCGAGGCAGCCATGTATTGCCCACAAGGGCACTGAACCTCCATAAAACCAGCGCCAGTGGGATTACGACCTGGCTATATACTGTTCCCCAACAGTTTGTGTCAATGTCTGCTCATGAGATGATCCATAGGGTAAACAGATGATTACAATCTTCTAATTTGATGCGGCCTTTGCAAGACCTTTGCATAGCTGATCTCCATCTCTATGCAAACACAACGTGCGGTTAAAAAAAAGAAAAAAGCCTTTTGTGAAAGCAAACTCACTTTATTTGTGGGAGGTAATCGCGTGTGTTAGCGTATCGGGTGATGGGTTTCCAAGGGGGCCCTGCTTTTTCAATTAAAAGACTCTATGGGTCCTTTATGCACATTTTCCTCACACATTAGCTGCTCCAAGTAGGGCAGTGTATGGTCTGACGTTCTCCCTCCGTGCCCCCTGAGTGTGAGCTGATGAAAGTCACATACAAAGCAACAGACAAGGACCACAAACTTAACATGGAGGTGTAAGAAGCTGTATAGCCAAGGGACAACAACCGATCAGTCAATGTCTGCTCATGAGATGATTCAAATTGAAACGCTGCTGAACTTCAACAAACTGCCTTTCAACTTTGCTGCATACAAATATAAAAGCAAAGGGCAAGTCTTAGAGAGGTGTGCTGTACCCTTTCCTTTTAAATTAAACAAAGTCCACAGAGTCTTTGATGAGGGGTAATATATAAAAACTAATGTAGAAACACCATCAAAAGAGGGTGTTACTGGACTAGACCAAACTAAGTCTTGGATTAGACTAAAATCTAAACTAAATTATAGGTCTAAACTAAAGTCTAGGTCTAAACTAAAGTAAAGGTCTTAACTAAAGTTTAGGTCTAAACTAATGTCTAGGTCAAGTTTTTCTCTTACTCTTGGTTAGGTTAAAACTAACTCCGGCTCTGAACCCTGATGTCCTGCTCTAAACTAAAGTCTCCTGGAGGACCAGAGCTCGAGTACATCTGTGGGACCCAGAAGAAGCCAGGGGTCCCTCCCTCGCTGGTGGGGGGACGGGAGTGTCAGGTTGATGAATTAAGGAAGACTGCGGTGGCCAGGGGGGAACCAGCACACATTCCCTGGGTTCCAGGGGGCCCAGGCACCGGAGCCAAGACACAGAGTCTATAAATATATACACAGACAGCGGTGGTGGTGGTGGTGGTGATGATGGTGGGGGGGTGGGCGTACACAGAGCAGACTCAACAGGTTGTTTTGCTAACAGACAGGACCGGACTAAGGCCTGTGCAAATAAATGCGGGCATCGCTTAAGAGCCCCGTCTCTCTCTATGCCTACTTCCTCGCATTCCGCCCACTCGAAAGATAAAAACCCAAACAAAAACAGGAATTGTGGACCCGATTTTTACATGAAACCAAAAAAAATGAATTCTAAAAACACATTAGAAAGTTATGTATCAAATACAGACGTGGATAGAAATACATGGACAGGCTTTGCATGTTTCTAAGTATAACATGAAATTTATGTGTATAACAGTATGCCCATGAGCGTAGAATAACACAGATTTTCAACACGCTGACACATTTAGAAACTCTCTATAATTATAGGCTAATGGAACACATGCACACATTGCAAATACACACACACACAAAATACACACGCACACACAAACACAATAATTTAACCCTCCCACAAAACAAGGAGCGGAGGAGCCGCAGACTACAGGATGTGGAACATAAGTGATGGAAACACCATCGGGGTTAATGCTGATCATCCTATTAGCCAAATATTTTCCGTGGACGAGCGGGGACACTTAAGAAGAGCGAGCCAAGCAGGACATACGTGGGTTCTGATTGAGAAACAAGAAGAACTGGAGGTTTTCGCCGCGCCACCGTGAGAGCCAATCAGAATGAACAAAGGGGGCAGCGGTGCCAAAGGGAGGTAGAGGCTCTCCTATCACTTTCCCCCCCACACACGTGTTGTGACCGGCGAAAGGGACACCTTACCCCACCTCTTTGAACACAGCCGCCGCGCCTCTCAGTCACGACATATATAGAGCTGTTATACAATATAGAAGTGCACGCCGGGCAGGGAAGAAGTGAGGATGGAAGCTATGATGTGATACGATGTGAAACGTGATGGGAGAGACAGAGTGAGAGAAAGTCAGTGGAGACAGAGAGACAGACAGAGACAAGACAGAGAGACAGACAGAGACAAGACAGAGAGAGACAAGACAGAGAGACAGACAGAGACAAGACAGAGAGAGACAAGACAGAGAGACAGACAGAGACAAGACAGAGAGAGAGACAGAGACAAGACAGAGAGAGAGACGGAGACAAGACAGAGAGAGACAGACAGATAGACAGATAGATAGATAGATAGATAGAGATGGGGAGAGGGAGAGATAAAAAGAGAGCAGGGTGTGTTATACAAAAGAGAAGAGCAAAAGTTCAAACAGAATACTTGTCGTCTTTCTCCCTTCCCCACACATTGGCAGTGTGCATTTAGGAATTTTTAAAGCATTCATCAAAATTATGCATTTATCAAGAATGTGTTATTTATGAACTTATCAACTTGCGTCCTGTCAGTAAATATGTAACATTAAAAAGTGCAGTTCTGCCCAGTTTTTTATGAACTTATCAACTTGCGTCCTGTCAGTAAGTGCAGTAATAAATAACAAATTCTTAGAAATAGGCTAATGTTTCATTTTTACAGCCTGGACATTTTCTGAAATGTTTTCTCTCCATGCGTTCATTCAAGATCCATTGATCTACTAAGCCTCCAAACGGTTAGGCTTCTAAATTATGCAATAGCCTTCATACAGTAACTTATGTTGTAAAATAAGATAAGCTCATATTGTTTGCGTTACTTTTCCATACAAAATATGACGTTGAAAGTGGGCGGTAACTCGGATCGAGGTTTGGTGAGGTAGGAGGAGAGGGGAGGATTACGCGCATTACGCACACGCTGTCTGAAATTTGATTCGAGTTTAAAAGGCACTTGCAACTGTCAAAAGCCAGCGGAGAACGACAGGCATCACAGCACCCGAACGGAGCACAAAAGCACCAGTGCGGAGCCCCATCCACGGTGTCCACTTTGCATTGTCCCTTCTGGCTCTCCGGGTCAGGCGCGCAGCGACGCGGTGCCATGCGCCCTGCTAGTCTCGCGCTGCTACCCGTCGTCGCCACCGGAGACAACGACTCTAGCGCATTCGGTCCCACGTTTGAGCCGACCATGGGGACACCGGACAACTTCACGCTCAGCCCGGTCAACGGTTCGGATCCGTTTGCGCGCAACGAGGAGGTAGCCAAGCTGGAGATAGCCGTGCTGGGCATCACCTTCCTGGTGGCCGTGGTGGGGAACGTCAGCGTGCTGCTGGCCATGTACAACACCAAGAAGAAGACGTCGCGGATGCACCTCTTCATCAAGCACCTGAGCTTGGCCGACCTGGTGGTGGCTTTCTTCCAGGTGCTGCCGCAGTTGTGCTGGAAGGTCACCTACCGTTTCTACGGGCCCGACTTCCTGTGCCGGATCGTGAAGCACCTGCAGGTGATGGGGATGTTCGCGTCCACCTACATGATGGTGATGATGACCGTGGACCGCTACATCGCCATCTGCCACCCGCTCAAGACCCTGCAGCAGCCCACGCGGCGATCCTTCATCATGATCGTGTCCACCTGGGTGGGCAGCCTGTTGCTCAGCGCGCCACAGTTCTTCATTTTCTCGTTGAGCGAGATCAAGAACGGCTCGGACGTGATGGACTGCTGGGGCCACTTCGTGGAGCCGTGGGGCGTGAAGACGTACATCACCTGGATCACGGTGGGAATATTTCTGATCCCCGTGTTCATCCTCATGATCTGCTACGGCTTCATCTGCCACAGCATATGGCAAAACATCAAGTACAAGACGAAGAAGTGCTCGTCCGCGTCCGGGGCCAAGCATGGACTTATTGGGAAGAGCTCTGTCAGCAGCGTTACGACCATATCGAGAGCCAAGCTGAGGACCGTGAAGATGACTTTTGTGATTGTCCTGGCCTATATCGTATGCTGGGCGCCGTTTTTTATCGTGCAGATGTGGTCTGTGTGGGATGAAAACTTCAATTTGGGCGGTAAATACGTCTATTCCCGAATCTTTTAAATCAATTCATCACCCATGAATTGCACTTTGTTATAATGAGTTACTAAACAGAGACACATGTTGGTACATCTGAAATGAATCCAAGCCATTTATAAAATGGAAAAATGTATTTGTTTCATATCATTAAGTTATTATTTTAAGTAGATCTTAACAAGTTGTGCATGGGATAAGAGTAATTGAATAAAATTATGACATTCATTCTCTATTTGGATTGCCATCTGAAAACTGATTGGATAATGCAATAATTGAATGATGCAATCAAGCAAAAAATTGTGACTTAAGTCTTTCCTAGTCCCTGCAGTTGTTTATTGCTCATCTCTCTCTCGCGCTCTCTCTCCCACTCTTCCCCACCAATACCTCCCGCCAATCTCTCTCTCCCATCTCTCCCTCCCATCTCTCCCCCCCCCCCCCCCCCCAGACTCGGAGAACCCGGCGGTGACGCTGTCGGTGCTGCTCGCCAGCCTCAACAGCTGCTGCAACCCCTGGATCTACATGATCTTCAGCGGCCACCTGCTGCAGGACTTCGCCCACTGCTTCTCCTGCCTCTGGCCGCGCGACCGCCGCTTGAAGTCCAAGGAGGACTCCGACAGCAGCGTGCGCCGTACCACGCTGCCCACCAAGATGAGCACCCGCAGCCCCACCTGCAGCAGCGGCACCTGGCGGGAGCTGGACAACTCGCCCAAGTCCTCGCTCCCCTCCATCCAAGCGGAATAACGCCTCATCCCCCCCCCCTCCAGACGCCGCCACCGCCACCGCCACCCCCCCCCCCCCCCCCACACACACCCACCCACACCCACCAGCCCCAACGACCGGCCACCACTCTACACTTTGGTGTGTGGCGGAGGACGTTGTGACGACAGACCTCTAATACCGAAGGTGATGAGATGATTGTGTTATAATGAATCCCTGCTTGTTATTGCCAATAACAGCAAAGCATCTGGGAAGACTGTGTCTGGTTCATCGGCTGAATACCGAGGAGAAGCCAAGCCAAGGAGGACATGGGGGGGGGGGGTGCCTCCCCCTCCCCCAAGTGTGTGAAAGCGAAGGGGAAAAAAAAGAGGCAAACTCAAAAAAACAATTGCAGTGTTGACCAGGTTTCCATGGCAGCTGCCCGGGACAAACTGATGTTGTTGTTGTTGTGTGTGTTGAACCCTGTGGCCTCAGGATGGCCTCAGCGGGGCAGGTGGGGATCACACTTACATCAACACATCCACGCTGTCCATGTATTTACATTATGCGACTGTATATAGAAAGAGGTGGTGCCTGAATATAGAAATATCAAAAGGAATATACTTTATTTTTATTGTGCGCGTGTGTGTGTGTGTGTGTGTGTGTGTGTGTGTGTGTGTGTGTGTGTGTGTGTGTGTGTGTGTGTGTGTGTGTGTGTGTGTGTGTGTGTGTGTCCTTGACACTTCCCACACAATGTCAAGGAAAACCCGACACATTCTTCATAAAGCACGTCAAAGCATTTCCTGTCATTTACAACTACTACTGCTACACCCCCCCCCCTTCCCTTGCTCCTACAAGAGTCTGGGTTTGGGTTTGTGGTTGAAATCCCTTAAGACATTTCGTCTGACCAATGAAGCTTTTTGTTTTCCTACTATGGTGTACTGTCTGTCCCAAAGCCACAGAGATAATCAATCATGAAATATTAATCATGGCAAAAAAAAATCTTGCATTGTATAGTACTGTATATAATACAATTGTATCCCTGTTGTACATATTATAATTGTATCCATATGGCGTTTTCTGGCGCATGAGCTTTTAAGCATAACAATATCTTGGGAAGAATGTTGTGATTTTCTATGTTGAATGTATTTGTAAATAGGAGTATATAATATATAATATATGTAATTCTGTTGTACTTTGGAGCATATGCATTTGTTGTGCACATACCGAGAAGAATGTAAATATCACATGGAAATATGTTTCAATATAAATACATTGCTGTACTGAACAAGATGTCTGCCTGTGAAGCTGATGTTGTGATCAAACAGTCATTTCCTCACAGTCCAGTTATTATATCATTTTATTCAAATTTTAGATTTTCTCTCTTCTAAAGCTAAATGTAGTCCTTTAGCATCTCTCTCTTTAGCTGGCCAATTATATTTGGCGATTATACAGGGCTAGCAAATTTATTTAATGGTTGATTCCTTAAAAGCCTGGTTAATCCCATAGATAACATGGCCTTCTACTTTAGCCATGTAAGGCCAAAGTATTTCATCTACTCTTTAGTCAATTAGTGCATAGTTGTATCCATAGTGACTCCCAGTGAATCCAGGGGTGAGGCATCCTGCGGATGTTAGGGATCAAGCCCAGACCTTTTCAGTTGATCATCAAGCCTTCAAAGCCATCCTATATATTCCCCATTGGGAACATTTGCTTGTGAGCTGAAGACACCAGGAAGCACATTTCACACGTTATTATGTCTGAGGGGTTCTTCCGGAGATGGTCTGAGGCGGTTATCCCGATGGCTTCCTGCAGTGGAGGGAAAATGGCTTCCCATGCTTTTCACCATCCTCCTGAATGTATCTGTGACCCCAGGTCGGCTGTGCAGAGAAATGCCCAAACATTTGTATTTGGGTTACCACGGTGAATTCCTGATGTATAACATTGGTATTTATAAACAGGAAAACCCTGCACCGTTGTTCTCAAACTGTTTGACTGTCTCCGGATATCTCTGAGTACACAGATAACCAATTTCTCACCGATGTGTTTGAAACTGTCACAGGTTTTCTAATGCGAGACGTGGCAAAACTATTTTTCGATTAGCCTACAATACAGTATATGTACGTCGATTTAGGATTTGAGATTACCACAACTGTCTTGAGTACTCTCTCTAAATGGCTCGGCACCAAAAAAAAGTCCCATGATGCATTCTGATGTACAAGCCCTATACCCACACAGCATTACTTCCCCATCTCCTCCTATCATAGTCATTGAGTTGGCAGATGGCCCACAAGCCCGACGTAAGGGTTTGTTGACACTGACTAGTGCTAGACCTTGCGGGTCCCGTGTCCAGGGATAAAAGGTTGTTGAGACAGAACAAAGGCCAGACCAAGCCTCAGGGTTCAACTCCTGGAGAGCCTGCACAAATGGCACGGGATCCCAATTAGCCTTCTGATACATTCATACTGACAACGTATGGAATGAATGTTGATGGAGGGCCTCGCTCGAAATTAAATGAAAAGCCGCCGATCAAAAGAGGTCGTGAGCCTTCTGATCTGCCTTTTGGTGGGGCGCAGGTAATGCATACAAGCTATTTCAGGGGATTTCTCTGATGCCGGGGAAAAATACCATTTCCTTACAACTTGATTACTGTATTCTCAGTTCAATTTAAGTGAATGCAGGAACATGAAAGGTAGACACACGCAGAGAGAGAGCAAGAGAGAGCGAGAGCAACATCAAGAGAGAAAGAGCATGAGCGCGAGAGTGAGAGCATGACAGCACGAGATCTATCGTCTGCCATCCTTCATGTGTTTGAGTTACTGAAACCTGTGGAGGTGGTGGGAAGGGGATTCTTCTGAGGCAGGGACCCAGACACAGGAGCAGCAGCTGATCCCATCTGCATGCAGGAAGGAGGAGAAAAAGAAGATGGTGGCTTCACGTTAAACGCTATGCCGAAGACACACGACGCCGCAGAACAAAACCCCTGATCAGTCCTCGTTGGGAGCCGTCTCGGTGATAGGAGTGGGGTGTGAGGAGTAAACAACATGAATCATTTCTGCTAGGAGGGATAGGGGGGATAAAGGCAGCATCACAGGGATTTCTTAATCGTACAAATCTTCAAACTATTCGTCGGGTTATACCTTTTGATCCGATGCCACGACATACAACGCATTCCCCAGGAGGTTTCTTGCCAATGTTTCGGTGCCCGGTCTAGTAAACAACCCCGCACTGATGTTTCCTTACAGGAAATGAGTCCCATTCTCCGTAAACCGCTTTTTAATTAGGGTTGAAAACTGGCCCTTCCTAAAAGCCCCGAAACACAATAGAAATGATCTGGGAAAATCCCAACGGTCAGCAAACTTGTTACGTTCAGTTATGTAATCAAAGCACAAAAAAAAACACCTAGTAAATAAAAACAAAAACGAAAAACAAACAAAAGCCAGATTATTAAGTATGAAATAAGCCAATTTAGAAATGTATAAAAATATATCACAGACACACACACACACACTCACGCACGCACGCACACACGCCACATTAAAAGCCCTCCATCCTGTTGCATTGTTCTCCCTGGACGCTCCTGAGAACAGCGAGACCCCCATTAACCCTCAATCAGGCTTCCCCGACAAACAAATATAGACTCAGCCTACTTAAGGCCTGTGGAGAGGAAGGAGGAACCAGCAAACATGCCCTGTAACGTGACTAAAGTTACACTCAGAATGGCAGCAGGCCACCGCAGCTGAAATACACAACACATTACTGATGAATATTTTACACATGCATTTACTGATATATTTATTGTGATTATGATGCGTACTGAGGTCATTTTTATGTAATTGTGATACGTTTTTTACATCCAAGGAGGCACGGTTGTGTTTTTTATATTCTGAGCACAGCACAGCTTCCCCCAAGCATTGCACCGTGCTCATGTGTTATCCTTTAAATAATGGAACAAATAAATGGAACTCAACAGCAGCTCTATGCATGTATATTCCTTTGACGCTGATAATAATAATTTGATAATGACTTGATTTGATTAATACTTCTTCCATCATTAGTCTTTTCATTATTATAGTTGTCTTCTATTAGTAGGTGTAATGGTAATGGACATACTGTGCTGTAATCATCTCATTACTGCTCCATAAAGGAATCACAACCCCCACCACCACCACCACCACCACAGTACACCAACAAGTAGCCCGGGATGAAAGACATGTTGCTGATCAAAGCCTGGGCGATGCACTGGGCAGGGCTGTTTGATGAGGCCTCTGCAGGACATGACAGAAAGGTCATTGGAAAAGCTTGTATAGTGAAAAATAGCTTTTTATGAAAAAGGTTGTCTGATTTTGCAGGGTGACTGCGGAATACTGCCCAGTCCCTCCCTCTTCGTTTTAATCTTTTGTATTTGATATACATTCCATATTTATGATCGATTATTTAGTATTCGATTATCCTGTACACTTGTTTTTGTATTTATTTATTACAACCACACGCCAAACCAAAAATGGAGGCCAGCATATCTAACCTGCCTCTCCTAGCAGCTTCGATCTCCTTAGTACAATTTTATATATAATTTTATTCTGATGACACACATCACCACTCCACACTTAACCTAAACGACACCCCATCATTCGAAACATACCTCTCCTGTACGAGCGCCCGATACACGTGGTTGCCAGGTAACCACGAGCAAAGTGAACCGGCTCCGAGGCCCGATGATTTACGACGGACCTGCTTCGTGTTCATCGCCGTCCGCCGGCCAGCGAGGCCGCGTCGGCGCGCTAATGAGGAAGCGGCCTGTCCGCGATGGATCAGTCGCCTGAGAGGGATGGGGTGTCTACCTCCATCAATACACAGCGGGCTCACCGCGAGGATGTGGGCTGTGCTGTGTCACGAAACACGCACACACACACCTCATGTATTTCACAATATTTACACTACATGACGGCAATAGCCAAAGAACCCATCCGTGTTGGAATGTTGGATTCCAGGGAATGGTTGATTTGGATCGAACGGCGCGGAGGAGCTGGCATGAGTGGAGTGGTGCGTACTGCGTGCGTAGACGGCTGAAGACCAAGCTGAGTACCGGGTGCAGTAGCGCCCCCAAGCGGTGGCTACGGCCATCGCGATACATCATGATAAGCAGCTATGATGATGCCTCATCCTATAGCTGCTCCTTCATGACATGTCCTTAGAAACGCTTTCAACTGTACGTAAATGGACGCAGAAGTTCTGCTCGTAACATGAAACAAATCCTAAATTGGTCTCGGCTCACGGATGAAGTTCATGGTTTTGTATTGACTATAACCATATAATAATTATTATAACTAACTATTACTATTTTAGTCATTTGTGAGAGACAATAAATTACAATTTTTGAATAAGAAGCAGGTAAAGGTTAGGCGTTGTGCTCAAGGATGCCTACAAATATAGCTGTGGACACTGGAATCAAACCCAGTTCCTTTTGGCAGCACGGAGGTTAACCCCCCTAACCACAACCGCCTCCAACCCTCTGTTCCCTTCTAATGACAGATCTACTTTATGTGGAAAACCCAAACAATGGCTGATTAAACGGATAATAAACACTTTTATTTATTTTATAAGGGCCATTTATTTATCCATTCCTTTTTGGTATCCCGTCTCTGTTGTAATTGGCTGGTGACTGGTATCTGTCACTACCGTGGACATGCAAGCCCAACACACTGTGTTCCTAGTTAAAATGAAAAAAGAACCCCCGTCATATCTGTCGAGAGAATCAAATGTGAAGTCATGATGGAAAACAAAGTCCCATTTTCTCTCTGGTTTGCTTCAGTCACTGTCTGGTAGGGGCCCTGAGAGGCTGATGTGATCAATACCCTGCTACTCCCAACATTGGAGATCAATAAATCCAGTTAATAGGATTGAGCATATCTGCCAATGTAATATTTCCCTCCCAAATAGGACACCAACAGTTTATACAATGACCAAAACCTCTGTTGATAGATGGCTGGAGGAGAGATGTGATGTAAAATACTTGACAGAAAACATGTCCTTTAATCAGAAGATGGTTAGGGGCTCTCCATGACTGCATCTTCTAGGATTATATTAAACGAATTGGAAGAAAAAAAAAATGGATAAGAATGTGAATATACAGTATATATTATATATAAAAATGGGAATAAAATACTGGCTTGGCTTAATATGCGATGGCAGTTGGAGGTGTTGATGATACAAGCCACATTTAAACAGCATGGAAGCACAGGCCTACAGCACTATCGTTGCAACAAAATTTAAACATGACTATGATTTGAAATACCATTGAAATATCATTCTTTAAAAAGGTCCCATGACATACCACCAGGTGTGAGTGTGATTAGCCGTTACAAGCCGTTTTGAAAATCTGGCTCTTATGACATCACAAGTGGGCGTGTCCACCTCGATGTGTGACAGAGAGATGAGCAACGTTTCCACTGGGTAAGCTGGTATACTGATCTATCCAGCACACATCTAGGTGGACACGCCCACTTGTGATATCATAAGAGCCAGATTTTCAAAATGGCTTGTAACAGTTAATCACACCTGGTGGCATGTCATGGGACCTTTAAAGTTTGGATGCATTGTTTCACCCTCTTTCATTTGTAGAGCAAAGAATGGTGTGAGTTTGAAACGTATAACGTTAGAATGAGGAGGTGTTGGGGCAGATGCTACATAAAAAGTCACTGAACGATGCCTGTTGGCGCCTATAAATCGGCCATTCCGATGCAGTCACACTGCAACACCTAGCCATGCAATTAGTCATCACACACACTACTATTCTGAAATGTGTAACACACACACACACACACACACACACACACACACACACACACACACACACACACACACACACACACACACACACACACACACACACACACACACACACACACACACACACACACACACACTCGGACCGTCAGTGACATCTGGTGGTCAAACTATTAATCCTCCAAGTTCTTCAGCCAGTGAAAAACCTTTGCATACATCACATATATTTCATATCGATATTGAAAGATACATATGTATATATGCATTCATATTATTAATACTTAATATCACTCTGTGCTTGTTCCAATGGCAAAGGTTCTTTAGTTTTTAACTGAACAGAGGGACAGAGGAAATTGTGTCTGTGCAAGTTAGGTCTTAATGAAAACCACCTGAATGAACCACAGCAAAAAAGCTTTTCTCCTTCAGTCGCAAAGACAAAGCATTCAGCAAGCATAGAGCCAGCAGCAAGCCCACAAGACCATGCTTAGTCACACACGAACCACCTGCGGATTATCCCGTCTTACGTGTGTGTGTGTGTGTGTGTGTGTGTGTGTGTGTGTGTGTGTGTGTGTGTGTGTGTGTGTGTGTGTGTACACACACACACACACACACAGGAGTGGCCTCACCCCAGAGTGACCCTGTCATTACAGTCATAATCTTCTCTCGGCCAACCAGTGTTTCAGTGAATCATGTTTAACACATATTAGCCACATTTTTCACCTCGTATGCTAATTGACAATAGCATTTTTAAATAGCGTACCAATTTGAACCAATGATATTGTCAAATGTTTCCACAGCACTTATTGTTGTGGCTGCAGCGGGCCAAGACACAGCTTTACATCCTGGTCTTAACCTGACCTGACCCTGAATGAACCTGAATGTTGATGCTCTATTTTGATCTATTATTAGATACACCATAGATATATAGTCTTATTAGGGCTCCCCCTTGGGTAATGCATAACTAATGCATGATTATGTAAACAAACGCAACCACTGATCAAATGTATGACGAACAAAACCGCAAAATTAATTTTACTTAAACGACTTAAACATATTCCTCCATGACACTTTAATATCTATGAATGATATCCCTAAAGTGTATAGGGTAAAAAAAAGGGAAGGGAGGTTTTATGAGGTTGTTAGAGACGATCTCATGTTTTCATTAAAGTTGTATTCCTCACCAATGAGCAGTTTTGTTTCCACAAATACGCCCCTCTGGGCATAAATATTGCCTTTCCCATTTCAAATTAAATTGGAAAGGAATGGCCACTAAACGCTGTGTGTGTGTGTGTGTGTGTGTGTGTGTGTGTGTGTGTGTGTGTGTGTGTGTGTGTGTGTGTGTGTGTGTGTGTGTGTGTGTGTGTGTGTGTGTGTGTGTGTGTGTGTGTGTTGACTGGCGTCCAATCAACCATGCCTCCCTGATTTGTTCGGCTGGGATGAGGAATAAACAGGTACCACAGATGGCCGAATGGACGAAGAGACGGATGGAAATGGATGACCTAATACAAGTATACTTAGAAACAGAATCACAGCTTCCCCTATTATGCAGATTCTGAAAAAACTGCCTACTTTAAATGTCACCTCTATGCCTGTCCGACCCAAACCAGGTAGAACAGATGGAATTAAAGGGTCATGTTATGGTCAACACACACATATTTGTCCAATTGAAAATCTTAGCAGATGATGTCACAAGCGTGCATTTCAGGAGTACTGACCCAGTGGCAACATCATTTCAGCCATTTAAATTAGGACATTCAATACATTCTGTTGCTATTTATGTATTCAGCAGTCAAAAATACTGTTTACTTTGTACTGTACATAACTGTGTGTGTGTGTGTGTGCGCGCGCACTCGCACGTACGTGTGTGCGTGTGTGTGTTAAGCCTCACTCCACTGCCCACTGACCCCAGGTGCCACCAGGCATTCCCCTCTTTAGACACCATCATCACCAGTATGATCACAATTGCACCGTATTTAGGTTAATGATGTGCTTTCCTGGCAAACCCATGAATAATGGATGGGATGTTACAAAGTCTTGCCAATTTGGCATCTCTTGCGCATCTGGGATTGATTCCCCTGGAAGACACAGCTTCTAATGAGACCAACACAGCTGCTTTTTATAGACCGGGCTGATCACCCTTATTTAGACTCTACCAGGGAGGCTGAAGCTTGCTATTTACACAAATCTGCTCAAACTGACTATAATATAGAGCAGGAAGTTGGTATGGACATAGATTGCAGCTGTAGGTATCTCCCCAAGGATGCTTACAGGTAAAGACTAGAATGCTAGGGATCGAACCCAGAATCTTATGGACGGTAGTTGAACTCCCTAGCCACTGTTATAAACCCTTAGGGACAGCTGACATTTGGATAACTGATATTGACGGGCTGGACTAAGCTGTATTCTGGCAAGCACAGATATAGGGCTCCATTAGCTAAGAGCCCCCTCTGAGAAAACCTACCGTGCGTTATTGGGTTAGCGTGCAAAAAAAATCAATTTTTCGTATTTCATAATTGTAGGGTATGATGTTTGGTCACATTATATGGAACACACACACACACACACACACACACACACACACACACACACACACACACACACACACACACACACACACACACACACTTTACTCAATAGTCATGTCGGATTACCCACCTTTGACCTCCGGCGCAGTCAACAGTAATCTCCTGCTCACTGATACGCCAGTAAAAGCTGTCCTCCTACTGCAACTGGGCAGTCACATGATCCTGCGCGGAGGAGATGCATTTCCGTGTTCACCGAGAGCTGAATCAATTACGCCACTGTTGTCAAAACTGAACCCTTCACAGTGCGAAACGCATTCATCGAGAAACAGTGCAGTATCGCTCAAGGGGGGCAATCAGGCATTCCGGACCACGGCATGACCATGCTAACACGGGTGAAATCTGCGGTGACACATTTTATGGGGGGCATGATCGCTACTGGTGCAAATGGGGACCATTTGAGCGGTTCGGATCTGCCGTTGAAATTCCCGTACATGAGACCCGAGTTCTTGGGGTTGTCCCCGGACGAGATTGAGTGTTCGGCGGACCACAGTGCAAGACCCATCCTCATACTGAAGGAGAGCAAGAGGCTGCCCTGGTCTACCGGCTATGCAGAGTAAGTGTGTGCATCCTCCATCCCAGTAGGCTGCGTCTCACAGCATCCTTGATGCTGGATGAACCTGTGATTTTCTGGTTTCTGGACCCGCAGGAACCAAGCGCGCCTCACTTGTAGGATTTATAGATTATTATTTATGGGGTGATCACGGTAGAATGACGGCCACGGTTGCCTTTCTAGCGGTCACTGGAACGCACAGGTGCATTGTAAAGACATTGCCAAAAGCTAAATATTATTTGGAGCATATGCTACAATAGTCACATGTGTGGGTATATTGCATGACTCAATACAAAAACAACATAACCTGTTCCCAGTGTTCTGCTTACTGTGCTAAGAGTGATTGCTCATCAAATATTTGCCTAGTGGGGAGAAAAACAATACAATCTCGTCCTTATTCCTGTATGATAAGGACGTTATTATCCAGACTTGATTAGGCCAGGCATAATGCTACATTACACATGGCATTGTAGGCATAGCCTGCAGAAACAGTCATGTGCCAGCCTTAGGCATAAGTATATAGACCCAGCCGTTGTTTTTGAATAAATGGCCTTATTGTCGATACGGAGTAGTGGTGCTTCACTCTTATAAAAGATAATCTGTTGCTCGTCATTACATCGGCGATTTGTGGATTGCTTAGAAAACGTGGAAGGGAAGAATTTGGGTCAAGTAAAGCATATCCTCTGCTGTGAAGCCAACCCTCACACACGATTGTTTGCCCCAGTAACAGGGGGTGAGGAATGCATCGGCATCAAGTGTGCGGTTCATAATTCCCAAGTTTTAACCCATATGTTGCTGATGCAGCCTTTGTTTTATGTTTACCTTTGCTATTTAACATTTTCATATTATAGCCTGGGTGAAGACTATACATATACATTGTTTCTATAGGTTCACTTGAAACTGTTACATTTTCACTCTCACTTCTAAATATAACGGGAAAATACCCAGTACTTTATTTGTCAAGTATTCAATTAATTCTTGGTGTATTAAAAAATAGGCTTTACTATGTGGACTGTTTATTTATTGAATTGCCAAATCTGTATTGTTCTATATCTTAAATTCCCTTTAAAAGGAGAGAAGATTTTGGCCATATCTCCCTGGCCCACTCAGGCAGACACAGACACACAATGTTTTAAGAGCTCCAATTTTGTTGTTCTTACTCCTCAAACAATGGGCTGATGAGTTGTAACCTGTTGCCTACCAGGTTCTCTGTCGCCACGTCTGAACCCCTACAGCCGGACAATGTTGACGTGACGAGAGAAGGAGAATGCACACCCTAGGCTGATATTGATGTGGAGCAAAATGTTTTTCAAAGAGCAGCTCTTCTGCTTTTTATTTCTCCCAGACATTTTTTGGCTGAAGCAGAACCATAAAGTTGGAAAACAGTACCGGCCTTCCGGAACGAGAACACTTTTAGAAAGCGTGGGCTGAAAACCCTCTCATGACTAGGGCACCCAGATGATGCCTTGCCATTTACCTCCATTAGAACAAGTGTCAATCTCTGTCATGCCAGACTTGGCTTTCCCCCGGGCAGAGTTTGCCTAGCCTACAAACACCACCTACTACCAGTCAGCCTTTGTACTAGTGACACACAGTATTGGCACTTTAACAGTTTCTGTGTTCGGATGTTTGTCGAGTTAATTCCATTTTGTGAGATTTCAGTCTTTAAGCTATGACGGTATGCCCACTATTATTGTTTCTCAAACTGAAGCAACATTGGGTTTAACGGGGTAGCTGGCACACAAGAGGCACACTCTGTTTTTAATAGCGTTTGCAAAGGTCAAACCAAATTATTTTGCATTTGAATGACGACGTGTGTTTGTCAATATGCCCAAGAAAGGAAAGCATTTCCTCATCATTTCTTGCTGCCTAGTTCATTATAGTATGTATAACACAAATGAGAATAGTGGCCCAATCCACTGTGCATTATAGTCAGAGATACCTTCAATAACCGAAGCGCCATGTGTGTTGTTTTGATGTGGGGAACAGCAATTTAGCGAAGACACTTCCCATAGACATTAAACCTCTGATGTGGGTTTTTCTTTTTTTTACGACCAGCATCTGTTGGTGACTGAATACAAGTGTGGGTGTTTGCATAGAGAAGAGATCCAGGTTTATTTTGAATGCATTGAATCCAGGGCTGAAGCCATGGCTATGCTTGCTATATGCTATGTTTGGAAACCATTGCTGCCCACTCAACAGAAGCAAAGAGTAGTGACACAGATAGCTGAAAGGCCACCTATACTGACTCAGTAGTTCACCCGGGCAGCTGCAGCAGTCAGTGTTGTGTTGGTGAAATCTGACTACCATGGTCGGGAGAGCATATTGGAATTATCATGAGCTGTATACACACACATCCACTCCAGGATGTTCAACAAGGTGCATAATTGCTTCCTGTGCCCAGAATAGACTCCACAAACACACACACTTACTCACTCACTCACTCCCTGGCTAGCGCCATGCTAGGTCATTAACGCTAATTGACAGACATCAGGGGCAACTGGTCCATTCCTTGAAATGTTATCATTGTACCTTGCTGTGCTGCACTGAGGGAGCGAATATCCATTATTGAGAGGGTTCAACATAGGCAAATACGGAAAACATTTAACAGATTCAAAGCCGACAGCATGACAGGGCAAGAAAATGTAGATGATGGAGGTTTATGAAGTCTAAAGTCATAGATAGATTGGTATAGGCCTACGTGTGATGTGCAGCCAAGCCAAGTATGTTCTAGTGCAGTGGTTCTCAAATGGCGCGTACCCCTAGCTAGGGGTACTTTGGAGCATAAAAAAAAAAAGCTAACCTTCTTTTTCACCCTGAGAAAGTTTCAATTCTGAAAGCTAGTGTGCACTTATGCATTATAACTAGTTATTAGTAAAATATTTGCTATTCTGAAATGTGTGTACACACACACACACACACACACACACACACACACACACACACACACACACACACACACACACACACACACACACACACACACACACACACACACACACACACACACACACACACACGTCAGGGTAAGTTATGTGCAGAACTGTGGGTCAGGTCTGTTCTGCCTCCAGCCTTGAGCCAACCGGGTCAGACTAAAGGCCACATCATTTGAACTTTTCAACCTTTGGCCTCCTGATATTTTCCGCCACCCAGTATCACATTCAAAACAAAGATGTTCTCCTACATGAGAGTCCCAAGTTAGAACCACGTGACCATACATATATTGAAAGGTACAGTAGGAAAATAACGTAGTTTACGAAATGTTAACATTCATAATCATGAGAAAATTGGTGTTTCATAAAAGCAAAAAGCAAGCAACAGAGTTAAGAAGAAGAAGATGAATCAAGTTAAAGATCACCTGACGGTCCAACAGCAAAGAGCAATGCAAACTAAACTATAAAAAAGTATAAAAAAATTTCAAGCAAACATTTAAAAAGCGAAAAACTACAATTTGTATCCCAATAACCAGTACTCCTTTATAATCATTGAACTCTCCAGTCTAGGGAAAATAAGTCTAAAGACCTGACGCCTTCTTTCTAAAGGTTGTAGATTACTTAAAGAAATGCAACCATGCCTTTTACTATTGAATCAGTTGGACCCTTTTATCAAAAGCAACTTATCCTTAATGCAGTCTACCTGGGGGGGACACATGTAGGTCAAATACAGTCAACGGGGTTCGAACCCAGAACATCTGGAGTGGGGGACAAACCCCCTCACCCCTGGACTAGCATTCCTTCTGCGGCAGGTGTCAATCACAAAACAGAAGACCTTTCTGAAAAAAACAAGGAAAAGTGAACACTTGATCCGGATCAAAACACAAACCACCTCGATAAGTCTCCCATTCGTTTCCATTTCATTTTTCCAATATTGTTCCCTCCCAGCCGTTCTTTCCGTGTTTTGTTTAGTAGGGATGGAGTGAGATGATATCAGTGCTCTGCGTGGCTGGAGGGAGCAGGCGCCATGCGGAGCAGAGCACATGAGAGAGCGCTGGTGGCTGGTTAACAGCGCACTAATGTGTCACATGTCTGTGTCACATGCTAACCTTTCACAAAGCACTGAATTGGACAATGGTGTCGACGGGCCCTTGAGGGTGTGTTGTCGGGAAGGACGGCAATGCAAATTGACAGCGTATGTCTTTGCGTTCTCTCGTGTTTGTAAGAAGTGGTTTGACAACTAAATGCCTGAAAGGCCCTTGTCTGTGATTGTTGTTGTGTTGTACGGGGCCAGGGATTGGCTCGGATGTTTGGATTCCCAGTCTGAAAGATGCTTTAGAAAGGATAAGTACGGGACTTTTCAACCTGGACCGTATTTGCTTTCCCTAGCCTGAGAACCAGACAAATCTGCAAGCTCATGTTTTAGCTCATGTTTTATTTGCTCTGGCGTGTGTCTGGCCCCCATCCTGTTAAGACAGATTTCCAGCAGACCTGGCCAGTCACAACTGTTTATCTGAAATGGGGGCGGTTTGAGCACGTGACCTGTGGGCCTTGTGGGAACCCCTTCGAGGTATTTTCATAAACAACCAAGATGGTTGCTGCTGCTGCTGCTGCTGTGTGACTTTTATTTGCTCTGATTGGTTGTAGGTCTATCCCATTGCGTCCAGAGGCCTTTTGGTCTGCGCCCGTTGATAATGAACCTTAGAAATAAAAAATGAACAGAGAATTGTTCTGACGACGTAAAACTATTTTCCCATCATTTGGGGTCTAAGTGACTAATGTGCACAATGTTTTTTCAAATTGGTCCAGTATCGAACGAGAGCTCCTCTGTAAGCCACTGCAGCCATGAAGCTAGTTGCAATGTAACCCTATGGGGCGATACATTGCTTGATCCTGTCTGTTTTTGTGTTTTAAACAGACTTACTCAAACAGAAGTCTTGCTCAAGAGTTAGTTGTTGCAGGAAATTTGCCCATTGTCACTACAATCTCGACCCTCCTTCACCCAAATCTTTCAGATAACACTGAGCTATGCTACCTGTAGTCCAATCATGGAGCCATTTCGTGGCTGAAATGGCTTGATGTCGTCATTAGTCAACTACACACAAAATGATGGGGAAATAGGGTCCACGTTGAAAAATGTGATCACTAAAGTGATCCTTTAGTAGGATGCATCACCTACTCGTTAAGTTATATTCTGACGCTCAGTCTTCCTCCTCCTCCCATGGCGATAAGAAAAAAACAACAACCCTAAAACAATAAAAGCGCACAGACACAACGGTCAACTGTATTTTAAGGTCAGGGCGTGTGGGCCGCGCGATGTCACTCTAATCAGGTTATGTGAGGCGACACGCCGCATCCAGGGCTAGGAGCAGAGTGGAGCCGTCTCCTCACATCATGGATGTGGATGCCTTTTAAAAGAATCAACCTTATCAGCCCTATCAAAGGGATTACAGAGCCACTCAACTCCTGACTTTTTAATTCATTAATTTTTTTATGAAGGGCGCACGGAGCAGCTGACTGAAGTTAGAGGGCATTGACCTCACGTTTGTTGTGGTGTTAAGAAAATAGAAAACAGTTTCACGACAATAGAGAGGTTGGAACTGTGCGCCTAGTGAGTTCATGCCAGCAGCACATAGTCGTACAGATTTTGTAGAGCAGCATTTTCAGAATACCGCTGTCTGTCCATCTGTCTGTCTGTTGTCTCTAACCCCACTGTGGTTCACGGTCACGTTGCACCACCTGCCTGAAGTGGTATGATTCATGGCTGAGTACCTATGCTACGTATGCTGGCCCTCACGTGTTACCTTCCTCTCACAGTCAACGCCTCATGCCTCATGTACCGTACCATAATAACGAGTACGTCCACAGAAAACCCGTCTTGCAATGCTTTGTTCAATTACGCCTTTACAAACATTAATACTTTGATGTCATTGCTGCTTAATTAATATAGCCTTGTGGATTTACTTTTATTTTTGATTTGTTTATTCGATTAGACGGTGAAAGATCGTCTAATCTAATCTTTGATATGATTCAAAAAATGAAGTCTTTCATATGAAATTTAAAGATTGAAAATGTAAAACTGACGTTCTCCCTCCCCTCCCTCCCCCCCCTCCCTCCCTCCCTCCAGGGTGATCAACGCCGGGAAGAGTTCCCTGAACGAGGACCAGGCGTGCTGCGAGGTGCTGACCGTCAAACCCAAGCCTCCAGCCACCGGCGGCGGCGCCAACCGGACCCCCACGTCCCGCCGGAGGTCCTCCCTGCCCAACGGAGAGGGTCTGGGCCTCCAGGGGAGCCTGGTGAGACCAGACACACACTCTGCCCAGGGAGGGGTTCGGTAGCAGAGACCACGGCGGGTCCATGTAGCAGCTAGATCACACTATCACGCTAACGCGCTTAGAATTAGAAGAATCTCTTTTATTGCATAGCGCCTTCCGATAAGGCGCTTAACAGAAACATAAAAGGAGGTTTTGAATGTTTTTCATTATGAAATGCTTCAACTGGTTACGGTGACTGTAGCAAATGCTTTTTAACCAAAGCGACTAAGTGAATTTTAGATTAATGTTATCAAAGAGGATTAGATTAGGATTGATTAGAGACCAGGATCTTGCTCATGGATGCCTACAGGTAGGCTGTGGACATCAAACCCAGTGTCTTCCAATGGGGAGTTACCCTTGCTACTACACTATCTTGCGCTCTGTATTTAAATGTCTTCCAAGATAGTGTTTCTATTGTGGGTAAAATGTATTTAGACGTTGACCTGCTTTGTGTTTTGAAAGGTACTGAGGTTATTCAACCCAAATCTGTCAGCAGGTTACTGGGACACACACACACACACACACACACACACACACACACACACACACACACACACACACACACACACACACACACACACACACACACACACACACACACACACACACACACACACACACACATCAGCACGGCCTAAATGACTAAAAGCCATCCCAATAAATCCTATGTGTGAACATCTTTGTGCTAAATCCATCCCTTCCGGATGGATTTAAACACCTACACTAGCACTCGAGTTGGCCGAGAGCTTACAACCAACACACAAAAGCACCAGCCATGACTCACTGCTGCAGTGATACTGGCCTGAAGAAAGTAGCACAGAGTGTATCTAGTGCTGTGGCGGGCCTTCAAAGTAAGAGCATGGCCCAAGCAAGATATTTATTTAGGTTTGGAGAAATTATAAACCAAATTTAGTTTTGGCTTGTTGTACCAATAAAGAAATGGTTCAAGTTACAATATACAGACATGGTTGGATATAGTCAATGATTCAATTAAATAAGTCAATTTAATAGTCCAAAGCTCCTACCTCACCAAACGTCCATGATGAAGGTTTTAAAAGTAGAATAATCCATGTTGAAACCGAAAAGCCGAAAAGTCTAAGCATGAATCCAAAACCGGAATCTTATATGAACTGAATTAAGATTCAGAATTCGTCAACCGGTCCTTCTTCCTTTTCACCACATAAACAAGGCTTTTAACCTTTATAGTTCCTAAAGATACGGTTTCTTGTGCTTCTCCACTCTCTATCCACAGGGCAGCAATCTTGGGCACCGTGCTTTCAAATCAAACAAATTCTTGGGTGTGGCCAAATGAACATACAATTACCACCACCTGCTTTCAATTACTACTCTCCCCAATACAACACAATCCCATTAGGCATGAATCAAAACAAAACAAAGTACACATCCCTATACAACACAAAGCGTCATCCAAGTAGGACATATGGTAAGCTAAGAAGGAATTCACCTGTAGATACGAGATAGGGCTTTTACTTTGAAGCTTTGAGCGGTTTAGTATATGCTACACCTGTGACATTTCTTAAAGGGCGGCGAGGAAGCCTAAAGTGTGCTGCGACCTGAATATGCAAACGATTTCCCCCAGCGAAACCTTTTTTTTTGTACCAAGCTGTGTTACTGTACGAAACACTCATAGAAACTGTATTTCTACGGGTGTATGTTTGTGCGTGTGCATGCGCGTTCTTGTCTGTCCCATTCTTACTGTGTGTGTGTGTGTGCCCGCCCCGCCCCCCCCACCACCAGGAGGTGTGCGAGGGCCTGACCCTCCACTACTGGGGTCTGTTCGACGGGCACGCGGGCTCGGGCGCGGCGGTGGCGGCGTCGCGCCAGCTCCACGGCCACATCGCCCAGCACCTCCAGGAAGTCCTGGACATCCTGCGTCTCCCGGGCCAGCCGCCGCCCACCTGCATGGGGGAGGAGCCTCTCAACCACCACTACCACCCCCACCACCACCAGCAGCAGCAGCAGCAGCAGCAGCACCTCTCGGCCACCAGCCAGCGCTCCCTGACGCGGGCCGCGTCCCTGCGGGGGGCCGCCGGGGCCCCGGGGCCGTCCGGCACGCCCCCGCCCCAGACGCGCTTCTTCACGGAGAAGAAGGTGTCGCACGAGAGCCTGGTGGTGGGGGCCTTGGAGAATGCCTTCAAAGACATGGTGAGCGGGCGGAGGAGGTGGGTGTGGATGGCGGCGTGGTGGTGGTGGTGGTGGAGACAAAAACAGCCCTCGCTGTGGATGGCAGAACAGTTTCCTCTGCACACACCCACGCACACAGGGAATGTGAGGCTGGTTGCTCAAAGACGCTAGTCACTACAGCAAGTGCAGATTTCCTGTCTGGGATCAGTGAATTATGATACAGTGGTGCTATTAATCCCGGATGGGTATTCAGGTGTTACAGGGGAGAGTACAGGTTAGTTGTTAATACATAAAGAGATATAAATTACAATTAGATTAAAATAAATGAATACAGAAAATATATCTAGATACATATTAGTTGTAGTCGTCAAAGTAAAGAACTATCTTGAGCAATTATTTACATGGGAATTCCCTCCACTTTGTTATGTGTTCCCAACCTCAACAAAAACAAAAAGTTATGACCCCACTCATGTTATTGAAGGCTTTTCTGACTGCAATGAGCAGTCAAATTGACTGCTAAACTCATGTGTGTCAAATATTGGCCCACTGAACTGGGCTGAATCGAATGACAAGCTTCACAGGACCATAACTATACAATAATGAAGAGACTGCACTCAAAACACACAATGCAAAGCAAGGCAATCATGGAAGAGACCATATTGACAACAAAGCAGCTGCATACTGAAGGGCTGTGTTTGAGTGGAGGGAAAATCTCTCAACCCACTCAACATTCATTGTGCAGTAATTATCTAGACAAGTCAATTCATATTGATCCTCGGTAAATGTACGACCGAGCAGTGAGCTCTCTCAGATACATCAGGTTATAGCCCCCCTACCCCACATTCACCCCACTTGGAAGCATGACGAAACACAGTATATAAAAGGCCTTATATATTGTATTACAGTGTTTCATGTACATGTACTTAAACCCCAAAATCAGTGTTTTCAATGGAAAACGGTTCCATTTGTCTCTCAGAAATTTCTGTGTTATTTCTGACTAAATGCTATCAAAGAAAGCTATCAAACGGGGTAAATTCTCTGTTAATTGCAAGAAGTTCTGTCTAAAAACACTTTTCCAGCGTGTTCGCTTTTCCACGTGTTCGCTTTGGCTCCACACCCTAGCTCAAGCAAGTGTGACGTGGGTTTTGACAGGTTTGACAAGACCCTTCACACCCACTACTATGGAACACAATGTGACTGTTTTTTCCTTAAATAATTACTACACAGGCAGTGTGCAAATCGGAAAGTCTAAAGGATCTTTTGTGTGAGTTGTGCCCACTTTTGTAAAGTCTTAAATCTCACCACAGAGGATTGTCAAATTGGACAACAAATTAAGGACATCTGAATGCATTGTTTTTAAAAATGTTTTAAAACATTACCTTTTAGACCATAACCTCCGATCAGTTATTTACAAGCCTAACCAACTATGGTTAAATCAAAGAAATCCCCATACTTTTCAACATTGCAGTCATTATACAACAGGTGTAGTGTCTCAGTTTGATCACTAGGTGGCAGGGTAAAGCTTGTAATTAGTTTCAGATCACAAGATGCAACCAGGGCGCAATGTTGGATGAAGCCACTACCTCGTGACTAGTCTTTTGTTTGCGTTGCTGACACATGGACCAAACGAGTGTATTTTATGTCGATATATTTATATAGGCTTTAGCAAAGGCTTTATACAAAGAGTAATGTGCGCAGAGTAAATTAGCTTCTAGGTAAATCCACTGCAGATAACGTACAGATGCTTGCAAAGGATTGGATTCAAACGTTTTCTCATGATTCTTCACTGTACCTTTCCCTCCCTTTCTATCTGTCTTTCTCTGCCTCTTTTCTCTCTGTCTCTCTCCATTGCTCTCTCTGCCCCCTCTGTCTCTCTCTCTGCCCCCTCTGTCTCTCTCTCTGCCTCCTCTGTCTCTCTCTCTGCCCCCTCTGTCTCTCTCTGCCCCCTCTGTCTCTCTCTCTGCCCCCTCTGTCTCTCTCTGCCCCCTCTGTCTCTCTCTCTGCCCCCTCTGTCTCTCTCTGCCCCCTCTGTCTCTCTATCTCTGCCCCTCTGTCTCTCTATATCTGCCCCCTCTGTCTCTGTATCTCGTCTTACTTTCTTTGAAGCGAATTCAGTTTTGGTTGTTTGCTTTGATTGAGCTCAGCCTCGCTTTAGATATAACCCTAGTCTGCTAAATCAGAGAATCTCAACTGGCGCAGATCATATGCTTAAGTTCACTCTTGGATAGGAACCAAACGGACTTACTAATGTCTTGATGTTAATTCATGTTTCAATGGCTTACTATTTAATGGAGTGGAAAATGCTAATGTCAAATGTTAATCCATCCGTCTATCAAAAGACCCCTGGAGGAACAGAGGGAGCGTCGCTCCAGTGTCGTTACGAGAAGCGAAACGCCCATGTGGTCGCCAGGCAAACTCATTTCAGACCACAGTTCCCGTAGAGAGGGAAACCAACCGTTGTTTTGTTGTTTTTGTTCTCCTTCACCTCAGGTTTCATTAAACGTTGTTATCTTATCGGGAAAAAGACCCACCGAGATCAGCCTCCCACCCTCCACCACCTCAGCCCCCAAACATGAGTCACTGTTCTGTGGAAATAGGGTGTTTGAGAATGGGCTGCCAGAGCCTGATAAACAACAGAGGGAGGTGTAAACATCAAGGACGACCCGGGTGTGGGAGGGGGGAAGGGGGGGACGGGGGGGGGGGGGGGGGTGGGGGGGTCCAGGTCTCTCACCCTGGGTCCTGGAAATGAAATGGAGGGAAAGTGGTCTCGGGTGTAGAGACTCCTCCAGCCTGTCCTCATCAGACCTTTCTCTTCTGACATTCATTGTGTGTGTGTGTGTGTGTGTGTGTGTGTGTGTGTGTGTGTGTGTGTGTGTGTGTGTGTGTGTGTGTGTGTGTGTGTGTGTGTGTGTGTGTGTGTGTGTGTGTGTTTCCCCAAACATTGAAATGCTATACAAAGGAATCCCTTCCTGCTGTTTATCATCACAATGGTGTGTGTGTGTGTGTGTGTGTGTGTGTGTGTGTGTGTGTGTGTGTGTGTGTGTGTGTGTGTGTGTGTGTGTGTGTGTGTGTGTGTGTGTGTGTACACACGTGACATGTTTGGGTCCGTCCATGACATTGATGATAACAATCCGTATGAAATCCCGCCAAACCCTGTAGTGCAGAGAGCATGTTGGAGTGCAGAGTGGAACCTCTATGGGCTGTGGCTGCTAGGAGAAGCCCCCACATATATTAGACTGTAACCAGATGCTAATCCGCGGGCCAGGAGACGGGGAGGAAAGGTGTCGTCGTTCAAACAGACGTCTTTCATTTTTTTCAAGAGTCCCCTGACAGATATGTTTCCCTGGATATGGATTCATGATTTATCCGTGTGTCGTCTGCACATTTTTCCTCATACAATGTTGTTCTCTGTGACTCTGTCTCTCTTGCACGCACGCACGCACGCACGCACGCACGCACACACACACACACACCATGAATCCATAGCTATACATAAAAGCTGCATTATGTATGATTTGCTGTGCCATTTGAAATTCAGAAAGGTTGTTCCTATTGGTCTCATTGCTTCCCTCTGCCCCGCCCACCACTCCCCTTATGCATGCTTTTCCAACATGAAACACAAGACACCACTTTGAAGAGGTTACTTCTGTAGATAGCTGTTATCAGCTAACTAAATAAAATATGATAAAATCATCACGCAACTTGTGTAATGAGAGTTTAACCAAATTCTAACAAAAAATGTAATTGGCTAATTCTGTCAAACGTGCATATCCCACCCTTAACCCACAGTCTCTTTTTGTCTGTGTCCCTTTTTACATTTCAAACACAACACAATTACATACACGGCTCTATGCATTATGTTCATGGAACCACAGCAAGGAAACGGGTAATACCATGAGAGCCATGCTGCTATTTATAGGGATGGGTGGGAGGGTTAAGTCCTTAAATAAGGGCTTTGAATACATATGCTCATATATAACACTGTAGGTTGTGTATGATGCGTACATATGTTGATCAGTCTTCTGTGGTTTATAGTTGTTGGTGTTTTAATTCCCTTTTATGGTGAACAACATTCTCCAGTAACGATGGTGATAACAAAGGAATGTTTGTTTCAGTTTTTCTTACAGGTCTTTTAATTCTCATGGAATCGCTGTCGGTTACTGCACTGGCTTATTAACAGGGGGTTTGTCTTGAGTTGATCTTGAAGAAGTTGGTGTGTTCGGTGTGTTGAATAATGAATATCATCGGTGGATTAAAACAACAACCTTGAATTAACCGTGGTGCTTTTACAATCATGTCATGTATGTTACGATGCCTCAACTCTGGATAACCTGTGTGTGTGTGTGTGTGTGTGTGTGTGTGTGTGTGTGTGTGTGTGTGTGTGTGTGTGTGTGTGTGTGTGTGTGTGTGTGTGTGTGTGTGTGTGTGTGTGTGTGTGTGTGTGTGTCCTCAGGATGTCCAGATAGAGAAGGATAAGGGGGTCTATAATGTCTCTGGGGGCTGCACGGCTCTGGCCGTCCTTTATTTACTCGGCAAGCTCTATGTGGCTAATGCTGGGGACAGCAGGTGAGACATAATCACACACACGCATGCACACACTCAATCATTTGCATTATATCTGCATAACACAACTAGACAATTCTACTATCCTGATACTGTATATGTTCCAGTGAAACTGAACCCATACACAAGCAACTGTTAAAGCTCTTGTTTTATCTGTCAATATTGCACTGTGTGCGTGTGTGCGTGTGCATGTGTGCGTGTGTGTGTGTGTGTGTGTGCGTGCGTGTGTGTGTGTGTGTGTGCGTGCCTCTCCCTCAGAGCTGTGATCATCCGGTCAGGGGAGGTCATCGCCATGTCAACCGAGTTCACTCCAGAGTCTGAGAGACAGCGGCTGCAGTTCCTGGTGAGAAGGACACCGACACAGAGACACTGGTTCCTAGTGCAGCGCTGGTCAAACAATGCTTTACTTAGACTCTCTGAGCGCTGCTCACTCTCACACACCATCTCACACTTCTCGTCCTCTCGCTCACTCTAACCCTGTTGCTCTGAATCTCTCGATACGATTAAGAAAGATATTTTCCAAAAGTTAAGTTAAATTTGAAATTAATTAATAGTAGAAAATAAAGTAAATCAAATCTCCCTCAAGTGTAGTTTGATGATGTATTGGTTTTTTGCCTGTATTCATGTTGTAGGCCTACATGCACCCACACCTGCTGGGCAATGAGTTCACCCATCTGGAGTTCGCCCGGAGAGTTCAGAAGAAAGAGGTGGGGAAGAGGATGCTGTACCGGGACTTCACCATGTCAGGCTGGTGGGTGATTGGCTGATCGGATTTTGATTTGAATTCTCTAAACACACTTTCTACATTGTGCTTCCTTGAACTGTTGGATCTGACTGGCAGATATGTAGATCTACTGAAACCAGATATCATTTTAGTATAATTGTACACAGGGTTTTTATATACCCATTTACTGGCCATCTCTAATCTCTTTAAAGCAAGGGTAGGCAATTTATTTTAGAGCCATTTCATCATATTTGTTTACATCCCAATAGCAATCAATATATCACATTATCTCAGAAATTGTACCCGTCCAATTTTATTCGGCTCAAATTTTGTTGGTTGGATGCTCTCGAAATCAAGCTGCTCCGGCTGGTTTCTACAAATTGCCTACCCTAGCTTTAACTCGGGTCAGAGGATTTCATTGCATTTTACAAAGGAACAATTTGAGCCAAATGACATAATCTGTGTAATTATGCCCCAGTGAATCATTACATGGAGGAAATCATTACTACATGGCTGATGTGGAAAACATTAGTGACATAGCTGGGATTCATCTCTGACGGATACATGGATGACAAGTCGAGCACACAGCAGAACCAAAAGAGCAAGAAAGGGAGAGAAAGTGAACGAAGTGTAGTAGGATGGAGTGTTGCCAGTTTAAATCCCTTTTTTCCTGCTGTAGCTAACTAGTTATGGAGGTGCCCTTCAGCAAGACATCTAACCTCTAATTGCTTACCCAATGAGCTGCTTGGCAGTTGTCCATGTGTGAGTGGATGACTGAGGATGTAATGAAGGTGAATGTGTGAGAGTGTGTATGGATGAGGGCGATAGTGAATGTATGATTGAGTGAGTGAGGAAATTAACTATGTGCTTTAAGTGGAGTCATGGATTAAAGAAAATCCATATGTATAGTGTGATAACCAAGAGTACCAATTCAATTAAGTTATTGATCAGCAATTTGCTTCATTCATTTGTTGAGTTGGTGACAAACATTAAAAACAGCGTCAGAAGGACACAGCATTGAGGTGAGGGGAAGGGGAAGTTGCGCCCAAAAAAGGAGAGCAGATAAAAAGGCCAGCCAGACAGACAGAGGGTAGACGGTCTGTTTGGTGGTGATGTGACTGCAAGCTCAAACACTCAGAATATAGGTTAGTCTGAGAGAAAATAGAATCAGGCCGCTGCAGCAGAGGCAGTGAGTCGGAGGGAGAGGGAGAGAATGTTTGTGATGTATTTTTAACCAGTTTCCCCTGGAGGTGTGTTCGTCTGGCTTCTAAATGCACCAGTCAGTCACACCTGCTCCTATGGCAGCCCCCTATAGAGCCATTCAATTAGACAGGGTGCAACAACAGCTATTTACAATAAATGGAGTACTTTTCATACCGTAATTAGTGTGTGTGGGCGTGTGTCTCTGTGTGCGCACATCAGTATGTATGTCAGTGTGTACAAACTGGTGTGTGTGTGTGTGTGTGTGTGTGTGTGTGTGTGTGTGTGCATATGAGTGTGTGTGTAGGCACACATCAAAATGTATGTCGGTGTGTACAAACTGGTGTGTGTGTGTGTGTGTGTGTGTGTGTGTGCATACGAGTGTGTGTGTGGGCACACATCAAAATGTGTGTGTGTGTGTGTGTGCACACATCAGTATGTATGTGGGTGTGTGCATGCATTGGCACGTGCCAAACCTCCAGTTTCCTCAAAAGGCACCAGCGATGATCAAGGCCAGGCTCTAACAGAAAAGTACACCACCCGCCTCCTGCTTTCTCTTTATCTCTCGCCCACTTCTCCTCTCTCTCCCTCCCTCCGTCCGTTAGTCAGGTCGATAGAAATGCAATCTAGGGCATTGGGAGAGTGCAGGTAGTCGTTGGAGTACTGGTGGTGGTGGTGCTGATGGTTTGTGTTGATGGTGTGGTGATGGTGTTGGGGGGGTGGTGTTGGTGGTGGTAGTGAAGAGAGAGGGATAGATGGAGTCAGAGAGTTTTAGAGAGAGAGTGCATGAGGTAGTGGAAGAGGTGACTTACACACACACACACACACACACACACACACATGCACACACACACACACTATGTAAAGTGCTTTGGGTGTCGTTATATAAATGCAATAGATTTCTATTATTTATATTATTAGAAAGAGGAAGACATAGAGGCTGAAAGAGTAAGAGAGAGAGTGAGAGAAAGAGAGACAGACAGAAAGTGAGTGAAAGAAAGAGAGAGAGCGAGAGAGAGATGGAGTTGTCACCTCTCTCCCCCCCAGGATGCCCTGAAGGCATCTCTGCCCGCCCCCCCTCTCCCATCCCCGCTTCACGCCTCCCTCAGGTTCCTTCAGTAGAACAACACACACTTTCATCTGTTTCTGTCCATCACCCTCCTCTCCTACTCCACCTCCAGTCCCACTATCATCTGTCACATCCATGTCCTAGACCGCTGGAGTTCACCCGGTACCAATACCAGATCAATACAGGCCCAAAGCACAGTGTCATTACCCACAGCCATGGACCGTAACCCTAGTCTCGGTTCCAGAAGTTCGATGGTAAAGCCAACACCTTCTGGTGGGATACTGCACACTGTTGGGTGGATTAACAAGATGGAGGCTTCAGAAGACGAATTTGAACGAGTGTTTTTCTACAGAGGCCAAATCTGCTACTCAGATTTGATTTTATCTCTGACGGATACGTGGATGACAAGTCGAGCACACAGCAGAACCGAGTGTGTGTGTGTGTGTGTGTGTGTGTGTGTGTGTGTGTGTGTGTGTGTGTGTGTGTGTGTGTGTGTGTGTGTGTGTGTGTGTGTGTGTGTGTGTGTGTGTGTGTGTGTGTGTGTGTGAGACACACACGCGCACACGCACGCACGCACGCACATGAAAACAGGATGTTTTCTCTTGTCTTTCCACCGGCTACGGGTAAATTTTGGTTTTGGTGTATGCTTCGGATTGCCTGCGTTTAATTAAACCTCCAATACAATCCGCCGCAGCCGCACTACTGTGCTAGAGCTGCAGGCGAAAGATCGAAAGCCATGACAGCATAATCGACAGACGAATAACCTTCTTGACCCGTTTGGTCTTCCCTTCCAACAATGGTCAGGCCTATCTTTTTTGTTTCAGTCAAGACAAACACACACCGACAGATCACCGCCCCCCAGGAACACGATTGATAGAAAAAAAAAGAAAAAAAAAATCTAAGGGAAAGAAAGTGAAACGCCCGCTCGACAGATTGGTGCTCGTTCACCCGCCATCAAACTTCAGTGTTCTTTAGCGACTTTTAATCTCAAGTCACAAAAACAATTTGTGAGACTACCATAAACCCAAGTCCTCCACTACTCTTGTCTACCAAAGTGAAGAAACGCCCGTCCAAGCCAGAAGTGTCCTGTGTGCCAGGCGGTCCGACTCATCCGGTGCTGACTCAGAGCTCCCTTTGAATGTCAGCCCAAAATACAGTTAGAGGAGAGTTAGAGAGAGTGTGTGTGTGCACATAAAAATGCTGAGCTCTCAAAGCTAGATTTCACTCTAGCCTTTTTTTTTTTTTTTTTTGCACGCTAATCAGCCGTGCAAGTTTCTTCACCTGCAGGGAGGCAGGTGCACACACACACGCACACACACGCACACACACGCACACACACGCACGCACACGCACACACACACACACATGCACACACACACACGCACAGGTCCCTCCATTATTCTAAAGGCCACTGTATCCCCAGGAGAGAGCAGGTATGGACAGGATTATCCCCCATCACCTCTCCACGTCATCCTCTGCTGTCACGCATAACTGGTTAGCTGCCTGTCTCTCTCGCCGTCCGTGGACTGTCTCTCCCGTCTGTCTGTCTGTAGTGTGGAGAGACTGTCCCTAAACGGGAGCTTTCGGGACAGGGAGTTTTCTTTCCTGCTTTCTTTCATGTCTACATGCCTTAGAACAGTAGTGAAATAGTTGTTTTTTTGATTTATCTTATTCAACATCCTTTTAAAAGCTAGCAAAACAAAGCAACCCCTCTTCTTCAAGAGAGCGTTTGATGCCAGTGGTATTCTTTTTTTATTATTATATATTTAGGTCCATGCCAAAGCCCCTAGGCAGTCGCTTCATAGTCTAGACTCTTAATGTTCGTGTTTTAATGTCCTAAGAAGAGCATTTCTTCTGCACTGCGCGTAGACAGCGGACTGTGTTTAAAAAAAAAAAAAAAAAAAAACGTCAGAAAGCAAGTGAAGGGAAAGTGCTGAGTGTGGTGCAACGTGCGCGGGTTTAGGTGGAAACATATGGTCGCTGGGAGTGGAAGCAGCAGTAACTCCACCCCCTGCTGGGTCTGTGTTTAATCCTCTCCACAGAGACTAGAGTAGCACTGCTTTACAAGGTGTTGCTTGGCCTTCTACTGCACTTGCAAATCATATTTTGTTCGAGTACATCGCACGGCTTGCGTTTAACAGGGCTGCAAAAATAAGTGTTCTGTTAATTGTCTTCTGAATTAATAATGTCCGGTGGGGAACCGCTCTAAGCGTTTTTGATACGCTAATACCGCTTGCATCCTTTTAGTAGATTCCGGGTGCAAGTGAGCGATGCGGGATGTAGAAAACAATGCGTGTAGATATCGTTGCATTGCTCTGCCCAAGCCGTCTGCTCATTATATTTTCTACAGTTTTTTAACACTTCTATTAGAAAACCTTTGGGGCCGTCGTATGTTGTCAGAATTCCCCTCTAGTGTGTTTTACCATCTGCCCTGTCACACATTTTTGACAAATTCATTATGTACTCTGCATACACACTATGAACACATATTCACGTTCCTAAATAATACATGCAGCATATTTTTCCTAAATGCATATTCTACGGCTGGTCTGGTCCCTGTCTGCAGAGGCTAAATTATTGATCAATCGGGGGGAATTTTAAACGAGAATAAGCTTTACTGCATCCCTCAGCTCCTTATTCACAAGCACACACACACGCGCACACGAGCACATGCACACACGGCAAAGACGTGCGTGCACACACACACACACACACACACACACACACACACACACACACACACACACACACACACACACCAAAGACACACTGAGATACAGACACATACATACAGACACACACACACACATACAAAAATACACAGAGATGCACACACACACACACACACACACCTCAGTGGCAGTAGTCACAGATAAGATGTCAGACATCTGTTGACACATCATTGGCTGTCGCTAGGGAGATTTGACAGAAAAGAAGTAACCAGGAGGAATGGGAGGGGGTGTGTGGAAGTGTGTGTTGCCTTCCCTGTATTTCATCAGTTCCCCCTCTCCCAGTCAACGAGGCAACTGTGTGTGTGTGTGTGTGTGTGTGTGTCTATGTCTATGTGAGATAGTGTGAGAGTCTGTGTTTGTATGTGTGTGTTTGAGTGAGTGAAAGAGTCTGCGTGTCTGAGAGTGTATGTCTGTTTGTGTGTGATAGTATGTGTGTGTGTGTGTGTGTGTGTGTGTGTGTGTGTGTGTGTGTGTGGTGGGTGTGTCTAAAGAGCGAGCGTACGCTGTGTGCACTGAGCCCAAAATACGTTGCACTCAACATGTGTTCCTCCTCCTCCTCCTCCTCCTCCCAGGGCGTACAAGAGCATCGAGGAGGACGACCTCAAGTTCCCCCTGATCTACGGAGAGGGGAAGAAGGTAGGAGCCACACACACACACACACACAGGTTATGTACTACACACACACACACACACAGGTTACATACTACACACACACACACACACACTGAGAGTTACCCCTACAGCCCTGCAGAGCCTTGCCTGTAATTAACATCTCACCAGGGCGCCGAGAGAGAGAGAGAGAGAGAGAGAGAGAGAGAGAGAGAGAGAGAGAGAGAGAGAGAGAGAGAGAGAGAGAGAGAGAGAGAGAGAGAGAGAGAGAGAGAGAGAGAGAGAGAGAGAGAGAGAGAGAGAGAGAGAGAGAGAGAGAGAGAGAGAGAGAGAGAGAGAGAGAGAGGCACACAGACACAGACAGAGGGGGAGATGCAGAAAACATCCTGATCTTCCCCTTCTCGCGTCGCTTTTTTCTTTTACACACCGATTCACACACCCGAGCCCTGTGGCATGGAAAACATCTCCAATTACTCAGATGGCTGTGGCTCCGTGTCCCAGTCCACCGGACGGGGCTCATGTGAGCTCTGCATCCAAGAACTGCTGCTGGGAGGGAGCTAGACGGACGAAGGAAAGGGTCCGTGTGGAGGTGGAGGTGGGTGTGGGTGTGGGTGGTTGGTACTGATTGGACAGAATCAAAAGGACTCATCCAAGGACTCATGCAGCTGTAACACCGCAGCGGAGACGTAAAGAAACAAGCTTCTATCAACGGGTGTATGTTAAGAAGGTAACAAAAAAAAAACGGCATTGAATCCCAATGTGGATCGACGCTTAATGTCACGAAGAAAGTCAAGACCCCGAGTGGCATCTTGCCAATTTGAGTGTTCACATTTAGCCTAGCCTAGCCTAGCCTAGCCTAGCCTAGCAGCAATACTACACTGCACATACTGCACGGCGTCTCGCCTTTGAGACACGGACACGAAAGGTCATGGCTGAAATATAATCGGCTGACAGATTGAACCGACCCCCCCTTCCCCCTCCCTCCTGGCGCGCACACACATGCACGCACGCACGCGCACACACACACGCGCACACCCAGAACAAGGGTTCTCCTGATTCCCACACAGCCTACGTAGAACAGACAGAGACAACTCAGCCGTCAGAGTTGTGCTTTGACCGTCTGGCTGGGGGCACAGCAGACCTCCAACCTCTGTTTGGGTTCACCCGATACACACCCACACACATATGCACACACACACACCGCACTACACTACATATAGACACGCACACACGCACTACACTACACTACACACACACGCACACACAGATAACACAACACTACACAAACACACGCTACACTACCCACTACACAGCTCCCGGACAGTTGGCAGTGCCCTCCCCCCTACTCCGCCCACCCCCCCCCCCCCCCCCCCCACCCCTGACATCCTCCACCTCAAACCTCCCTCCCTTTGAAGTGAGAGGGGGGGGGGGGAGATGGATGGGAGGATCTGTTTGAAGGAAGAGAAGGGGGGGGAGGGGGGAGGGGGAGAGAGAGGAATGCCAGAGCACTTCAAAGAGCGGCGTTCGGACTGCCGGGCCAGGCCGCTCAGCGATTAATCCTGGGATATTTCCCCCCCCCCCCCCCCCCCCCCCCCCCACCTTCTTATGCCCGAGGAGCCCCCGCCGCCACTTTGAAACGCATACACACACCCCCGCTCCTCGTCTCTGTGTTTAAGTCAATGTCTTACTCCACATCCATCCAAGGTATTTTCCATGCCACGGGGCTTTGGTATTCGCTGTGTGTGTGTGTGTAAAGAAGAAAGAATTACGGAAAACCAAGATATCTTCTGCATGCAGGAGTGCCTGCTGCATCTCTCATCTCTCTCTCTCTCTCTCTCTCTCCTCTCTCTCTCTCTCTCTCTCTCTCATCTCTCTCTCTCTCTCTCTCTCTCTCTCTCTCTCTCTCTCTCTCTCTCTCTCTCTCTGGCTGTGGTGGCGGGCTTCTCTCTCTCTCAGCCCCTACGATTCAATTAACTAAATGTGTTAGCTTTGTGCTGGGGATGGGGTTTTTGGAAGACGATGTGGAAAGTTCATAAGGTCAACTGTTTCATCAGGCCATTGCCTGGGGAGTGTAACGGAGTACATCAGGCGAATTGAAATGCTTTCATTTTTCTCTTGGTATCCAGAGCAATGTCTTCAGCTGCGTTAGTCATATAATGCCTTCACGCCAGTTGTTTATATTTGTTTAATCGCTGGCTAGTCATGCAAATGAGCAGCCCATCTATGGTCATATAAAGGAGATAGATGGAGGAAGATGGCATGTTTGACCATTTGTGCAATCGTTCGTGGTGGTTGATGCTCTATTTGTTAGCCTTCATTAACCTAGAGAAGGCCGTCTTGCATATCACAGGGTGCAAAGGATCGGCTGCTTAATGCATGCTTCAACGTATAAGTTGGTTCCAAACAGGAAATTATGATTATGCTAGTTTACCAAACACCCAGGAATCCTGTAGAGTACAGTTGGGTATAGCAGCTTCATGAAGTGCTGCCTGTCTACTTATTATATTGACTCTCAAACATCTGGGTTGCCTAATTAGCAACGGCTCGGAATTGCAACACTTGAGGGTTGAAATCTGGAGTCTGGAATCATCCTCCAGCACCGCTCCACAGACACAGCATGGCAGAGACGGAAGGCGCCTTACTGAACTCTGATTGGTTCTCCCCAGGCACGGGTCTTGGCCACTATCGGCGTCACCAGAGGTCTTGGAGACCACGATCTGAAGGTGCATGACTCCAACATCTACATCAAGCCGTTCCTGTCCTGCTGTCCAGAGGTAGGGCTGCTGCACATTCTGCATGTTGTTATTGTTGTTGAATCAACTCATTTCGTACTTCATACCGCATGCTTCATACTTATGATCATTATGATCAGTGGTGCAATTATCCAAAGCTTTTATCTATGAAGGATTTTTGATATATGCCATTGAGGAGCAGGTACGGGTTAGGCAATTTGCTAAAGGATTACAGTGAGGCAAGGAACATTTGGGGTTCAAACCCAGAACCGTTTTGGCTGGGAGTCAAACTCTCTGACGTTAGTAAACCACAAGTAAAGCTGTCAACGCTGGTTCTGGACTAAAGCCTATTTGGAGTAAATCCAGTTCTACTACAGCAACGTATGCTCTCAGTCTGAGCTGCCAAATAGAATATGTTTAAATGAAGCCCACTTATTTATTTAAGAATCATAACATATTGAGAAGAGCATTCACCATTCAATCTGACTCATCATGTGCGGGGATTTTAGACAGGAATTTAAACAAGTGTTTGGCATATGTGATTGTGAAACATGGCTTCAGGGCAATGGATATTTTCAGGGCTTTTTTTTTTTCCACTCAACTGTCAAACAAATAAGTGCAACTTAAACACAGAAGGTCACTGTGCTGTCCACCCCCTCTACACACCAGCCACTAACAGAAAAGCCCATTTCCCTCCCCAAGCCATTCATAGTCCTGGCTGGAGGGCTCCTGGTCAAACCTGTGGAATTAAAATTCCACAGCAAGCATATTCACTCCCCGCTGTCTCCCACCACAGATAGCCCAGTGGTCCTGATGTCCACATGCTGGCGTGATCTTTAATTCACCGCCCTCAGAGTTCACTCATAGTTGAAGGGGGTTATATTTTACATTCCTTGTCACAAGTTTGTTCTTCATGAGGAGTTTTTCTTCCTTTTGTGAAAGTCCTTCAAAATGTTTCTGTATGGGGAAAACCATGTTTGTCGTGTTATGTGTTGGCCAGGTGTCATGGATGTTCGGTAAGTGTTTGGTAAGAAAATAATCAAATAGGAATTACTCTTTTCATGATGGAACGTCACGGAGAGGGTGAACAAAGAATCAACTCGGCACGCTAACACTTCACTGTTCACACGGCAACCAATGTTCCTTTTAACATACCGCCAAAAACAAATTGGCTTTTATCAATAAAACGTCAAATAAAATACCATGTTTGAGTCGGCACCTCCAAGGTTGAATATAGGTAAGGCCGTATGCTGTCAGGAAGGTGCAATGGGTCCGTGAGTCACGGCGACGAGACTGAAACGTGACCGCGGGCCTTGCACTGGGTCTGTACTTTGTACATGGATTCTGGGAAAAATGCCTCTAATCTCAATCTGCTGTGGCACAGTCAGGCTGCTACTATCGTCCTGTGTCCTCGTCTGGCTGATGTTAAGTCCAACAGAGCTGGTGGGGCCTCTGCCATCGTTAAATCTCTAATTAATACGCCGGCCCAGGCCAGCGGCAACGTTCGTTGCGCTCTTTCAGAACGAGAGCGTGTGCTCAGCTCAACACACACACACACACACACACACACACACACACACACACACACACACACACACACACACACACACACACACACACACACACACACACACACACACACACACACACACACACACACTTATAATCCTGTTTGTGTTGAAGGATTGTGTTGAAGGATTGTGCCTCACAAGAGACAGACCAAGTCTACAAGCTATTTTAGAGGTGTTCGCCGAAGGATGAGTAAACAAAGGGGAAGCTGGCATTTTTCTTCGTGTAAACAGAATAAAGGAATGACTTCCTTGTCGAGGGGTGAAGACCTTTTTAACAGACGTGACCAGTCTGGGTGATCAAACCGTCGTCACCGTCTCTCCTGGCTTCACTAAAACACCTGTTACCAATATCGTCTTGTCAAAGAGACTTACTTGTACCGATTCTAGCAAAGAACATGTCGCGTGCCCGCGCCTGTCACGAGTGTTGAAAGGAATCAGTCTTGTGGAATCAGTGTGCATGCGTCAGCACGGCGTTTGTGTATCATTTAGACCAAAGGGCTATATTACCATTGTTTACATTTGTGTTAGGCGCATAAACACTTAATGCTATCGGGCAGAATATGTACAAGGAAGTGATTTTTTATTTATTCAGTGAAACCAGGAGAGAAGGGTTCCGATGCTTTGTTCCAGGCTGTAATCGTCCTTTAAGCCCAACATTGAGCCCAACATCTGGAGACCCCTTGTACACATCAAACATACAAAGTTGGACTCCTTTTACCCGTTTTGCATTTCACCCTTAAACTGCTTATCATCAAGCAACTCAGTCATTATCTTTCGGTATGTAAAGGAGCAGATAGGGGGGGGGTCGGGCGTTTTGCTCAAGGACGCCTGCACGTTTACATCCACGGTAATGGGGTTCGAACCGGAGATCTTTCGGCTGCAGGTCAAACCACCGCACCACCACAACCATCCTGCCTACTTGCCCTACGCTGTCTCTATCGAAACCTCCAGGTCAAGGTTTACCCGCTGACGCTGTTCGACCACGGAGCCGATGACGTGCTGGTGCTGGGAACGGACGGGCTGTGGGACGTGCTGTCCAACCAGGAAGTGGCCGAGGCCGTCACCGGTTTCCTGGCCAACTGCGACCCCGACGACCAGCACAGGCACGTTGGCTCATTGTTATTCCCCCTGAACTCTCCCTCAACCCCTGCTGCTTCTCACGTCGCTAAAGTCAACTGTATTCCAGTGTCGTTGTGAAATGAATGTGAATTGCTTACAATGTCAAACCGTCCAAGTTCAAAGCGGTGGCTCTGGAAGGTTTTCTGACCACATGGTAGGGCTGCTCGATTAGGGAAAATGTCATAATCACCACTATTTGGTCAATATTGAAATCACGAAATAACAAAAAAAAAACTTTGTAACTGAGAACTTTACCAAATGTTAAAATAGAAAATAATGTAAAAATATGTATCCAGCTGTTCTGCAATTTCGATAAACCATTTAATGAATAAAATAAAAATACAAAAAAAAAAAAAAAAGTTTAAACTTGATTATATTAGTTTGGAGATTGTTTGACCCAAAAATCAAAATTCAATTAATTGCACAGCCCTACCACTTGGCTTGATTTGGTGTTAGTATTTTTAGACAGAGGAGCGTCCAAGCCGCACTCCAGTCCTATTCTCTCAACACCTTTTTTCTTCTTCTTCTTTTTTTAAAATCAGGTACACAATGGCCGCCCAGGACCTGGTCATGCGAGCGCGGGGCATGCTGAAGGACCGAGGGTGGAGGATTTCTGGCGACAGGCTGGGCTCCGGGGACGACATTTCCGTCTATCTCATTCCCTTGATGTACGGCAACACGCAAACGTAGCCACGCCCCCCTCCCCTCGCCCTCGCCGTTGTGTCTGTGTTCTCGTCAATCCTTCGATCCTCCATGTCAAACGTCCTTCAAAGTGTCATCAGCGTGATTGTGAACACGGAACATTATTTAAATCCCACAGGTTTTCTTCAGCATAACACTGAATCTAGAATTTGGAACGGGAGATTTACTCGCTGGAGTTTCAGCACGGAGAGCTCAACTGCAACTGGATCAGCGATGATTCAAAGGATTTAGATGTAGAGGATTCAGGAAGTGAGCTAAGGCTCATGCAAGGTCACAAACCCCAGACCGTAACCATTGCTACTGCAGAAACCTAGTGGGTGCAGTCAAGTATTTAAATTGGGAAAAATTGGGCGTACATCTTTCAATTTGCTGGTGTTTTAAAGATTCAGAGGATTAAGACTGACCGGGGAACCCTGCAGCACAAGTCCCACTGAGCAGCGTTTAAAATGGAGTCCACCATTTTAAAATGTCTTAGACCAATCCTCTGCTGGCCTTAGGTTAGGCGACCCTGAACTTACTCATGGGTTGAGACTTTCCCATTAAAGTGAAACCCAACGCCAAGCTTTCAAATTAGACCTGCCGTCGCACCTTAAACAATTAAAATCTTTAATTTATTTCAAAGGCAACTGCACAGGGCAAAGGATGGTGTTAAAGTGTACTCCTAGTAGGCCTTCTTTACCCAGCTTAATGGCAATAGTGTTTGTGTATTACAATCCCAGACTGTAAAATGTTGTATATTATGGTCAAAGAAATGTATTGGTTTATATATGTATGTTTTTCTTTTTTTGCGGTTTGTGAGAAAATGGGTTGGCGACTCAAGATGAGAGGTGAATGTACGTTTGGTATTATTGTTAATAATTAACAATATTTTGAAGGACTAGTGAAGAATACGGCCGTGAACACGCTGCATATATATTTATCATAACTGCTTTCTGTCGGCCCTAGTTGATGTTTATATTTAAAAGAAAATAATCTGTTCAGTCAATTTGTATAAATGCCCTCAAAAAGGTCAACAGTATCCGAAAGGTCAGAATTGATCTCTAAGGATTAACGTACGAGTCCTTTAATGGAACAAAACTTTAACTGATGTCAGGCTAGGCGGTAGGCTGTAACTTTAATTATTTTACCGTGTGTGATCATTTAAAGACTTTTGTTGGTAACAGATCATTTAAGAAGACAAAGGAAACAAAGCATTTTTTTCCTGGTGCTTTCATCAAAAGTGAAGGAGAAGTATTCCGATTATTGGTGTCCGTTTAATGTACACAGCCCTTCCTACGACATCATCACCCTACCTTAAAATGACGTCATATTGCAATGTGATTTAAAAATGATAATTTAGTGTAAATCCAGTGATCTACCTCGTTGTTTCCCTCCTTTTCTGTTTTAATTCATCTTAAAATAGTAGATATTCTCATCAACTTTCTAATACACACCGAAAGAATCCTGTGCCATACGTTTGTGCAGCAATGCACTGCAGTTAAAAACTTAGTCACTCAGGAAGCTGTGTGATGGATTTACAGAGTGCTATATTGAGTTTATCGTATACTTATGTTACGTTTGTATTCAGCGGTTTACCGACGCTCATTTCTGTTTTCCAATGAAACAATGATTGTCCAATGATTAAACCCTTTGTAATGAAGTCTGCATAGTTGTGTCACTACAATATACACTTCCTACATACTTAATGTTTTTCTAACATGATATTGAATTATGTTAATTTTGTTTTTCTCCTCTGCATTAGATTGGTATGCATGATTAATTGTATTTATATCAAGTAGAGGTCTTCTCTCAAACAAGTTAAAGCACAAGGTTACTTAGGACAACTGTGTAAATACCATTCCAAGGGCAAAGGTTCCTCATTATTTCTGCCGTTTCTTTAGTACTGTATATTTTCTTTCCTATACTTGAAGAAACTGTAGTCATTCGTACGATTTCGGAAATGTGATGTAATTTGAAGAGGACTACGTAATGGGCTTTTAAATGTAAAAACATGATGTGGTATCTCCATAAGAGCTCTTTGAAGCCATGTCTTACTCTGTAACAAGAAGAAATGGATCATTACGGTCCTCTCCTTGTGGTGGTAGCATTGATGACGTGAATAAAGCCATGATCTCTCCAGTTACAAGTTGTCTTAATTATTGAGTGTTTATTTATTGACTTGTAAATAATTAGCAAAGTCTGAAAGTCCTGCTCCTGTTCCATTATTGTTAATTAAAATAGAAACTAAAACCCCACATCGGGCCAAAGGTAACCGGACTGTTATTATTGAAACTGCTTTGCTTGTTATGCTATCATTATGTCCGTCCATCATGGCAGCCATTGCACTCCTAACCATCCCTAGAAGGAGGGGTCCCTCTTTCTGCGTTCCTTCTAACGGTTTCTTCCTTGAAGATAATGAAGGGTGTTGTTCCTTGCCCTTTGGAGGGCTTAGGGTTAATAGGGGGTGGCGTATAATGTGGCCTGTGAGGCCCTCTGAGACTGTAACAGTGATTAAGGGCTGTACAAATAAAGTTGACTTGACTTGTAGGGTAACCAAACACTTAAAACAGTGGTTATTCCTGATTGGCTGAAATGGTCGCCGAGCTAGTGATGTCACTACCTGGCACTGACTGCTGTTGTGTTTGGGGCTGTGCCTGAGGTCAGACTTTAGTGTGCGGTTACTCTTACAGTCAGAGGATATTATTCTCATTTACCCTCTCATGGATGGACCATGTGAGGCCTACTCCCTTTCTGAGCCAGTAATACTAGGCTAGTGATGCCAAGCACTGATAAAGCGGAAAACTCCAGATGGGAAATTATAACACAGTACACACCCTCAACTGTGTTTTCTTCTGGAGGCAACAGGGGCGTGTACAGCACAGAATGACACATTTGCATAAACCTTGAACTATGTAAGTTTGGTTCATTCAATTTCCAATTGCAGTGCTTGCTGAGTAATACTCAATAAGAATGCTAAGACCGGTGCCATGACAAAGATTCAACAACAATCAAAATCAGTGAGATTTCCCTGTGGTGATGTTGTTCAGCGGAAGTTATGAAAGAGTCTAGACTATTGAATCTATCCTGGCCTTTGGGAGACATTGGTTCAAGCATGAGCTTTGATGACAAACCGCCAAGACTGACTGGTTTATGTTCGACACACTGCATCATCTATTCAGCCTCATTCACGTTAAAACGGGAATGGTCCCTGTGGCCTCTCGTCAAAAGAAATGTGCTCAGGGTTGATTAAGCAACCACGGAAATCGAGACGACACATTGGAAGCGAACGACTCGGGGGAAATGAGGCTTATTTACCCAGAGGCCATCCTAACACGAGCTGGGTAAGGGAGCTGAATGCAGAATTCCACGTTCAGTGAAGGGACGTTTTATACCCCGAGACGTATTAATCGGGAGGGTGAAATGAATGTGAGGTAAATGCTTCACACCTGCTACCTGTCACGTTTTTACATGCGTGTCCCCATAAACCTTAAAAAGTTGAACTTTAAAGGCTGGTGGGCTGTGGCTGGACTAGCTCCCCCTGGGTGGAGCCATCTGGTCCCAGCAGACCAGACCAGTGTCCTCCTACCCCCAGACCAGCACTGATCTGGCACTACTCCTTATGTGTGTATGTGTGTGCGTGTGTGTGTGTGTGTGTGGTCCAGATTGGATGACGGCAATGATGACACAGGCTTTCCTGTGGGTGGCTTGTTTTTCCAAGGTCGCCCACGCCCCCCCCCCCTCTCTCTCTGTATACAGGCCCCATCCAATAACGAAGAGTAGCTTCAGCTTCAGCAAGCGGTGATGAAGTCCTACTCATCTCCACTATTATGTGTCTGTGTGTGTGTGTGTGTGTGTGTGTGTGTGTGTGTGTGTGTCCGTCCGTCTTCTCAGCACATTCCAACGAGAGAAGAACAATCTTCCTTTTTTTTTCCCTGACTGGTCTGCTTCTCCAGGTTTTTTTTTACGTGTAAAGCGGATCGGGTCCTATTGGGTTTCACAACCCCAGCCCGGTCTCCAGCAGACCGTACCCACAGCGTACTCCCGGGTAGGGATCCACCTGCCAAACCAAAGGGCTTTCCGACCCCCTCTACCCCCCCCTCACACAATCCCGGGTGTCACGCGTCGCCATCGGCCAATCGTATGAAGGCATGCGAGGAATGTTGGCTACCGTGTAACCCCCCCCCCCCCCCCCCCCCCCCCCCCCCCCCCTCACACACACACACACACACACACACACCTGCAGCTGTGGCCATAGTCTCAGTCCGCACATATTCCTTAAAGCTGTGTGTGTGTGTGTGTGTGGGGGGGGGGGGGGGGGGGGGGGGGCGGGGTCACAGAGCCAATGTGTGTCTACGGCCTAGTCAGCGCTCATGGTTCAGTGCTAGGCTTGAATGTGGATTGTGTAGGACCACTTACTCGCGGATGGGTCCTGGATGACTGGCGGATAATAGTGGTGTAATGCCCTCCATTACTCCCGGCCCCCTCAAGAGGCGACCCCTCATTACGTCGAGAAATTGCCTTGGCAGTGCGTGGAATAGTAGCACACTGTGTGCACACACCGGCATCGGTCCGAGCGTGTTTGAATCACGGATGGATCGTGAGAGGTTTGGATGTTGCACCTCAAATACACACACAACGAGAACATAAAAATAACTATTTATGTTAGAACTGCGTTATCTTCAACGATTCACACCTCCAAGAACACCTTTTTTTGTTTTTCCCGATATTAGGTTTGCCTTTGTGGGTGTGCATTATTGCATCAGGTGATATAACTTTTTCAAATTTGAAAACATTCTCTTATACTTAATTCTGAAATCATTTGCCACATTACCTTTATTAGTGCACAAAGGAATGGAGAATAACCTGAATTTAGCCCCCCTATGTAATAAACCGAGAATCGAAAATTGGTTAAAAATCGGTAATCAATTTGGAATTGTGACCTCCAAGAATCGAAGTCAGATACGGAAGATACGGAAAGATGAATCCCCCTATAGTAATAACCCTGTTCTACCATGAGAAGCCAGTCCTCTCTTTAAACCTGGCGTCCACTCTGCTAGTGTGTGTGTAGTAAGCCATCAACTGTCCAAACCCCCCAAAACATACCCTATTCAACAAACAAGTACAACCCACACATTTTCCCTGCTCTGCTTGGGGCCCTCCGAATTCCTCCCTTCATCACAGCAGATGTTGTGTGTGAATAATCTGGCCCCGAAATGAACATAACTCCGTAACACACCAGGAAGTGTGAACTCATAAATATTTCATGCTAGTCCTCCTGGGGGGTCAAATGCAGGCTCACACAGTCCCTGGGGTTGGGGATTAAAACAGCAGCCTGTGCACGGACTACGCATGGCTGTCTGTCATCGCAGCCAATCAGATCGTAGCCACCCCCCCCCCCCTCCAATCTCATCCGAATCAAATAAAAGTGTAGAACTGTAATGAAATAGATAAAGAATAAGAAAGATATCTAGAATATCGATTGGACCAATGCAGTGGGTTAGTAGTAGCAGCCTCATTGTGTAAAAATGGGCTGCATTCGTGGTAGGCATTTATAACTGTAGAGGAGACACAATTCTTTGTAAAGGTGTTCGTGTGAGTATATCTTATACTTTCTATAGAGAATGTTATTTTTTTTAATGCCCTTGGGTAGCAAACATCTTGAAGTATGTGGGCGTTTTTAACATGTCCGGGTGGGAGCTATTACCCGGACATGGGCCTATAGGTGGCACAAAGCATGTTCTGTCCCTGTATGCGCTGTGAACTGTAGATGAACAAAGGCCACGGTAAGGAGAGGACTCGTGTGTATGGAAGCAGATGGAGTACTGCATGCTACAGGGCAGCAGTGGCCACGTCACTTCTCTATAGCAACAGCTAACCTCGTTCCCAGGCGTTCTCGGATCACGACGAAACGCCTGGAACGGGATGCTCCAAATGAGCGTTATGGCGAAAGAGAGGGCGGGACTATCGATTACGTGGGTTTAGTGGCGCGAGAAGGAGTGTTATCCATTTCCGTCATACGTTTTGAATTTATATTCGTCTAAATATTTGAATACACTACATATTTATTCTCTTGTTTTCAATCTCGTTTAGTTATTCTTTTTGCTCCGGGAACGGTTAACTGGCGTAGACGTACATAGTAAGTAACGGCCCGGAAATTGCGTTGCGGTAGACCGGGATAACGTTACAATTCACGATCCTCTTACCATAAGAAACAGCCCAATGACCTACATGCTTTCTACTAAACCCGCCATGCCTGATAATCGGTTCGATGCTCTGTCCGATGGCACGTTACTTCTATCGACTTAAACAAGAATGTTTAAAACGAGTTGCATTCCAATACTGAAAATAAAGGTTTATTTTTTTCTCTCCATTATGAAAGAGCATTCTTCAACATGATCTGAAGCAAAAATCAAACCAACTCAAAGTCGAGTCTGCACAGATTGTCCATCGTGTCATGCAATGTGGTCACCAAAGTTGCATACATAAGACAAGCTTTTCCAATGGATAAAACCAATTTTATTTGATGACACATGATACAGTTACAAATGCTGCTGTTTAACGGACGACTCTATACGTTACTGTACAGGAAAAGGCAGATTAAAAGGCGAATTATATATTTAAAAAAAATATTTATTTTTCCATACAGATGAGTTTTAAACCTCGGGAATACTATGAGCTAGGGTTACCTGAAACGCGCATAACATTCTTCAGTTGTAGTACAACACCAGCACTGGCAAGGCAGTAGCTTGCGCAGTCATCTCCATAGCGGGCAGTGTCTCAACCCAACCAACAGCACAAACTACTACCTCAGCCAGTACATGGTCCACCGCAGGAGTCGGGATCATCGAGAAGAAAAATCATCGAGAAAACGCAAGAAATGTACAAAAAAAGAAAAAATTCCCTCAACATAAAATGACTTCGGCTTCAGCTCCGATAGAACAGCAACATTCCCACAAGTCCTTGCACCAGATTCTTCCCCTTCTTCAGAGAGCAGACTTGAAATACTAGACGAGAGGAAACCCCGCCCAAAGCAGACCTCCCCCTTTCTCCTCCTCCACCACCACCTCCTCCTCTCACCGTTTCCCCCAGCTCACCCAGACAACCCGCGGTCCTTTCCCTCACATGACCTGAAAGACAACAGCATCCACGCCCGCCTTTGGCTTCGTTACACCACCGTATGTCCAGTTTGAAAATGAGCCGTGTAGAAAATCCGATGGTGAATTATGTTTTAGTATGACGAGATACCAGCGGCACGCATACCTGAATATTTGCAATCCACGAGTTTAAATCCTAACCTCTGGTGATGACCTGGGAAAGCTACAAATATTTTTCTGCAGAGCAATTGTAAAAAGGATCCAATAATGCATGCATTTAAATATATCTTTTATTTATTTATTTTATAAGATGTTGCAATATTGTGCCGTACTAGTGAAATGTTGTATATTGTTCACAGTGTTTGGATGTTGATTCACCTTCATAACCTTTCTCAGATTAAATTAATAGCAGTGTTATTGTAACACGTCGGTATGCAATTCATCATGCAAACAACCATTGGATAAATCCATTAATGAATAGGCCTACCCTCTGCAAATGAACACTGCCAAACTGTTAATTGCGCTATTGATGAGATTTCTTGTTTAAACAAGAAAATGCAGTCTTGTTTAGACTGCATTTTCCATTGATAATATTAAATGCAATAATAAAAACACTTTGATGAAGGTGTCTGTATGCAAAACACCACAGCCAAACAAATAGCAATAGTTCACAATCACGCAAACATGGCAAGTTGTTCGTAGAACTGTCCCATTTATTTTACGCAGACAAGAACATCCCTTCCTCCAATGGCTGACCAATGATGACATGGAATGTGACAGTAAACACTGCTTCTTCTCTTGCATAAATCCCACATGGTTGAAAATGGTGCAAAAGTCTCTGTTCGATCAGTAAAGCCCAAGTATCATTATTATTATCATTATTATTAATTTTGTTTTAATTTAATTACATCATGACCACCACACCACACACTGTACATAGTTTCCTCAGTAGGGAAAAAATAAACCAAATCTCCAAAGGACACACTGGGTTTTTCTCTTTTTTCTGGCCCCATGACTCGGGGTGTGCTGGAGTGAGTTTCTTTTCTCAGTGTGAGCGGGTGGAGTGAGAGAGGCGGAGTCCTCTGTGTTTTAGTAGATCAAGTCGTCAGAGATGTCAGTGCGGTACGAGCAGCCTTCACGTCTGACTCGGCCGCGGGTCACTTCGGATTCAGAGTCTGTCCACATGATGTGGGTAGTGTGTGTTTGCGTGTGTGTATACACAAACCTGTGTGTGTGTGTGTGTGTGTGTGTGTGTATACCTGTGTGTGGTGTGTTTGTGTGTTTGCATGTTTTTATACCTGTGTTTGTGTGTGTGTATACCTGTGTGTGTTTGTGTGTGTGTATACCTGTGTGTTTGCGTTTGTGTATACCTGTATGTGTGCACGCGCATGTATATGTGTGTGTGTGTGTGTGTGTGTGTGTGTGTGTGTGTGTGTGTGTGTGTGTGTGTGTGTGTGTGTGTGTGTGTGTACGAGCGCATGAGCCAGTGTGGGATCGGGTCAAGAAAGACATTCATGAATGCTCCGTTGTAGAAAAGGAAACAGAAACGCCAACCAGCCCCCGCCCACGTGATAGAAAAGCCGGGCTAGCCTGGTCAGGACTCCCCGTTGTGGACTCTGGAGACGGGGGGTTGCATAAAGTCTTTAAAGGGCCCGAGGGCCTCCTTCAGGGCCAGGCCCACCTCCGACGAGGAGCAGGGGATGCACTCCACCAGGGTGGGGTACAGGGCGATCACCTGGGCCCACATACCCCCGTCCACTGGAGGCCCAGCACACGGAGGAGGAGGAGGAGGAGGAGGTGGTGAAGGAAGGAGGAGAGGAGGAGGAGGTGAAGGGAGGAGGAGGAGGAGGTGGTTAAGGAAGGGGGAGAGGATGGTGGGAAGAGGAGGTGGTTAAAGAAGGGGGAGAGGATGGTGGGAGGAGGAGACAGAGGTGGAGGAGGTTAAGGAAAGGGGAGAGGATGGTGGGAGGAGGAGACAGAGGAGGAGGAGGGGGGAGGAGAACATGAAATGTGAATCGAAAGCAATCAAAAAATTGACTTTAGCGTACAGGATTGTGGTGTTTTTTTCTCTTCCTTTGTGTAGGACAGAAAAGCTTCTTTCAAGGACGGTTCAAAGCGATATCTCTGTGGAGTTTTTTTTGTTATTGAAAGTTTCCCATCAGGCGACTTTATTGGGTAAATAAACACGAATAGGCTTTCACAAATCAAAAGCATTTTGAAAATCGGTTCCCATTGTGCGATGGCATATTTATCTGAAATTCTATTTTTCAAATCTCTCGCTCTCTTTCTCTGTCGCCTCTACTCGTTCTCCCCATCAACTTAATTCAACGGCCAATTTTCAAACTCACCGTTTTCCGGCTGGGTCTTTTTCAGTGAATCCATCAACGTGCTGATCGCCTTCAAGACAAAGATTATCTCAGTCACCTGTTGCCTGAAAAGAACAGACAGACGGACAGAAAGCACCACTGTGAGCTGAACACAGAACAGCAGGTCCCAGATAAAGAAAAGACCAAAGAAATGCATTTAGAAATTCCTTAAGACTCCACAGTGAATTTCTCACTGCGTTTTGAGATGATAACACACAATACAAACAAATCATCTCATTACCGTGTCAGAACTGATGAATAACATTCTCCACGTCTTCTCTCTTCAATATAGTATTCCCCTTTGCATCATTTAAGCATACCAAAGATGCGGTGAATCAGAATGGGCATGCATGCCTCTCAGAAAAATAAACAACCTTTCTAACCACGCTTATTGTGGCCAATCCACGACCCACCTGGTCCCCTTGCTGGGAGCCAGTGTAGCGAGGACACGCCACTAACAGACAAAGCGGGGGGGGGGGGGTGCTGACTAGGACAGAGCCATACCTGGGCAGGGGACAGCGGCCACTGAGCTTCTCGTCCTCCACGTAGCGGTGCAGCACGTCCTGGGACCTCTTGAGGAGCACGGAGAGGGCCATGCGGGAGATGTAGCCCTCCTGGGGGGTGGACACCTTGTTGCTGAAGGAGAACTGCAGCAGCGTCTCGAAGCACACCTTGGAGAACTCCTCCCGCATCCGCACGTCGATCTCCGCCTCTGCAAGAGAAGAGGGGAACCCGGAGCTTTTAGCGCCAGCCTACGATGGGCTACGGGTGAGCTGCGTGTCATGCGATACCGCGCGGAGCGTCGCTCTCGTACCCGTGAAGGAGGAGGATTGGGAGTGGATGGAGCCCTTGTTGAGCATGGTCATGATCTGGCCCACAAAGTCTTTGGGGATGAAGTTGGCGAAGGGCAGCACTTCCGTGCTGATCAGCTGCACTACCTGGCAGGGGCAGAGAGGGCAGAGAGGGCATCAGAGTCAACGCCAGCCCCGGCGTAGCAGAGGGCTGACCCGGGTTCACACGGGTACCGGCTTTTACCTCGACGTCGATGCCTTCGTTCTTCTGGAACTCCTGGATGGATAAGTTATCCGGAGGGCTGCTGTAGAAGGACCGACACGCACAAAAGCCATCACCACGCTGCTCCAAACATCCCCTTCATGTATTCTAAACCATTACCATTTAGTAACATTGGGATCTTTTTATACTAAGAAGTAGGTGACCGGTTTACAGGTAAGACCGTGGCTCTCGGGGTTCAAACCCACAACCCCTTCTGCTACGAGTCAAACGCCCTCACCCCTAGAAGACTGCCCTGCCCCTCGACCTAAAAACACTGCGTCGGGGCCGTGTGTGAAACGCACCTTTTTGTGAACAGGAAGTCTTCGAAGGCGTGGGCCAGCTCCGGCCACATGGTGTCAAACTTCCCGGAGGAGGAGTGCTGGCGCGCGACCGGCAGCCCGATGGACAGCACCTTGAGCAGGGACGAGACGGCCAGCTGCCAGGTGGTCTCCGACGGGCAGGAGTACTTCAGACCCAGGGGTATCCTCAGGGTCTGGGCAGGGTTCAGATAAGAAGGGGAAGAGAGAGGGGAGAGAGCATACAATGTTTCATATAGATGTGTCAATAAAAGGTCAACTTTTTCCTCAATTCAGCTACAGAGGGATACGGCACTTGGCAAGGTTTCATTTTAACTCAACTGCTCTCTAGTTCACCTTCTACTGTTGACCTATCAAAACACTTTGAGACATCCTACTTTACGGTGCTGGGAAGCCTGCCGCTTTCCTGAAGCCGCGTCTAAGAGCACCACTAAAGGGTTCACTCTCAATGTCAGTGCATTAGAAGAGGTTAGGACGGAAGAGACAACACTGTAAAACTCAGGGCGATACATTCAACACAAGACGCCCTTCAGTTAGAGTATGTTATGACAAACCACTGTGCACATGGTAGCTTGGGCTGAAGAAGCCTTCAGGCAGCCTGCCTGTCAGATTATATAGGCAGGACGAGTGATGCAAAGCACTGGCTACGTTAGCAGCCCATGTAGCCAATGGAAGAGAGAAAGAGTAAAAGACAAAAATATTATTCCATGCCTTATAGTTCAGAGATCATCGCATTCACTCCGAGATTACGGAGGACGTAGACTTCCATGTTTCAACCGGACTAGGCTAGGCATTCTACAATTTAATATATATATATATATATATATATATACATACTGTACATATATTCTAGTTTTATTAAAATGTTTGCATTGTTAAGGAGAACGTGGGACACAAAAATGTCATTGCCAGCTATGACTGCTTGCCTGTTATATTGCGCATTTGACAAATAATTCAATAACTTGAACCAGAACAGTACCTTGACGATGTTCTGCAGGACCTTCTCGCTGATGACGGCCTTGTGGCAGGCGGTCTTCTGGTACAGGTCCACCACCACCTCCAAGGAGCGCTCAGCAAAGGGCACGTAGTTTAAGGCAACCCATTCCGCCTGCAGAAGGCAGCAGAAAACAGCAGTGATTACAGAGGGCCTTCCAAACAGAGCAGGAGAAGTAGTTAATCTCTCGCTATAAGTCAAAGCCCACATTCAAAGCAGCATTAAAAGACACACTCTGGCTGGGCAGAGCTTCGACGCTTACAGATATCTACTTTTATTTGCACAAAGTAAATTTGATTTTTGTTATTTGTTGCCGCTATATAATTTTAATAAATGCAACAATGGCTACAACAACCCACTGTTATAAAGTGTGTCTTTAAGCATGACCATTAGGGTTGGGCGATAGGAGAGGATTACATCCATCATCATGATAACCATGGGACACTGGACATGGGACTGATGAAATCGGTAGGATAGGAAATCTTACTACATATAAGAACAAATGGAAGCTATGATATCTGAGTACAACATGACTTCACGGATGTTCATGATGTACTTCAAAAAAGGGGGGAATTTGGATTCTACCAGTTCTAGTTTACTAAAACATTATCGTGTGACAATTCTAGGATGCATTACTCATCATCACAATAAGTCACAGCCGAAAACAATAAAAACAACCAATCCTAATTTACAACTAGTCATTATCGCCCATCCCTAATGAGAACACAACAGAACAAAATGGGCACATGTGACACCACCCAAACACAACCAAAATTAAGACGGGGGGGGGAAAACACCGGACACGTGTAGCTGTGCACAGGAACAGGAAACGCATCATCGCCTTGGCGGCAGCCGGGGTACACTAGTATCTGTGAGTGGGTGAGCAATGTAGGCGAGACATACAAAAACAAAAGCCTACCATGCAGTGAAACAAACCAGTACCCGCGGAGGGTAGTGCGGTAGATACAGCTAGCCGACCATACAGAGCGATTAGTGGTAGGTCAATACTAATAGAGAGATGGAGGGGAGGGGGGGGGGTTTGGGGGGCTGTGTCATGTGGTGGAACTCACCGGAGCAAACAGTTGGATCTATTAAAATGATTTCAAATCGTCCCGCGAGTCAGTCCCAGAGAAACACAAAACGAGAGAAGACCTCCATTAAACAGGGAAGATGTGCAAAGGGGGGGGGGGGGGTGGTTATGGTCTAGGACGGATGGGTCTGGAACACATTGAGGAGTAACTGTTGGATCATGACCCAAAAGGACGCAAATGCCTGACCAGAAACACACAACGTCTCCGGGAGCCAGCGACCACCCGGAACATCTGTTTGGGCGTGTTTTGGACTTCAACTGAGGGCTTTGGGTAAACCTCTCAAACCAACACATGTCCACGCGGTGAAGATCTGTGCGTGATTGATACATGAACTGACCTACATGGCTCAGAGGCCAACGGGACGGGGGTTTTCAGGAGCGTGTATAGCGCTAGCATTCGTTTGCTTTCAAGCACATCAAGTGGTTAAAGGTAGAGCCAAGACAAAGCTGATGTCAGCCCTGCAGCTGCTGGAAGAGACACTTGTATTTATTCATAAAAACAAATTGATAAATTCATCAAATAAAAAACACAAACGGGATGTTCTGGTCTCTTTGGGGGAACAACGAGGGAAGTAAAAAAACAACCCAAGACGAGCAAAGGCTTCTATGTTAAGTAAGTAACAATGGAAGAGAATTTGATTGAAGATATTCTGTTTTCTAATGAATAAGGCAATCAAACCCGAGGAACCGTGCTCCCTCCCTGTGGAAACGAAATGATGTTCTCTTTTGTGTTTGAAGCGAAGACACTTTACAAACCGAATCCACAGTCTCCCTGTAGGCATCCGTGCACAATATGCCTCACCCCTACTGGTTCCTTAATGACACGTTGCTATAATTCACTGGGAGTAGCTTGGGATGAGAGCATCAGCTTAATGACGCAAACAGGTACATCTCGCTGGCACTTCACTATGGTACAGCGTCAAAGGAAGTCCGTAACACGAGGGAGAGACCATACATCTACTGGATCTCGTGTCTCGCACAGTGCCCAGCACTTCGGCAGTGTGCTGTGTGCGTGCGTGCGTGCGTGCGTGTGCGTGTGTGTGTGTGTGGGCGGGCAGGCGGGAATGCCACGCGATGCCTTGACCGGTGAACCGGAGGTACGTTGTTTTCTTTAGCGATAAGCTGGACGGAGAAGGACTGTGACTCACACACAGAGTACATAGACGGAAATAGACAGAGGAGTCAGAGGAGAGGGAGAGAGGGAGAGGGAGAGAGATGGGCTCAACAGGAAGTGTCTTATTCCCCTTCCCGGTCCCTGGGGCCCCCCCACCGTGTTCCCAGCTCCCCTACCTGGTTGTATTTGGCATTGGCCACGTGCTTGGTCTCCATCTTGCCGTACTGGGGCGGCTTGCAGGAGAACTCCACGAAGAGCAGGAGCTGCTGGAAGATGGCCGGGTACATGACCTGCAGGCTCTCAGGGCCCACGCAGATGGCCTGCAGCAGGGGGGAGCGAGAGAGAGAGAGAGAGGGAGGGAGAGAGACAGAGAGAGAGAGAGAAAGAGAAGCAGAGTTAGAGATGGGGAGGGGGGGAGCGATAGAGAGAGAACGAGAGCATGGCGAGAAAGAGAAAGTGAGAGAGAAAGAGTAAGAGAGAATGCGTAGAGAGCGAGGGAGAGAGTGAGAGAGAGAGAGAGCGAGAGAGAGAGAGAGCAAGAGAGTGAGAGAGAAGGGAACAGAGAGAGAGACAGATTGAGAGAGAGAGAAACAATGAAGGAATGAACACAACTGGTTCAACCGGGGCAGGCTTACAGTCTTATGATCTAATTGATTAACATGAAAATAAGAAAAGTCCAACACAAAAAAATTCTAATTATGAAAACAATAATTCTGTGATATAAGGACGTCGCGTTTTGTTCAGTTATGGTGCAAGTGGCCTCCTACTTTAACGGAGAACTTATCTCCTGAGTGAGGAATTATTCAGTGCCAAAGTATATTATACAGCTAGTTCACCTCATGCATTCCTTTCATGTATTACTAACTGCATTGAGGTGATGTGCGCCTTCACCGAATTCCATCTTCACTGAAAGATGACATTCAGTGAACGCACTGCATCCCCGATGCCACTTCTCCCATAGCACAGCTTCAACCCGAGACACGTGCAAGTCATTTGAATCACTCCAACTTGTGATCGCAAGTTGGGAGGCTCAAGCCTGTTTATACCAATAACTAATATTCAAGTTATGTAAATAATTAGGGCTAGAAAAATGTAAAATGTAAAACAGTAGGGCTAGAAATTAGCACGGGAAGGTGGTCTCACATTAAATGGATATCGGCCCCCTCCGAAGAGGGGACCCCCCCAAAAAAATGAAGGGGCCCCGGTTACCTTCTGCAGGACGTCCAGGGCGGTGAGCACGGCCTCCTGCAGGCTGGTGAGCACGGCCTCGGTGTAGGAGGGCAGGATGAAGGGCGAGGCGTCGCTGCTGATGGGCACCGACACGGCCCCGTGCAGGATCACCCCCAGCTTGCGCAGGTCGTCCATGCTGAAGCCCGCCTTGATGTGCTGGTAGAGCGCCGGGAAGATCTGCACCAGGGCCGTGAGGAAGGGCTGGCTGGGCACGAACGAGTGCTTCTCCGGGGCGGCGGCGGCGCCGGCCCCGGCTGCGGGCGGGGGCCGCGTGCTGTCCGTGCCCGTCCGGAACCAGGTGTTCCACGCGGACCACCACAGCGCCGAGTCCTCCAGCGCCGACTCCTCGCCCGGGGGCGGGGCCTGCAGCTCGGCGCCGTTGTAGCGCGTCAGCCGCTCCACCAGCGAATCGGAGCGCACCAGGGGTCTGCCCGGGCCGGAGGCGGAGAGGGGGTCGATGAGCACGGGGGGGACCCCCAGGGAGGCCAGGGCGTCCATGGGCCGGTCCGAGTCTCTGACGGGCGTGACGATCTGCAGGATCTCCTGGAAGCTCTTGAGGGCCGCCAGGGAGACCTCGTTGTTCTTGCTGAGGGCGGCGGACTGGATGTGGTCCAGCAGAACCTCCCAGGCCTTGAAGAAGTCCCCTGGAGGGAGGGAGGGAGGGAGGGAGGGGGGAGAGATTAGAATAGTCAGTGGTGTGCAGTAGTAGTACCAAGTATGCAGAGATTAATGCAATCTACAAATTAAAATTGCTCGATAAAATCTAAAAGGCAAAGATGTTTTCAGAGGGGGAAATGTCACGAATATTACCTTAGATATTTGTGAGTTTGCCTCCTTAAAGTTCAACAGACCTTTCCCAGATAGACACCCTGCTACTTCAACAACCAAGATATATTTCTTAATAAGTGACCTTCAGATAAGCAACAGCATACCCATCACCTATCACATATCACCTTCACCAGATGAAGCCCCCTGCTAAGATAAGACCCTCTGTGGAATACGCACCGAGCTGCTGCAGCAGGTATCTCTTGGTGTTGAAGATGCGCGCCACGCCCGCCAGCGTCAGCACCCAGGTCTCCGCCCACTGCTTCTCCGCCGTGTCGCGGGAGTGGTGGATGAGTATGTTCCCGCCCCCGGACTCGATCTTCTCCTTGTCAGCGGTGGTGGAGGAGCGCCTGACGCAGTCCAGGAGGTGGAACAGCACCTGGGAGACGGAGGTTCAGAGTTCAAGTCTTCTATTTGATGGAACGAGCGGTAGAACACAACACGGTCACCTGGAACCCTACGGCCACGCTCCGTTGACTGTCCACCAAACGTTGCTGTTTTCAACGGTTCCCCCGTCGATTGTTGTCTGAGTTTGCCGTGTTGTTTATAACGCTTTGTGTTCATTGTCTCGTTTGCGTGTTTGCGGCGCAAACGGAAAAGGGGGGGCGACGATAACGTCTTCAAACCGAACCCGAAGCCCTCGACGACAACGGAGGACCGAACGCCGAGGCGTCGCAAGGCACCTTACCTTCCACACCACCACGTGCCAGGTGGCCTGCTGCAGCAGCGTGCCGTGGGCCGCGATGGTGGAGAACAGCGTCTGGCCGGCGCTCTTGCGCACGGCGGGCCGCAGGTCCACGCACAGCTCGCCCAGCTTGGCGTACAGACACAGCCACAGGCAGTCGAAGGGCGGCGCCGGGTGGAAGGGCCGGTTGAGGGTCTCGCCGCGCTCCCGGGCCTGCTTCTGCACCGCCGCCTCCTCCCGCTCCAGGTCCAGGGTGATGGCCTCGCCCCGCTGGAAGAAGTAGTCCGAGATGTTCCACTGCGGAGGCGGGGCAGGAGAGAGGTGAAGGATGAAAATAACGCGGAAAAAATAAGCATATTTTAATGGGAGCCGCAGACATCCGTATGCAATGTTCACATGACAAGAGGCGGGATGGTTTTGTGTAGAAGCTAGGGAGTTTGACTCCCTAAGGCCCCCGGATAGGTTTTGGGTTTGATCCACCATATCCGCAGCCTCACTTGTGGGCGTCCCTGAGCGCGACGCCTAACCCTCATCCGGCTCAATACACGACACGCATCTCTGAATTTGAAAAACACTCATTTAGAGAAGGAGTGGGATTCGTTGAAGCAAGGGGTGGGAGAAAGGCCTCGGGCAGCATCGCTATCTTATTACCATAATGGAATCTCACAAGGCTTATGAATAAAAGGAAAGCCATGAGACCAAAGGTCGATAATGGGCCTTGCACATCTTCAATACTGTACAGAATTTGTATAAAATATCTATGGTGAAGGCCAGGATAATTAACCAGCGCGCTGTAAAAAATGCAACATTGATTTGGCGACAAGACTGCACAAAAGGTGTTTTGTGCAGGAACATTATTTTCTCCATAGTGTCTCAGTTGTGATGAACCTCTGAATCATTTTGACCATTCAGGCAGGTTCACAACTGCGGTGTCAGCCCTTCAGTAGGTCATCTCCCGGGCAACCATTTGTGCAACAGGAATCATAGCAGAGTGGATGATGGAACACATATATAGTTGGATTTGGTCAGTAAGCAGGAGTGTGCATCTAAAGAATGATACAGGAAACATGTCCTTCAGGAGCAGTAAGGGGTTTATGGTATGGCTTGCTCAATTCCCAATGTGAGAACAATGGGAATTCAACCAAAACCATTCAGTTGGCTATACCTCCGGTAAACACCTATATTTCTTCTTCTACTGCTACGACTAGATCTGTTGTTGCTCGGCTAGTGGACACATGTCTCATCTCACCAGCAGGCCGATGGATGTCAAGCTGATGTTGAGCTCCTGGTTCTGAAGGCCAAAGCTGCCGGCCACGTCCACCACGATCTGGAGGCACGTGCAAGGCATTGTGGGTAGGAAGTCTGTCACCACCAACTGGAGGCACTGGAAGGCTGTTCTGATCAAGGACTCCCTGGGTAGGGGAGGGTGAAGCAAGGGAAAACATAGTGGTTAGGGTGCTGGTGTGAAACTTATGTGTTATACATTAGCAGTAGAAAACACAGACGTGTCGACTTTTCTACAACAAAAATGTTACGATCACCGAGTCCTCAGGGTTTTTCATCATTCAATACAAGTTAGCTTGTGTAGCTCAATGTAAGCAATAATGGTACGAACAACATTTACATTGACAACCAAAATATCTAACAAATGACGAGAGCCACATGAAGCATGTATTGGTGACAAAACAAAGAAAACTGTGAAGACACTTCCCAAAACAGGGTGAAGCACCAACACATAATGTAGGTACAAACCCCTTTAAAATATCCACTTATTAACAGAGACCACTGGTCGTGTCATGTCCTCCACCATCCCTCCCCTCCTGAATCCTCGTGATTTCCTCTGCCCCTCTACACTCACCCCTGGTCGTTGCGGATGGCCCCTATGACCCCGAGGACCAGGGGCCACCCGGGCCCCAGGCTGTCCCCTTGGCTCTGGAGGATCTGCAGCACGCTCTCCAGCTGCTTCTGCCTGATGTCTGCGTGCAGCACATTGGACAACTCCTTCAGGGGGCTGAGCAGCAGGAGCTGCACCCGCTAGGATGGTGGGGAAAGAGAGGGAAAACATTTGAGAAAAAGGGTGGGAAAATGTTTCATAAATGGATGTGTTTTGAGGCTGAAGAACCATACAGGGGCCAGTATTGATTAAGTGCGATGAGATTGAAGAGGCAAGGGTCATCTACCTAGTACAAAAACAAAGCACTTATGTAACAAGGGTACATCTAGGTACCCTTGAGCAGATTTTAAGTGAAATCTGTCTCTTTACGCTTCCGAAAAGTATACCGCCAGGATGTGAATAACTCAAATTTTTCATGATCGAATAATCAGTGGGTGGTATGAACGAATAATCAATTATTTGAGGTGTGCCGACATTCACAAAGGCAGCCATGGATCATCAGCAAGAAATCACTTAATATCTTATGTATTGTGTAATATCTTGTGTATTGTGTAATAAAAAAAACGAATAGTGCTACAGAACCAACATTAGTTCAGTCTGTTAATTCTTGTTTATTTGAATGGGAAAAAATGTTAACGGTCCAAATGTTAAAAATCGGCTTTGACCCTTGGGAACGAATAATCGAATAATCAAATATTCTAACCCATCCCTAACCGCCACAATTCAATTGGTATATGCAAAGAATTGCATGCAAGCACATTTATTTTCTTACTAAATAATAATTTGGTAAAAATAAATGTGCAGACATGCATATCTTTGGTTGTCTCACAAACAAGGAGACAAAAATAAGATGAGCGTGTGTTTGCGTTTCGGTGTGTTTGCGTTTCGTCCTTCTCTAAGAGAGAAGGAGCGGAGCCAAGAAGAAGAAGCTGTCGAAAGTACAGATTCACAACGTATTGAATGCTACCCAGTCCCAATACAATTCCATGGTCTTAAAAGCACTGCGGGCACCACAACCCTGCTAGCGTTGCCTATGGATCGGGGCAGGTGGGCGTTGGAGGCTCTTTGGAGAGCTCGGATGAAATGCAACTCAATTGGTCAGCAGGAAGAGCGAGATCAATATGAGAGTGTGCCGAGAGAAGACCTGCACTGCCGGCCGAAACACCGGTCGAGGAATAATACGCATTTCGGAAGAAGTGAATAAAGCTCTTATGGGCCCAGGATCAGCCTTTATTAGTTTTATTTTGTATACCGAGAGAAGTACATTCAGCCAAGCATATTGTGGTTCTCAGGGGAATGAAATGGATCCGTTTATTCTACCACGCCTATATTCTAAAGTATGATTCATGGTCTTACTCGTAGACATATAACAGTATCTTGATTGCTTATTGACGGGACTTGTTTTAGTTGTTTAGTTAAACAATATCGCCCTCTTCCGACCTTCCCTTTAAGACTCTCAAATCGTACCTACCGCACCTTTAATGTTTGTGTTCCTGTTGCATCACAAGGGACCTTTCAGCCAATGAGCTGTCAGAAGCGTGAGGTTGTGTGGTTGAACTGACCTGGTTGTGTGTCAGCGGCGGGTCGTGCTTGTAGGCCAGTCCGGCCTTGATGAGCGCTGTCAGGGCCTCGGCCCCCCATTCCCTCATCCTGGAGTTAGGGTGCTGGCAGACCTACACACACAAACCTGCTGGTTCACATCTGAATGATGTGTTTGAGTTTTTATGCTCAGAAGAGCATAAAAGAGCTCTGATGCTCCGAAGACAAGATAATCGTCTTTTCTGTTTGTTTTTGCTTGCCTGCAGTTATACCACCACTGTTGTTATCGATGTGCCAGTCAATAACTGTTTAAAGTAAACAAATTGTTGGTTTCTCATAAGGAGTAGCCAACAGGATCCAACCCAATCCTTTGCTGGCAAGAGTCAGTATCATTCTTTTTGCAAGGTGCAGGATTCAATGTGTAGGTGTGAGGGAGGTCATTGTAGCTGTAGTACATCTACAGTCCAAGGCTATAGTGTACATTTTGAGAGATTAGGTCAAGATGTGGTCAAAGCCTCTGAGCCAAGGCAATACAGAGAGTATGAAAACCACACAACTCTCAACATGCTGACGGGAAGGGTTAAGACGCAGGAGGATGAACTTGAAGCTTGAACTAAGACTTGAAAACTTGAAGAACTTAAAGACATTCAGAGCGAGAGAGAGTGAGAGAGCGAGGGTGCAAGAGAGCGAGCTAGAGAGGACGAGAGAGAGAGAGAGAGAGAGAAAGCGAGAGTGCACGCAAGAGAGAGGGAGAGAGAGAGAGAGAGCGAGAGAGAGAGAGAGAGCGCGAGCACAAGTGCAAAGCAGGGCAGTAGTTTATTGTCGAGGACCCCAGCTTACCTTCTGTAAAACACATGCGAAGCAGGAAAGAGGAGAGATGGAGAAAGACAAGATGAAGAAAAAACGTTTGCATCACATTTTACTCGTGACACACATTCAACCTTTCATAACGGAGGGAGTTGTTCTGTAGATGAAGACCAACATTAATCAAGTACAAGATGACCAGATCATTATATCAGACATATTAGACAAGACAAACAGATAGACAACTTTGATTTGTTGTTGAAAATTTGTTGTTTGGTTTGAAAGGCATTGTTTGGTCATTAGAACCAGTTGTCCAATACTTCCATACTTCCATTCCATACTTTTATGCCATTATAAACTGTTTCACACTATCAATAGCACAATTAAGAAAATATACAAATACGAAAACAGTATGTTTGACAAAAATTACACCACCAGTGATACAGAGACAGAAACAGAGAGAGACTGAGAAAGAAGAGAGAGCGAGAAAGAGAGAGAGGCTTTACCTCCAGTAAGTGACCAGTCAGAGGCCTCCACAGGATCTCGATACGATCCATGTTGACCAATCCCGTCTCCAGCAGCTTAGCCACCGCAAACAGCGAGGGCTCCTGGGGCACAACAGGAAAACACAGAATGCAAATAAACAAATAAATAAATACATATATACAAAGATCACTGCCCTCTCTCTCTCGTGGAATGCTGGTTATGTACATCTGTGCTGCAGGCGCGCATATACTGTACAGTGGCCAAACAACAGTAACAGTACACCAAAGTTCACCCATCACTACGGAAATAGACTGTTAGACTACAGATAAATGGGTCAATTATCCTATTATGATATAAGATAATTAACATGACAACATCATCACAAGAAGATCAATACTAGGCTTTGAATAAAAATAAAAAAATTTTTTTAAATAATTTAAAAAAAAAGCTGTCCACAACCCATCCACAAAGTGAATGTGCAAGATGTCAAAGAAAGTAATGATTTACTGGATTTCTTGAGGGTTTGAGGCATGTTAGATGGGAAAGCGCGGATACTATGGCAGTATGAATTAATCACCCCAGTATCTTGCATTGATCCAATACATTAATGTGAACGACAGAGTAAAGAAAAGCCTTGCTTTTACCAAAAGGGCAAATCACACTGTAGCCTAATGGTTTCTGAGAGCATGGCATTTATTCCCAGCACTGTATAATCTTTGCACAGAACAACGTTAAGTGGTTTGCCGGAGCCAGAAAACACCATTTGGAGTCATTTTCTTGTAAGCAGCATTAGCAGGAGGGCGAGTGTGAGGGCTGGCGGTGCGTCGTGCCAACCTTGTTGTTGCCGTAGGCCATCTCCATGGCCTCCATGGACAGAGAGCACAGCGCGTTGATCAGGTGGTGCAGAGACACGTCGTCTAGGTACCTGCGGGCCACAAACACACAGCGCTTGAACTCAGCCGGCCGGCGGCTGTCTATATGTCGGTGTTCTTACCAGATGAGCCGATGATTTTAAGGCTTATCGGAAAAAAAGTGTTTATTATGAAGCCGGGGAAAAAAAAGACGATGTTGATGCTTTCGAAACAAGATAACGTCAAATCACCAGACAATGTTGGTCATCTACGTTTTTTTCTACCTTTGCCTGGTTGAAGGACACGTAGCAGAACCCATTCCCCACAACCGTTAACCATAACCATTGCTCCAAAATCATTGGCCCACAACCACCGACCCCCGGCCGTCAGCCCTCAACCATTGGTCAAGAAGAGGGCGTGACAGAAAAGGCTGTGACCATTCGTCGTTATCCATGAAGAGGCGATGCTTACTGTGAGCTCTCAAAAAGCCTGGAGAGGACGTTGGCGATGATGGGCAGGTCCGTCATTACGGCTGTGGTCAACACCTACGCAAACACAACAACAGTTTGTTCACGGGTGTGTGTGCGTATGTTGACTCGTACGGTGACTCAAGCCAAGCCCAGAGACAGCTTGTGCCGACACAGCTTTTTATTACATGCTAGACGGGAACAAGTGGGAACCATACTACAATATTCACTGGTGTACGTGCCGTTGACCGTTGAACGTTACAGTTTGTACTATAACAGTAAAGACACGGGTGAGTGGGTGAAGGGTTTGGTGCCTGACAACGCAGTCACTCCACACATACACATGCAGAGTGGCTGAGATGGAGACACTGACCGTGCTGGGTCCTTCCACGGCCCGACCGGGCTTCAGGGCCCCCCCGAGGCCAGGCTTCAGGCCCAGGATCCACACCAGGTGCTGGGGGAGGGGGAGGCAAGCGTTAGCAGGGGCCAAGACACCATTAAAAAGGCTGGTCCAACTCCATTAGGAAAACGATGATACTGCTGGTGCAACACACTTGCTGGATACAGCTTTTAAGTGCGTTTGATGTTATGTGTGCCACTTAATGTGGTCGGTATGCATTATTATAAACACAGTTGTGTAACACAACTGTCAAATCGTACCTAGGGCACCTTAGTCAAAATAACCAATGTGTATGGCGAATACATTGCATGGAGCACATCATGTGGTGGTGAGGAGGGGGAGGGTGGGGCATGGGGAGAAAGGACAGAGGGGTTGTGTGAGCATTACCTGCAGCGTGGCCAGGACCAGCTGCCAGGAGGTGCCCAGTACGGCACCGTGACAGTGGGCCAAGTTCAGCAAGGTCCGCATGCACTGGATGTTCTTAGCAGTCAGCTGAGAGACACACACGCGCGCACACACACACACACACACACACACACACACAGTCAAGAAGGAATACTATGCAAACACATCAAAATACACAACAATCAATAACATTCAAGTGCTTTGCAAGTGCTTCACTTACCTTGCTCTAAATTATGGAGTATTTGAATTAAATACACACAAAGTAGGAAGACACCACATTAGATTACCTAACCCAGTGTTTTTCAACCTGTGGTACACATACTGCTGGTGGTACGCAGGGGTACTCCCGACTTGGGCACATTTACACTAATAATATAAAAAAATAATATAGATAATTGATGACATTTTATAAATATTGTTCAGTAAATATATAGCATTATAGCTTAATATATATATTTTTTAATTCACTTTTGTGCATTTGATCAAATGTATTCCATTGGTGTTTTTTGTTGATTTGTGTTTGCTAAATTAACCCACTGGGAGCATAGTTGCTGACTTTTTATTTCCACTTTTTCCCACTGGCCATGGCCTTCTTGCAGAGCGGTAATATTTGTCTAGAAAGGGAACGCTGGCACTCTTTGCCCAGCCACTGTGTGTGCGCATTTATCTATTTTTACCGGTTGCTTATGAGGTGGTCAGCAAAAGGTCTTGATAAAAATGTACACCTGAAAGCAAAGGTTGGAAACCACTGACCTAACCATTCGCATTGTTTCAAATTGCCTTTCAACAGTCAAGGAAGGTACATTTGCTTGAGCTCATGTATCTAGCCAGTACAACAAGCTGTCAAGTTGTGAGTCATTGACAGCCATCTCAGTGGGGTCAACAAACAGGCGTTGAGAGATCACTTCCTGAGTAAAGCTTGGTCAAAGGGACAGTCTCTATTGTACCACTGTTTATATGAGAGCTCTCAAGTGTTTCTGTTTTTATATATAGATCCAGAGGACCTTTTTAAAACCTCTTGAAATGTAGCTGTGCTGTGGTACAAAGAAAAAATCCATGACTGCATCCAAAAATATTGGTCTTTTTTTGTATTACTCTCATTGTGAGTATGGAGAAATTTTCTATTTATTTATATTTTATATCTTTGTAGTTCTATTCTCTATCTCATTTTAATTCTGCTACATCCTGTACTTTCTGCTGCGACATCCAAATGACCCATCTGGGATTAATAAAGAACCATCTCCTGTTAACTTAATGGCACTGTGCATTGTGTATTTAACAGTGGATGGAAATGACATGCAGAGACATGAAAATAGGAGATCTAATAAAAACTAGCAACTAATAAAAAACTGTACAAAACAAAAGAATGTAAGACAACACTGGCTGATAACAGATGTAAAAACATCTCACATTTAAATGACGTAAATAGAAATGCATGTTGCATACAGTGAATTCTGAGCAAATATAAATATACTTTACTAAATCCCTGCTGCAGCGATATAGGCACAGCCGATACTACAGGGTGAATGCAATCGTATCATTCAACATGACGAACATGATGAAGTTCTACGGCATAAAGTAGCGAAGGCAAGTTTCAGCTCGCTGTGAATTTACAGTTTTGGAAACATTCAAGGAAGCCTTTTCCGTTTCATATTATTTTAAATATTGATCCTTATGACTTTGCTTGGCTACAGAGGACCTCAGGGATTCCTTATCTGCTGGTTAGCTGCACTCACTAACTTTCCTCTGTGATATGACGGCTCAAACTCCAGCTCACTGTTGCCTTCTTGGAACACCGTCAATCCACAATGTCACAGAAGACTTTTCTGCTTCTGGCTGCCCTAGCTCACTTTCCTTTGTGATACGAGGACTCAAAAACTGGAATTACGTTCCGGCTGACATGGGAATAGAGTCAGAAAGGTTGTCATGTAAAGTAGTGTATTTTAAGGTGAACCGATATCAGGAAACACTAACCAGGGTAGAACAAATGGGAAGACATAACATGTTCACAATGACACTGGCTAATTAACATTCGCTTAAAATTTGCATACTAAGCAACACAATTGGGCTAATTAAACCAAATCTCCAGAACATTTTCCATTGTAAGTGCCTCAGTGAGTGTGAGAGAGTATGTGTGTCTGCGCATTTGTGTGTGTGTGTGTGTGTGCGGCTCACCACCACGGTGCCCTGGGGCTGGGCTGTGAGGGGCTGTCCCACCGCCACAACCTGCTGGTGGGACTCACTAGAGGGACTGATGATCTGCACAGTCTGGCCCTGGATGGAGTAGGCTGCGGTCATCACACACACACACACACACACACACACACACACACACACACACACACACACACACACACACACACACACACACACACACACACACACACACACACACACACACACACACACACAGTCAATACAAGGAAGACATTGTTTGCAAACATGTTTACAGGCTCTTGAACGTCCACAGACTTTCGTAGCATCACAAATAGGACAATTTGATAGGAGTCCGCTTAATTAAGGTCAAGGAAAGCAAACAGGCCAGGCACAGTGCCAATTTTGGCCTTGTGAAAAAAAAAAATGAGTATGCAAATAGGTTGTGTGTACTCCCTTGAAAGCACCTCCATGGTCGTGTGTGTGTGTGTGTGTGTGTGCATTAATCAGTGCACATACAAGTGTTTTAATTAGGGAAGGTGTGTGTGTGTGTGTGTGTGTGTGTGTGTGTGTGTGTGTGTGTGTGTGTGTGTGTGTGTGTGTGTGTGTGAGAAGCTTTTTGCATAAGTGATTGATGTGAAGTGTGTGCCAGTGTGAATTAAAACCAATTAAATAATGTGTGTGGATGAAAAGGTGTAAAAACGTGTGCCCTCTGATGGCTCATTATCCTGGGGTGTTTCCGTATAAACAGGCTGTAGAAGACGTAGGATTCACACTGTTGTAACGTGGCTTTTTAATAAGATGGGGAGGCTAACACTGGGGCGTAGTGGGCCGACATTTCTTTAATACAAGTAAGTCCAATGAGTTGTGAACGTCACATTCACAGACAATTACACCCAGGGTCAAAGAAAGAGGGAGAGAGAGGCAGAGGCAGAGAGAGAGAGAGAGAGAGAGAGAGAGAGAGAGAGAGCGAGAGAGAGAGCGAGAGAGAGAGCGAGAGAAAGAGAGAGAGAGAGAGAGAGAATCGAGGTAGATCTTTGCTGTAGAGGCTGAGTCAAAGACAGAGAGAGAGAGGAGCAATCGAGGTAGACCTTCACAGTGGAGGCTGAGTCAAAGCCAGAGATGCACAGAGACAGAGGCAGACCTTTGCTGTAGAGGCTGAGAGAGAGAGAGAGACAGAGGCAGACCTTTGCTGTAGAGGCTGAGAGAGAGAGAGAGAGAGAGAGAGAGAGACACAGACCTTTGCTGTAGAGGCTGGAGGTGTTGCTGTTGAGCACGGTCAGGGCGTAGTGCGGCGGCAGCGAGGCCTTGCAGATGGCGGTGATGAAGGCGTCCCGTGGCGTCACCAGCCCCAGGCGGCCGCACAGCGACGCCATGGTCAGCTCCGCCTTCAGGATGTTCTCCGTGGCCGTCTCGTCCGTGCTGGGGGAGGGGGAGGAAGACACAGGCATCTGCTTAACGAACACATGGTAACTTCGATATGGAGCTGATTGTACAGACGACTAAATAACTGAAGGAGAGAACTTTTAAGTGATCACATCAGCAGTGTGTATGTGCATAGTCATGCACACTGCATTTGTACAACCCAAATTGATGTACTCTCTATAGTATCTCATATCCCACCTATTTACTTATATAATGTACATACTGTATCTACACCTATTGTTCTTGTAATCTTATAATGCACTGTATATATCCTTAACTGTATATCACCTATACTGCTCTTATAACGTACTGTACATATACTGTATATATCCTCACGGTATACTATATTTAACTGTATACACCTGCCTATGCTGTTCACACTGCAATAGCTATATTATTCCTTACATGTACACACTTTGCACCTTACTGCTTTTTTTGCACTTCTGGTAAGAAGCTAACTGCATTTCGGTGTCTCTGTACTTGTACTCTGCACAAGGACAATAAAGTTGAATCTAATCTAGCGTTTCTAAGCTCGCTGTGTGTGCGTGCGTGCGTGCGTGCGTGCGTGCATGCGTGCGTGCGTGCGTTACCTGGCATCCAGCAGGAGAGACAGGGCTGCCAGCAGGCCACACCAGCAGGCACTGACCATCTCCTCCCTCACCTCTTGGCAGCCTGGGACCGACGCGACAGCGAGGTTATAGTCATGTGGCTTTGTAAACCCATACGGCAGGAGAATGGCCGCAACTCAATCGTTATTATCAGTTTCTACATTTTACAGTGTATGGAACAAAGCATTGTTCAAGAATGCAGGAATAATCTTGGCCACTGGGGGGCAGAAAAGTGCTTCCACTCCAATTCATATTCAGAAATCAATGCAGACCATGTGGTTTAGTTAGACACCATGCATTCATACCAGAAATATCTGACGATGTATGCAATGTCTATGGAATAAACTATGAGTAAATTTGTATTAACTGCATAGGCTGCGTATGGTTAACATCAGATTACACTGTAATATTTAAGGTAGCTTATTATTATTAATAATGTTATTCCCACAATTTCTCTGCTCAAGATCAAATCATAACTATAATTCACATACAGAATATAAATAAAATACAAACACGACAATAAAGAAAGGCAATAAAGGCTATATAAATGTTAAATATAGGAATAATGTGTAAACACACACAAATATAAAATACACACAAACCAAACAAACCAAACGCCTGAAATGCTGAGACACAATGCCGAGCCACTGAGATAGGCCAAAGACAGGGCGTCACGGGCCACTCACCCGGCTGGGGCTTCCACTGCTTGTCCGGGTGGACCTCTCGGTGCTGGCCGGCCTCCTCCTCCTCCCGGGCCAGCTCCCGCTCTATCATGGTGGTGATGCCCCGCACCAGGTCCAGCAGGGCGCTGAAGGCCACCGACATGGCGTAGCCCTCCGGGATGGAGGGGGGCTCCACCTTGTCCAGCATCTCCAGGCTGTGGAGACACGAGACGGGGTAAACCTCGAGGACACACCGGAGGTCCATCACGCTGCGGTTCCATGGCAGGGTTCTGGGTCTTATATATCCTGTCCTTTGTTCCATCTTTTGAAACACTTGGCCTCCTGCTTCCGAAAGATGCTATAGATATTGATTTACTTTCATTTTTATTATTAAGCGGGTCTCATAACTAAAAACTGATATATAGGCCTTAACATTTTGTATTCAAATATATGTTTGCATTGAAATACAAATATAAATTTCCAATTCTCTTAAAAATTATTAATATAGTATTCCTGCCTATGTAAAGCACTATGAGACTTTGGGTTGCCTTTCATTGCCCTATGGTGGGATGGTTTGACTAGAATTGCCGGTTTGGATGGAGAAAGAGCATATAATAATAAACACTTGAGAAGTAAACCTTTTATTGCTGTAGTTTGTGTGTGGGTTCACTTGGCTGTATTAATGTATTGCATAACGGTAATGCACTGAAAACCAGCAGGAAAGTCAAGGCTCTCCTTTAGTCAAAACGAGTACATGGTATCCTGGTAGCTTACTCAAAAACGGCTTTGCTGCTAATGCATTTTCTAGGTACAACCTTGGAAGTAATACATTGAGATCAGCACGAAACCGCAAGCAATGCCTATTTATGTGCCAAATCAATTAATTTGTTAAAACTTTATCCTAGCTGACGAAAAGGGATCAAACTGAATAAAGTCTGATCAAAGTGTTTACATTGAAATATATCCTATGATCCAGCCTTCTGTTAACCAATTACACCCATGCACTCTCTCAACTGGCATGGGTCCTAATTACAGCTAATAACAAGTCTTTGGCGGAGAGAGAATAATTAAGAGAGAGAGAGCGAGAAAATACAATACAATAAAAACATACGTTTTCAGATATTTATTGCATTGGATTTTTCGATTAGTTTGTGCTTTGGCAATGAGAATAGACATATTCCATGCCAATGAGACCCTTTGAATCTGATAGAAAGGGCAGGCAGGCAGGCAGGCAGACAGACAGACAGACAGACAGACAGACAGACAGAAGGTCAGAAGGTCAGGTCAACCATGCTTACTAGGTGGCCTTGGCGCTTCCCTGCACGCTGACGGTCATGAGGGGGATCCAGGTGCCCCGGTACTCAAAGGCAGCCTGGGTGGGGACGCCGCTCCCTGCCACCCCGGACCCCGGGGCCCCCTGCGAGGATCCTTGGGCCCCGGCGCCTGCAGCACCTGCACACGCACCACAAAGAGAGAGAGGTTTGGTATGAGAGAGAGGTACATCGAATTAAAGCAGAAAGCAGGAAAAGCGCAAAAAACTTATAACCAAGTTCGCAAAAAAAAATAAAAGCCTGAAGAATGCAGCATAATGATAAAGAATTCCAATCTACAGATCAACACTTTCAACACTGACTTCCAAATTCCAAATGCCTCATCCACCATTCATTCAAGGGCTATCTAGACATCATGTCTACTACAGACGGGTTTGGGGGGGTTGGGTCTGACCTGCGGCTGTGTTGGTGGCGGCGGGGTTCCCAGCGTTGGGAGTGATGAAGAGGGACTGGATGAAGGAGCCCAGGGCGTTGACGATGTCCCTGAACACCTTGGTGGAGTGGGGCTTCATGTCGTACGACTGGCAGAAGGACCTGGAGAGGACACGCACACATTCAACACTAGAGTTCTCTCGTTTTATTATCTAAAGTTACCCAGCTTACAGTGAGTTCACTTTTTTTTTTTGCATACACAAAATAAAGTTTTGTTATTTTGTTTGATTTTTTAACAATTTTATACCATTTTTTGTTTTGTTTTCCCCCCCACAATTTTATTAAAATGCATCTTTTATGGACCCCCTTTTTATTTAATCTAGTCGATTCTCCATAGGAATGGTTCCTGCTACAACATCAAGGCTAATAAGTGGGACTCATTCCCCTAGTGGCCATCTTGGTTCCATCTCGGTTCTACGCGCCTACTGGGTGGGGGTAACGAAATCCCCGCTGAATTCCCCCACCAAGCTATCGTTCAGAAGCAGGATGCCCGCCAGGCGAATAAGACCCATTAGCCCAGCTGATAACAATAAGGGATTAGTGTGATTTAAATTGTCCCCTGCGGCTCACCGTAGCAGATGGGGCTGAACACACAGCCTGTGCACCGACTCCACGGCCACCGCCCTGAGCCACTGGGGCTTCTCACCGTCCAGGAACTTCACCAGCAGAGACAGGAAGATCTCACACTCCGTCACCTGAGAGAGAAAAAAATGCACAATACACGGCTCGATTCCCTCTGAAGTTGCAGACACCACGGCGACTGCACCTGGACCTGCATAATCACCATTAAAGCCGAGTCAAATGAGGCATGAACCACTTCACAGCTAATCACACGTCATCTATTGAACGTGGCCGCTCTCTCTCGCTCTCACTCTCTCCCTCCCTCTGTAAATAAATCCCCCCGGAGCATTGAAGGCAGGTGGTTTGAGTCAATGCAGGTGGTCTGGGTTGGGGGGGGGGGTGGCCTCCCTTACCAAATCTGATGGTCGATAGGATTTGAACTTCAGAATGGTGAGGCTGGCAGTATTGTGGACACAATTTGTTCTTAGGTTCTCCACAACGCTCTTCCACAACCCCTCCACAATTCTTTTAGATCCTACATTGTACAATATTTGATACAACATTGTATTAGACTTTAGTGTACGAGTTATATTGTTTGCAAGTATGTGTTTGTATGTATTTTTGTATATTCGTTTGAGCGTGTATCTTGTAGATTTAATCAATTTATTCATTGCATTCAATGTATACAGGGCTCTCTCCTTGAGTTCCCAAACTTGAGGAGACTTCCAGTTATGAATAAAGGCAAAAAAAAAAAAAAGGACAAATAATAAACATTTTCCACATCTGGACACTGGCGATCAAAGCGGCGAGAGGTGGCCCTCACCAGCAGGCTGTAGAAGTGCTTGATGAGGACGGAGACCACGCGCAGCAGCCTCATGCAGATGGGGAAGTAGGGCTTCTCCACGGGGGCCGGCGAGGCCGAGCTGCCCCCGCCGCCACCGCCTCCGCTGCTGCTGCTGCCCTGACGGAACTTGATGTTGGGGGAGAACAGCTTGATGACCAGGGGGCAGACGCGCTCCTTCAGCAGGAAGCTGAACTCCTGGTGCTGGGAGAGAGAGAGACACGCGACAGGCCAAGGTTTTATGGGTTTATTTAGTATTTAGTATTTGTTTATTTAGTCCAATGTGACCGAAAGAAAAGAACGGTCTGAGTTTGTGTGACAGCGATGAAAATGATGCAAAGCCCAACTCATATGATAATAATTATACATTTTATTTGAATGGCGCCTTTCTCGGCACTCAAGGACATGGTACAAAGATACACAAAAGTCATTAAAAAACAACAACAATAAGATAAAGAAAAAATAAAAACAATAGTAAGAGACATAGCAATTGGCATCAGATGGAATAGGCAGTTTTAAACAGATGCATTTTGAGTTGTGATTTGAAATGAATCGATGTTTCTGAGTTGGGGTGGTAATGAATTCCACAGATGGGGAGCAGGCTGAATCCGTCTCTAATCAATGAATTAAACGGCCTGTCGCATCATGAGGTTGTGCACTACCTGCAGGAAGACGCCGGGGAAGTCGTTGAGGACCGACTCCAGCAGCTCCAGGCCAAAGGTCCGGGTCATCTCCGTCATGCCCACCAGCCAGTAGGGGGCGTCTGCATTCACTAGCTGGCACAGGTCCTACACATGCAATGACACACAACCACGTTCAATCATACACACATTAATTAGGCCTTGGAAGATGTATATATGAGGAGGGTTACCGTCATTAAGCGTCTAGTTCCATGCTTTGATTGGGGGCTCTTTGATCATTTATTATGGTGTGAAAAACGTAGTAAAACAATAAAAGGCTAAATCCTTTGAAGAGGTTGAGTCATTGAGAAAACACTCAATAACCCTCAGAAATCATTGCTGTACTGTAGTGTTATGATTTTTGTAGTGATAAGGGGGCAATCAGCGCCTATTTCCACATGGTAGCGCACACTTGGCTTCAATTAACTTGACTCCCTCTGCTGATAATAAGATGGATGTGGAAGAGAGGTGGAGAGCTGGCTCCCCCTGGTGGCTGTACCTGGAACAGCATGTAGGCGTCCTTCGCACTGGGCCTGAGAGTGCTGACAGACCTCCGGTTAGTGTTTCCCTGGACAGGAGGGGGCTGCTCCAAGATCCCTGGAGACGAGAGGGGAGAGAGGATGTGAGACAGAGAGACATGGGGAATGTGTCATATGTGTAAGAGACAGAGGGAGATATAAGATGTAACTTTAACTTTTCCTAGTAGGCTACTTACAATTTTTATGGTATTTTATATGTAACTTTTTTTTAAGGGTTTAGCTTCCCATGCCAATACAGATTTTTAAATAAAGCAGAGAGAAAAGAGAGTGAGAGAGAAAAGAGAGAGCACGAGAGATACATTTGGAAAAGGAATAATGGATGGAGGAATTCTGATGACAGCTTAATTGTGGTTGGATCTGCATGAGTGGATGGGTGGCAGAAGGATGAGTGATGAGATCAAATAGATCAATGGGAGAAGGGGCGTGAGGACTACAAAAGGTGACTAGAGATGGACTACAAAAGATGGAGGACGGCGTGGGCTGTCTGTCAGATTTGACAGAGCTGCAAACACATGCCTGTGAAGACACCCACACTCAAACTTGGAGATCGGCACAACCAACACGCTGAAACAATTGACACCCTTGACACACACACACAGCGATTATCTTTTCAATTTTCACTCTTATTATTCTAACAAATAATTAATACTGCGGCAAGATTTGTCTCCTTACTCAGAGAGTTGTCCACAATATGCCTGTTGTATTTTGTGCTGTACTTTCTATAGTGATAGACAGATATATCGGCCGATATTTACGTTTTTTTACGTGCATAGGTTTTTTAAATATATTTTCCCAGCATGATTTAGTTCAATAAATGTTCCTTTTTTAAATTGAGACTTATAACATTTGTTATCATCATTGTGTAATTTTTATGATGTAAATTGAGGGAACAAAAGCAGTATCAGCTTAGCCTGGAAATCCAGACCCACATCTGAAAGCTGTAGGGTCTGGCAACGAGTAATGAAAATGGCCCAACTCGAGGGGCGGCACCAAGCATGCATTTGAAAATATCATTGCACACAATTGCATAACACTACAACCAATCAGAAGAATACAAGGGGTGACGTATCCAGACCAGCGGAGCTAACCAATAGATAAGACTCTTTTCCCAGCTGGAGCCAAACAATGAAACCTGAAATGAAACCTTCCTAGTGGAGGTAGCTTCCTCCACTACCTCTTCCTTATTATTTAAAAGTGGGCGAGGACAGGAAAGCAAAACAAACATCATTATGTATGCATTAAAGTCAAGACTTGAGTCACAGGACGGAGGAGGAGAAGAGCTCTAGGCACTCATAGAGGGAACTATCTTTTATTCCTCTCTGTGTGTGTGTGTGTGTGTGTGTGTGTGTGTGTGTGTGTGTGTGTGTGTGTGTGTGTGTGTGTGTGTGTGTGTGTGTGTGTGTGTGTGTGTGTGTGTGTGTGTGTGTGTTCGTTCGCTGGTAGATATTGACAGACGGGTCAGATATTGACAGAGATAGAGAAGCCCTGGTAGGAGAAGGGAGGCAACACAGCTTGCAGTAAATGACTTATTCATCCGTGAATTGTGATGGCACACAACCACGCACACATGCAAACACATAGTGTGCGCACGTACACACACAGACACACACCAATTACACTGCATGCTGGTGGAATCGTAGAAGATTAGTTTGGGCTGAGGGGGTCCCTTTATTGCCATTTTGATCCTGCTGTTGTATAATTGTGTGTATCGAAGGCCTCCACTCCCCTGTGACTATCAGGGGCAGAATACTGGCCCGGGTTCAAACCCCAGTGTCCACAGGCTGACTGTAGGCAGCCTTGGATTGGCTTACTTCACTTGAGGACAGGGAAGGCGGGGTCCAAACAGCTGAATATTAAAAAGTAATGAACAGAAACAAAACCTTTGAATGCACGGTTCTCCATGAGCACCAGCTCAAGGACTAATAATCAAAGCCAATTTCAATATCAACACCCCCTGACCTCAAATTGAAGGAAAACTAAAATAAAAACCAAGCGTGTGTAGACGACGTCGCTCGCTGACCTTTGAACCTGTCGTCCTCGGCGACCATCCTCTCGAAGACCACCGTGACCACCTGCCGGACGGTGGCAGCGGCCGTGTTGTTGGTGATGGTGTCCTTGGTGAAGTGAAGCCGGAAACACAGCACAATGGCCTGGGGGGGTGGGGGGACAGCGACAAGAGCAGGGTGAGTTCCTTGTAGCGCAGCCTGCTAAGCTAACGCAATGTGTGTGTGTGTGTGTGTGTGTGTGTGTGTGTGTGTGTGTGTGTGTGTGTGTGTGTGTGTGTGTGTGTGTGTGTGTGTGTGTGTGTGTGTGTGTGTGTGTGTGTGTGTGTGTGTGTGTGCTAGCCACGAAGGCAGTGAGTGTGAGGAATGACCCTGTAGCATTGCCAGGTTCTTCGACTACCAGCCAAAAGGGGTGTGTGTATGTGCATACTATTGGAATGCCATTGAGGTAAGAATGATGATGGCAATTAAGATGACTAATTGCATAGACCTAAAAGTGCGCGTGTCTGTGAATGAGAGTGAGCAAGAGCCATAGAGAGACCGAGAGAGCGAGACAAAGGAAACGTGAAAGAGTAGAGGGCATGGACGTGAAGTGTGGCATGCATGTACTTTTATGTGTATGAATATGCATTGGTGTGTGCGCTCCTTTGTGTGTTTGTATGTCTATGAATGTGCGTGTGTGTCTATGTATGTGTGTATGTGTGTGCATCTACGCGTGCATGCATGTCTATGCATGTGCATGTGTGCATGCTAGTGTGCGTGTCACCTTGGACAGGATCTCGTCGTGCACCACCGTGTTGGTGGTGAGCAGCACCAGGACCGTCTGCAGCAGCTTCAGCTCCTCCAGGCCATTCTCCATCAGCTGCCACAGCATGTTGATGATGTTCCCTGCTGCCGCCTGACACACACACACACACACACACACACACACACACACACACACACACACACACACACACACACACACACACACACACACACACACACACACACACACACACACACACTTGACATTTAAATTACATTTACATTTAGCAGACACTTTTATCCAAAGTGACTTACAATAAGTAGATATGTCAGAAGAGAAACAATATATCGTTGTCTGTAGCACTTTCAGATACACACAATACCCATTTTAAACGCTCTGTGTCAATGCTACCTATTGTAACTTTAGGCTACACAAATTCCTTCACAGCAGACGGGCTGCTTGTGCTGTGTAGCATTTGAAGGGAATTTCCAGCGTGTACAGTGGTAGAGCAGTCGCATCTATTCCTTTCTCCCTTCCTTTGTTTTAACCCTGGCATCCTTCTCATACACACAACACACAACACGCACACACACACAGCAGCAACTGCAGCATCCAAACACAAGGAGACCAGCTGGTGGAGCCATCTGAAGTGTGGAAGTCTACACACGTCTCCGTACGGCTGAACCGCTGCAGGCTGAGACCGGACAGCTACGTGTTGACGGGGACCGTCTCAGACAATGCCAGCCGCCACCCTGTGCGATGCTCTCATCACGGTGGCATGAACAGTGACACACCAGCCAGCGATAGCACCAGTTCATCTAAACTGTACAGTGTGGCGGAGCTGCTGCACATATTTATACATATGGGTGACTTAAAAAGGGCTGCATGAATGCAATTAAGGAATTGGTTAACTAGTGTGTACTCATATAAAGCATGCTCTGGAACGATGTTGCCCTGGCTTGTATATGTGTTTTTTACAGGAAGATAATACATCGACATTTTAAAATAAAGCACATGTGCATGAAAAGTCCTCCAATGCGAAACATCCCATATGTAAAACCTACACATACATACATACATACAAAATATGATATTATTTCTCATAGATTTCATGCTTCGGTCATAACCTTCTTCTGGAAGATGAAAACCTTGTACCCGTTATTTCTACCGAGACGAGCCATGACATCAAGGCACCACCACAGCCGATCCCACACTATCCCTCCCAGTCGCACAGCCTCAACACCTCCACAATACAGGGGGGGGGGGGGTACACAGGTACCTACACAGTGTTCTTATAAAGTCACCGCAGTCTTGATTCGTATCCCTGCAGTCTGGAGGGCGTTTGTCTGTAGTGGGTTGTCTGTTCCTGCTACTTATCCAAAGCCCTTTGGAGCAGTCAGAAAGCTTTTCCACTTTGGAGCCACCATGCATCGCTCCGGTTCCACGCTTCCCACACTTTACTGCTTCACCGGTTTGTCGTTTAAGTTGAATTATTCACAATCAGACGCAGTGCCCGTGACGAATCGGCCATCTGTACTAATCTCCATATTAAATGAAGATCATCTGTCGATGAATGCACACGAAAAAACAAAATCATAAAATATATTTTCTGAACCATATGGCACATGGGTTATGGGGGGGGCAGAAGAGTTTGCTGGTTCAGGTGATTTCGACTTGCACCCCAGTGTCTACCCATAGGCCTCCATGAGCAAGGTGCCAAGCCCCTACTGGCAAATTAATTACATCTTTCCGAATCACTGCAAGACTGTCTGCCAAACGACTACATTGTCAATCCTAGAAGTATTCCATGCCGTGGCGACGAATGGAGACAACATAAGTCAACGTAGGAAGAGCTCGGAGCCTAGTGCCCTGCAGATCCTTCATCACAGAGCCCTGCAGAGCCGCTCGATACCGTACCATTGCATCGTCTGCTCTTTTTACCCAGCAAAAGCAACTCCTCTGGGGCTTGTTGTTTTTAAGACGAGAGATGAGAATAAATGGCTGTGTCGTCCTCATGACAAACTATCAGCCTGAACCCCCTCAGGCAGGACCACATGCGAATCGATCATGGTCAGATGGGACCCGGGTCTGGGTAACGCCTCGACAGATGACTGCAAGGCCATGCCTTCCTGCTGTCAAAAACAGCCATCCGAATGCTGTTTGTTGTGTTATCTTGTGTATGGACACCCCAAAGCCTTAAAAGGCCTTTCTAGCTATCTCACTGACTAGTCAGGTACAAAGAATTGAGGTGCTGGCCTGTTGTGTGTAGGTCAGGGTGAAACATGACTTTGTGCTTAACATCAACCATTGGTATTGTAAACAACCATACTGCATACAAAATGGAGGTCTTATAGGCGTGCCTAGGAGGGCCAGATGCGGGTGATGGACGCACATTGAATAAGAGTGGATCAGGACAAACAACAGTGGACTAAAGGTGATTATGTGCCGTATTTTGCATGCAGCTGTTGGTCCTTGTATTTGACATTCATTTTACAAGCCTTGCTGAATAATCTTGTTGCTGATGGATGTCCTTTGGTTGTGTACAACCAAGTCATCTGACGTTCCCCTCCCCGCCCAGGCTGAAACATCTGCAGCTGGTTAGGAGATCTTCTACTGCAGTGATGCAGCATACTACGTTATAGTGGGTTGGGTTGTGTTCGCACATCATCAAACATTCATTTTGGTTGTATTCCACAAAAAGAGCCTCAATGACTAATGCAAAAAAAATAATAATGGAAAATAAGCATCTGCAAGCCGACTAAAATGTCACTTGAAAATGTAAATGTGTGTATTAGAGTACAGATTTTAATAAGCTTTATCCAAGTCGGCCAGCTATTGAAGGGCGGACTGCAGGGAGAGAAGTAGGTGTTCAGCCCTTTCTACTGGAGTCATGCTGTTTTGAAAACGTCATGTGAGCCCAAAGCGAATAAGGCCTTGAATCCCAGAGCGCAGGGCAAGCTCAGTGAGCACAGAATAAAGACACATCTGTCCCCAGTTGAGCATTAACACAGCACTACCCTGCCGTTTCCACAGAGACAACCACTCTCCGAGAGTTACTGGGCTCACTTAATCAGCCATTGAAGTGGGAAAGGTCACACGTTGATTCCCATAATTGGCGTATGAGCAGCCGCAAAGACCCCTTCCATCAAATCCTTCAAATTAGCCAGCTATTAAATGTGGTGTTATTATTTTGTTATCCTCAGTCAACACCCTACAGGGCCAGTAAGAGGAGAGCTCTGAGAAAAAAAACATATCAGTTTCTGCAGCCTTGAGAAACAAACAGAACAAGAAGAGTGAAAAGCAGGTTTTTTTTTTTTTTTTAAGGTTTTGAGCCACGACACACTAGATAAGATTAACACATAAAATCGCATCAGACGCATTTGGATACGAACGGGGCATGTTGGCAGGGCACACTCCCTGGGGGTTACAGATGAGCAAGGTGAGCTCACTGCGGTTCTGCGTGGACGTGCGCGGGTTTGGGTGGACGGTGTCACCCACCTCGGAGACCACCTCGTGGGTCATCAGCCTCTGGATGGCGGCCAGGCACAGCTGGGTGATCTTGGGCTCCTTGGTGCCACACCCCATGAGGAAGGGCTGCACCACCTCCGAGCTGTTCTCCTTCAGTGCTGCAACAGGGAAACACGCACGCATAGACACACACACGCACGCACACAAGCGCACATACACACACACACACACACACCCATGCATACAAACGAGCACACGCAGACACACACACACACAAATAAGCATATACAAACATACACATACGCAAGCATACACACACGCAGGCATAGACACAATAGACACGCTTACACAAAGACAAATGGAAGCGCATACACACAAACATCCAGACACACAGATAGGTGCACACACACACACACACACACACACACACACACACACACACACACACACACACACACACAGTCACACAGTCACACAGTCAGCGGCAGATTCGATAAGGGTAAGCATCCATATTCCCATTTTCAACACAACTTCAGCAGACAGTCTGAAATGCTGTTTGCGCAACAAGGTTGAAGCTCTATAGATGAATTCTCCCTGCTGTATGGGAGCGTAGCGGGTGGTAGTGGATATGGTAGTTTTATCAAATGACACTGTAAAGATGGTCCCTTTCTTTAGACCTTTAGAGAGCTATAGCTCCATGTCTAGTTTATTTAGCAGCCCTCTGATGTCTTCAGATGTCTCCATAGCACTAAGCACATTCAATTGGCACTGTCTAATACAGATCGTTTATTAGATGTATAAAACTGTCACGAGTTCTAAATGTCAATAAAACACATCCTCTGCAGTGGTGGAGAATTATGTTCAATGCATGTTGTAATAAAGAGTGGTTTCTTTTATTACAACATCGCTTTTGGTGTGAACGCACCTCTACAAGTTAATAAAGTAAATACGTGTTCCTAGATAATAGGTACTCATCGAGTTCATTGAGTATGCATAGAATAAATTTTTTTTTAAAAGAGTTCTAGGACCCTGCAGAATCAATGCACTGAAATATATCAGTAGAATTTTTTAGAGTCCTTATCTTTAGAATTCAAGTACGTTGTACAAATTGAACTGCGTGTGAGGGAGCGAACAACAGAGACTGAGGGAGGAAAGGAGAGCAAAAGCGAGAGCGAGAGGGCAGGAGAGAGAGACTTGACCGTGAAAACAGCTATTCATTTAATCTCTCTCCACAAACCACAGGGATGTTTTTCCACACACCCGGACATGCACACTCGCACACCCAAACACACACACACACACACACACACACACACACACACACACACACACACACACACACACACACACACACACACACACACACACACACACACACACACACACACACACACACACACACACACACACTTACCTGCGAGTACTTCTGTATTCCTGGCGGCGATCGTCTTTATCTTCACGATGCCCGACTCTGCGGCCTGAAGGATACAGAAACAAAAAGAGAAGCCGTTCATTAGCTTGTCCAGTTTTAGCTTTGATTAAGTGCTAGCAACGGGTTAGCTTGAAAAGAGAGGGGCTAGAGGCTGAAACCCCACTGGGGTTCAGGACAGGTACCAGACAGAGCTTCTGTTAAAACCAGGCTACAGTGGGGGAGCAAGTATCAGGCCTAGCATCAGGGGGCTAGTATCATAACTAGCATCAGGGAGCTAGTATCATAACTAGCATCAGGGAGCTAGTATCATAACTAGCATCAAGGAGCTAGTATCAGGCCTAATATCAGACCTAGCATCAGGGGACTAGTATCATAACTAGTATCAGGGGGCTAGTATACGTCCTAGCATCAGGGGGCTAGTATACAGCCTAGCATCAGGGGGCTAGTATCATAACTAGCATCAGGGGGCTAGTATCATAACTAGCATCAAGGAGCTAGTATCAGGCCTAGTATCAGACCTAGCATCAGGGGGCTAGTATCATAACTAGTATCAGGGGGCTAGTATCATAACTAGCATCAGGGGGCTAGTATACGGCCTAGCATCAGGGGGCTAGTATACGGCCTAGCATCAGGGGGCTAGTATCATAACTAGCATCAGGGGGCTAGTATCATAACTAGCATCAGGGGGCTAGTATCATAACTAGCATCAGGGGGCTAGTATACAGCCTAGCATCAGGGGGCTAGTATCATAACTAGCATCAGGGGGCTAGTATCATAACTAGCATCAGGGGGCTAGTATCATAACTAGTATCAGGGGGCTAGTATACGGCCTAGCATCAGGGGGCTAGTATCATAACTAGCATCAGGGGGCTAGTATACGGCCTAGCATCAGGGGGCTAGTATCATAACTAGCATCAGGGGGCTAGTATACGGCCTAGCATCAGGGGGCTAGTATACGGCCTAGCATCAGGGGGCTAGTATCATAACTAGCATCAGGGGGCTAGTATCATAACTAGCATCAGGGGGCTAGTATACGGCCTAGCATCAGGGGGCTAGTATACGGCCTAGCATCAGGGGGCTAGTATTAGGGCACCCATCAGGGGCCAAGTATCAGGGGGCTAGTATCATTTTGATTTTCTACTGCCAACCAACAGACAGCTGTAATTTACTTCCCTTTTTACAAAATTATCTTTATTAGTCTTTCTTCATTGTAAGTTGCTAGGAAAAAGCAAGAAGCTTGGTTATCTCGTCATTTCCTCATCACCTCATGCCGGTATATCTACCGGCGCTAGCCAGTGAGCTAGTTAGTGTTCTAACCCAGTATTGAGCATGGGCTATGTATGCCTTCCCCCAGTGGGGTGTCTGGCTGGCTGCAGAGCAAAGCTGAGGAATAGATGGAGATAAAAATGTCAAGAGAAACCGTGCAGAGAGAGCAAGAGTATGAGAGAACGAGAGAGAGACACAGAGAGAGACAGACAGAGAGAGACACAGAGAGAGAGACAGAGATAGAGAGGCAGAGACAGAGAGAAGAGAAACAAATACATAGACAGAGAGACGGAGAGAGAGAGAGAGAGAAAGCCAGACTGATCAAAGCATCAGATAGAGAAAGAGAACGAGAAAGAGATAATAAGAGAACAACAGAGAGCGAGGTCATTGTCAAAATGGACTTGTTTTAATCTTTACAAACACTGCAGGGAATGTCAAGATGTTTTGTGTTTTACCTCCAGTATCCACCTTCCTTCCAAATCTACACAACCTCTCTCTCTCTCTCTCTCTCTCTACCAATCACATCTTTCACCTCCATGAGCAGTGCTCACTTCCTCCTTTAGCCTGCAACACTACACCACGAAGATCACAAGTGTGACGCCACGTCCTTGGTGTCGATTAGTGTGAGAACCTCACCATTGTAAACAATCACAAACTTGGATGCATCAACATCAAGAGAATGAGCCACTGCGCGAGTAGTATTAAGAACAAGCATTTTCATTTTGAAGTTACATTCAGACCATGCAGAGCTCCAACTAAGTCTTCTCTGGTCTCTTCTATGTCACTATTTTGTAACTTCTTCAACCATGTATTGCTTTTGATTTTTTTTTTTTGTTTCTCATTAGCTAGTCTTTGGATCTTCTTGAGCACCATGGGCACACAGAATACACCATAGGCCTTGATTTATTAAATAACATCCTGTTGCACTGTTATGATTCTTAGAAGTTTCATAGCAAACTGCATCCTCTCCTAACTTCTCCACTTTCCGTCCATATAATTTCCCTCATGAACCCTCTCATCAGTCCACTCCCTTCTGCCTCAGTTGTCTTAAATTGATGGACAACAGGAAAACGTCAAAAAGCTCATTCATATTCACCTCAAAGTCGGCTAATAAACCCAGCAAAATACAGCAGCTGCAAAAGCCACTGGCCGTTAATCTTTACAGCCAGGGAGGAAAACAGACCTGATTCTGAGCCATTGTTACCAAGCAACCAACTTCATTCACAGGCCCCAAACTATCAAATGAAGACGATATATTACATTAGTGGAGGGAGGGGGCACAACGGAACAGACATCAATCCATTAACTCTTTCTCTGACGGATCAAGGCAATGAACAAATTAAGCCCAGTCTTCAGGGAGGTTGAACTCTGGTCACCCGTGTGCTATTATTGAGGTCAAACATAATACTTCCATTGATTTCTGCTGTTTGACAAGAGCCTCTCAGCACAGGAACTTTACACAGTGTGAGAGAGCAAAAATTGGAAGCAAAACACTGGTCACCTAGCGACAGCCGATTGACAGGTCTGGTGGACTTAATACAAACTCTGACCAACTGCCGCACAGTTTTTAAAGTCAGTCGTCCATAATGAAAGCCTCAGTCTTTTCAAGTGTTCTTCTGAGGAAGCCAACAGGCTTCACATAGCATGGAGAACAAATAATACTCCAGGTTATGCTGAAGTAATAATAAGTTCCTCAACGGCACTGTCCATGCAAATGAGGTGGATGCTACTTACAATTAAGTAATTTACCAGCAGACACTTTTGTCAAGTGAGTTACAGTAAATAGAAACACATCATTTAGGAATAGGGTGAGGTTAGGAATCTTGCACATTGATCATAATGGGTGAGGTAGTGGACATTCAGGGGATCAGGGATCAAACCCAGTTTCTAGTCGAACACTCTCTCTCTCTCTCGAACTACATCATTCTAGCTACTGCATTCGGCAATCAACAACTTACTCAGCATTTTTACATTACATGGCCATGGCTTTAATTGAACTAAAGCCATGGCTTTCATGTTGTGTCTGACAAAGGATGAGCTTTGGAGAGACAATGACATCACAAACCATTGGGGGGGGGGGGGGGAAGAATCCACAGGGGAAGCTGTTTGCTTTTCATAAGGGTAAAGTACGGCATGGACTAGCCCGGCTTGAGTGACCTGGAGTTCTCTGGGGCCTCCTCTTGACGTCAGCTGACACTATGTTCTGTCTATTTCAGTGCTTTTGTTACCGGCTCTGTAGCAAGAACTATGGGTCGGGTTGACAGAAATGTGTCAGAAAACAGATTCGCTGCCCGTCCAAGGGTAGCGAGTGGTTTTACGGCAATAGCCAAGTTCAATACCGAAGGCTGACTGTTCTCAAGACAGTATTGTAACAGGACACATTTTTACCGTTTGACAAGGTCATTCAAAAATAACTAATAATTGCATCAAATGGTATTCTAGCACTATATGTTCAAACTAATGTTTCTAATGGGACAAACTGAAAAATAATGATTTCATATGTCCAATTCCCAATTGATGGCGAGTCATGTTTACATCATATCGGTGGTCTTATACTGTGTGGACCAGTCTTAGCAGCTGAGTAAGCACTGCCAAGTCCACCAATGATGACATCAGCACACAGTCTCCCACATCTGCTCATTACAACGTCAGCACAGCAACCTCTGTCAGACTCACTTCCTGTCTCCGTACAAAATGCCCACAAAGTAGTTGACACAGCACCGCATGTTGCATACTGAAATAGCATAACTTAAGAGCCATGTATAGGATGATTTAGTTATTAAAGTTGATTGTTAAAATCGGTGACAAAATAGACAACAAAAAAAAGCCTACCATGTTGTCAGCTCAGGTTCTGAGGTTCTCGGTCATTGGTCAGTCACTGTGCGTGCTACTCGTGTCATGTGAGTCAGGCGTTGGCCGGTCTTTCAAAGCTACTCTCTAATGCTTGCACACAGTCTGCAGGGTTTCTGGATAAGATCAAACATATGCACAATAACCAATGCTTGAAATCGACAGAGACAGAAAGGAGAAAAAGTGTCAGAGACATAAAGGTAACTTTACCTTTATCAAACAATGGAATGGGTCCTTTCCATAAACACTCTGAATAGAGTGTAGAGTGTGAGATACTATGTTTGAGTTGTGTGTGTCTGTGTGTGTGTGAACTTCTCTTTACTGCACTTTTAAAGTTGTCATAAATAAAGTCAAAGTCACAAAGAAAGTATTGTTTGGAAAAAGTGCATGACATTCAGAAATTCAATATTGAAAACCTAAATTATTAAAAGCATAGAAGAGCTTTAATATTTTAACTACACCACTGAGGCTTTGACTTGACTTTGAGGAGATTCATTTCCCATCTTTTCTGGGGTTAGTGAGTTGTCAATAAAGAAATTGATGTATTCTATCAGTAGTCAGTGTTCCCATAAACACTGCACTGAAAAGATTATTACACTAAAAAGACAGAAATTACTCAAACATTATTCTCTGTAATGTGAAGAATCATCATGTCATCACTTGGTGCTATCTGGTTAATCATATAGTATAGGCTATGCAGTGTATGCATTTAAACAGACATATCAAGTTCCATGAGAAGTGACAACCACAAATTAGTACATTTTCCAGCTGCCAGTTTCACCTGTTAGACTTCAATGAGTTGCCCCTGGACATGAATTACCATAGCTGTGCTAGAACTAATTTAAAAGCGCAGTCCTAAAATGCAACCGAATGCAATGGTTCAACAAAAAATCCCACTGAATCTTAGGTTGTCGAAACCATAAAGGCCTCAATTGACATGGAGTCTCCACACAAAGACATCCTGTGAAGGACCCAGGGCCAGGCAGTGGTATGGCTACAGTTTCTTGAGTGAAACGCCCTTTTTAAAGCCCCACAAGGCGTGCTTACATATCCACCATGAGAAGCGACTACTGTGAAAATAAAGGCAGCAAGGTAAATGTCATCAGTATACAGGTTCCTCTATTGCCAAAGGGGACACACACACACACAACTCAACGTATCCATGCAGATAGAACAGAAATGCTGACAAAGGGGATGGGAACTTTAATGCCACGAGTAAGCAGGATATATTCTCAATCAGTCAGATTTGTCTATTTCTGGTAAGGTCAGACCCTGGGATTAATCATATCAGACTGTGGGCCGCTGATAACAGCAAACAGAGAAAACTATTGGATGCTGAAGAAACTATCCATCTATCCATCCTTTAACAGTGCAGTCCTGCCTGGTACATGATATCAGCTTTATTTTGACCTAAACCTCAGCACTGTAACTATATGCTGTCAATGTTCGGACATATATGACGCTATTTCACAAAATCAGCATGCTTTTTGCTAAAACTACATCAATGGGTTCAAGTTTTAATTTGACTGCCATGCTCTTTGTAAGGACCAGAAAAGGATATTATGTTGTTTTCTTCTGAGTCAGGTTAAAAGTCAGAAAGTATATGCTGTATAATCCTGAAAAAGTTAAAAATAAATAAAAAAAAACAATGCCTGGACAGGGAAGTATGAAGTTGCCATATTTCTCAACACAGTAGCCCACAACAATTCAAGCATTATAGAGAATGTCGCCTACAGCCGTTTGGGTCAGCCCACAGATTAGTCCAGCCTAGAACATATGAGGACTGGATTTCCAAAAAGTCTCTGGATCCAGCTGAATCAAGTTTCTTGGCAACCAATGAGTAATTATGGTACACAATGCCTGTTAACCCATTGTTTGAGTTATTGTCCATGGTGGAGATATATATCCAGACCTCCACCGTGGACTCTATTCAGGGTTGCTAAAAAGATCTGTACAGCATGTCAAAAGATAATTACGGTAGGGTAGCAATTTGAATCCCATCAAGTCTGATAAAACACTGATTCATAGATTAAATTACATCACTCGATTGAGTAACAAGGGGCGATAGTGGTACATGAATCCCTAGATTATATTACAATTTGTTTCATAAATGGTATAACAAAGGGAACCATTACTGTATTTGCACAGTAAGTTTGTCAAATTATAGCAAAGTTCATGCACACTTTTGAGTCAATTTTAACTGCTGCATTTTATGATTTCACTGTATGTCATACAACCACCCAAAGTTTATACTACGTGCAATTCAAATCGAAAGGAATTCTGACTCAGGCAGGAATAAATTAAAGTCAGACAGTGAATGATCTGAGGCCTACAGTCAATAAGAAAAAGGCTGTAAATTGAACATTAGTTTTAAACAAGCCTCATCGGAGAGGCAATAGCAAAAAGGTCAAATGTCAGAAGTCACTGAAGCCAATGATTATTAATATCCTATTCTTGGAATGCACAGGTCAGACTGGTTTGCGTCCTGTTGTGACTGGATAGGTAAGCAGCTTGTACAATGGCATTTGTTTCCAGCGATCTAACAATAGTGGGGCATTACAGGAATGCAATTGTTACATACCGCGCTGTAACAACCACCCATACCTGTGATGACAACACATGCACATATCTCGAACAAAAGAAGGCTACCTGCACTACAAGATGTACAGTCAGTACGCTACTTGCATACCACCGTAGAAGGTTCTGCTCTTATCAGGTCAACATCCTGACTAGCCAACACTTTACTATTAAACGCAACTTTAACTTAGACCGTCAACGACAGCGCGTGTCACCGACCGCCAAACTAACATGCATGATCCCGCATGATGGACCAACGATATGACAGGGGTTCTGATCCAAAACATGAAGAACACGTCGGCAGCGGGGCGACTGTCACACCTGATGGACGTGGTCAGCGGGACCGACACATTAAAACACGGGACCATTGGAGCTAGCACACCGCCGGCTGGCTAACCTCTTTGACTGGAGGGAATTTCTTCTTGCACTCCATGGACAGGGAGCGCAGATCCGTCTGCATGTTCTCCAGCAATTTCTTCACCGCTTCGGGACTGCTGGTCGACATCTTGACGTTTTCTTCGGTTAAAACCCAAGCCCACACTTGAAACCGCTGGACCACCCCGAGACACAACGAGCTCCACTTGTTCGCCTACTCTGGAGAATACAATTCGCACAAGCGTCCATTGACACTGAACGCCACTTGTCCTGCTGTCGGCGGCGACCCGCGCGCATGTGTCGGCTTTCTTCACAGGCGGTGAACGAGGGCTTCGTTAAGCACCATTGTTCTTTGAAATATAATTTATCGTGCCATTCGCTGTCGCTGAGATATTTGGGCAATTTCAGCGGTGGGGTTCACGCCATCGGCCGTCACCATTGCCAGCTACGCGTCTTTCCCACAATGCTTTGGTCCACAGTGACACGTCATTTGGACTTCCGTAAACAGTAGTGGGTTCAGAATAAGGGAAATGGCGCCATCTACTGGTCAGAATAAGGTAACTGTCGCATACAGTCAGTGCATGGTCAAACCTGTATAGCCAGAAGGCAGCTCATGAGCATGTTGGGGAGAGACTAGAGACTCACAAACATCTGGAATAAATCATCCACACCTGGGGTATGGCCTGGTTGAAGCGTGTGAACTCGGTGATGCCGGCCACCATCTCTTACATCCTCCCAACCTTTATCACATTACACACAGTTGTGCATAAAACGTTTACGGATGGAGTGTGTATCTGCAAGATACGAGTTTCACGTGGGTGTTTCTTAAAGTGTCTGCGAGTCCTTAATTAAAACCCATAGTGCACAATGTCTGTATAGAGGAGGACTGACACCCACATACATTTCCAGTACACAAAAACTGTTATTTTGTTACATTAAAGTTCCTTCATTTATACCTACAATAAAGATGATTCCTTAAGGTTTGGGTAGATACTTTATTATATTTATAGGCACAATGTGGTTTTATAATAATGCTAATAATAATTCTAAGAATACCTATAATAATACAATAATATGATGTGTCTTTCCAGTGCAGGGATTTATCTCTTATAAGTGTGTGTGTGTGTGTGTGTGTGTGTGTGTGTGTGTGTGTGTGTGTGTGTGTGTGTGTGTGTGTGTGTGTGTGTGTGAGAGAGAGAGAGAGAGAGAGAGAGAGAGAGAGAGAGAGAGAGAGAGAGAGAGAGAGAGAGAGAGAGAGAGAGAGAGAGAGAGAGAGAAAATATATATAGAGAGAGAGATGCTTGAGAGTGTTCCAATGAAAGTACAAAAACATGTCAATTTTTCTTTTAAACATTTAATATAAATGTGCTTAGTCAGAAGAAAGATTTAAAATATGTGCCTTGTTAATTATGATTAACACAGCCGCCATTATTTGCTTTCCACATGTTAAAACTACAACAAAGGTATTATAATAAAGTGTTAATACAAATGCAGTTGACCAGTTGTTCTATGATATCTTAATGCCATTCAACTATGTACCAATGTGACATGGTTTGATTGCATTTTCAATTTCTGTACAATATTGTTTAATACACACGAATATGACACTTTTGGGATGTATCAAAATAAAAAAGAGAACATTTAAGAAAAAAATTGTGAATATTTATCAGCCTTGGAACACAATTCAAAACGAAAAATTTATTCTTTTCAAATTAATGACACAAGGAAATCCCTAGCCTTACATCACAAAAAAGCAACAGGTTTAAAAAACATTTGTCGTGTGTTGTAATTATGTTTTTAATTTTCTAAATTATAATTATATAAAATCATCAGCAATGAGACATTTCATTACCTTTGTAAAAAAAAGTTAGAATTCATGTATATATTTTTCCATTTCAGTGCTGATTGACAAATTATACACATTTAGTGATCCTCTTTTGATCATCTTGGTATTCAGTAGTTGGTAGCGAAAGAGACCTCAACAGCACTGCATACAATCTGACCAGGTACATGTATGGTATTTCCATACATTTAGAAATATATGCCAATTTGAAATTTATGAACTATTCAACTGATAGCATTTTATATGCCATCTCTGGCACTCAGTTCAGCCAGTCAAGACAATCGATTGAAAATGAACAGTACACATGTATCTTAACAACAATGTCCATCAAACTGTACATTAGCTGTCCATGAAAAGGAAAAAGACAAAACAAAAAAAAATGCTTCCTTAGAAAGCATACATGATCAAGTTGAAAGTTTACTTTTACGGACTAAAAAACAAATTTCTAGTTCAAATGCTGTACAACACAGGATGAGACATCAAGGTCCACCTCATCTATGCAGTGTGTGTGTGTGTGTGTGTGTGTGTGTGTGTGTGTGTGTGTGTGTGTGTGTGTGTGTGTGTGTATGTGTGTGTGTGTGTGTGTGTGTGTGTGTGTGTGTGTGTGTGTGTGTGTGTGTATGTTTGTGTGTGTGTGTGTGTGTGTGTGTGTGTGTGTGTGTGTGTGTGTGTGTGTCTGTGTGTGTGTGTCTGCCTGTTTGTGTTTGTGTGTCTTTTAGTACTGTATGTTTGTGTGTTTGTGTGTGTGTGTGTGTGTGTGTGTATGTGTGTATGTCTGTATGAATGTGTACTTTTTGTCTGTTTGCTTGTGAGTGTGTACGTGTTAACCACCCATATTGGCCAGATCCATCATGGGTGAGGTGTACTGTATACGGCAGGCCGAGGGGGGAAGCCCGATAGCCCCTCACCGCTGCCATGGAGACGGGTACTGAAGAAGCAGGAGCAAGCAGCCAGAGCATCGCTACGTTGTCGGGTCGGATGAGACCGGGCGGGGCTGCCACTGTTCCTTTGTGCTCCCCATTTTCCCTCGTCACCGATGAACACCGGCCGTCCCAGAGAAGCCCTGATGATGTCTGTGAGCTCTAGCAGTGGGACTCCTTCTCGTCCACGGGGAAGTAGCCGTCCTTAGTGGGCGGAGCCTTCTGACACAAGCTGTCTCCGTCGGCCGCGAAGATGGCGAGCAGTTTCTCCTGCTCCAGCTTAGACTTGGGCAGGTCGAGGGAGGGGGTGCAGAGGAAGGCGAGGCGCTGTGGACAGGACCGGTTCAAATGGGAGGTTAGCATTAGCGAGCATAGAGGAGGGTTTCACGTTCCAAGCCGCCATCTTGGTGCTTTTTCACCCTTATAACGAGAATAATAACAACCGGCTTGCTTGGTTATTCTAGAACTGCCAAGATGGCGTGCTTTGAACTTTTCTTATGAAACTTCCAATGACATGATTTAACCATCCAATTTCATCAATTAGAGAAGAGCAAGGTGGTGATACAGATAAATGGAATATTCATTGTTATATTGACGACCATACTGAATAATTAGTGGATGTTTACTGTCATAACAAAAAAACAGGAATACTTCAAAGAAAGAAGGATGGATGGATAAATGGATGAAGATAGATCATAACGCAATACACACAATATTTGTTTTTCGTATCTTAAATTAAAGGATTGAATGTGGTAAAAGTGTATGACCAACATTCAAGTGATCATGCAGGAGCCTCAATGCCTGCTGGTAGGAAACTACTTCCTCCATCCTGAAAAGCCGCAGTTTGGTTTTTGTGCTTGAAAGGCAGTATTGGGGTGCGGCCTACCTCTCTCAGTGTCCCAGGGGTGTTGTAGATCTTCACCGCCGCAAACAGGGGGATGCACATCATGGAGGACAGGGCCAGGATCCAGCCCAGACCGTAGCCCCACCAGGGGTAGGTGTACTCATTGTTGTACTTTAGAGGAGTGTACTTGATCAGCGAGAAGGCAAAGGTCCCCTGGGCAGAGAGATAGCAAGCACAGGTGTTTCGCTTAGACACATACACAGACATCTCTGCAGGACCATTTTATGGATTTAATAAATGTTCATTTTATGTTTAACCTACTTATTTTAATCATAACACAAAGGCTCACCCCCATACCAACATATCTCATTTTGATCCATGCCTCTTACCGAAATTATTTAAATTGAGCCTTAAAAATGTCCTTCCAATGTAAACGTTTCTATAAAGTTGACCACCAGGGGGTGCTCCTGTGTAAGGGAGTAATCTGAATTGGGTCACCGTGCTCGGAATTCGGATGCATTGGGAAATGGACGAGACTTACGAGGCATGTAGCAGGTGTGAAGAAAAGCCAGCAGTATTTAATCACAGGGCCAGGTCGGTATCCGATCATGTCCTCGATGTTGTCATAGAAACGGTCGGCTCCTATTAATCCAATGACAAGCGTGCAATGCAAGACGGGCAATCATCAATCTTCTGGGATGTGCAATACATTGGGGGGAAAAAATCGATATTTGCTGATTTAAAACAAATGTAATGAGCAAATCGCTCACAAATGTGGTGAGGTTAATACACTTCTTGGCCTTTATGTCAGTTTATAACAATTTGACTACCGACCAGACAATAATAATATATTAGTTAATTGGTTGTTAACCCCTCCAAGACACAAACTCACCATAAATCCAAGCAATGCAAACTGTCTCGAAAACGGCAACGAAGAGCAAGCACATGCCACTGGCTGCATAGTAGTCAAAGAGCTGGAAGATGTACATGCCTCCCTGTGGAGAAAGACATGAAATATGTAGATATTAGATGTACTTTCAATTAACAGTGGCAAACGAAAAGACCAGATCCACTTCCTATCCACTCTGGCAGTATGTGTATACGATTTTATGATGAAAGATAGGTTAGTTACACAATAGGCTAATGTTTCAGTTGGTTCCAGTGGTTCTCAACCAAAAGGTACTGGGATCAATCCCCAAAGTTCACAATACTATTTGTTAGTATCCTTGAGCAAGTTGCCCTAACCCCTACCTGCTCCTAAATTAGACATGTATCTGGATTCTGTTGGTGTGGATACACTGTTGGTCGCAGTGTTTGCTAAATGAGAAAATAGTTAAAGGGACATTTATTTTGTAGGAATGAGAGATAGCATTTTAGAGATACAACTTATACCAGAGAACAACTGTGCTTTGAATGAGTAGGGACAGAGACAGACAGACAGATCGACCGACAGAGAGACAGACAGTCAAAGAGATAAAGAGAGACAGACAGAGCGAGAGACGCACAGATAGACAGACGGACAGAAAGAGACAGAACCGACAGACAAGACTCCTGTGAGCCTGATGAGTTCCTAGAAGTAGGACAGGATGACAGACAGACAGAGAGAGAGGACGAGGGACAGACAGACAGACAGACGGACAAACCTCTGTGAGCATGATGAGACCCAGCATGAAGGAGAGGACGGCTATCAGCAGGATAAACAGCTCCCGGCGGTTCTTGCGGCGGAAGGTGGAGGGATACATGTCCACCATGGCCGTCACCAGGCTCTCCACACACACAAACTAACACACAGGGGACAGTGAGGGTGTGTGTGTGTGTGTGTGCGGTGTGTGTGTGTGTGTGTGTGAGTGTGCGTGTTACCTGGCTGTCTAGTCCCAGGAAGCAGATCATGATGAAGAAGCAGCAGGCCCACAGTGGGGAGAACGGCATCATGGAGACCGCCCGCGGGTAGGCTATGAAGGCCAGGCCGGGACCTAGGTGACACACACATCCCATCATTACACTACGAAGGTCCCTTATGACACACATCCTCAAATATCTACAATGAAGGGCCTTCATGAAGGGCACCCATCCTATATTTACACTATCAAGGACCATATAACACACATCCTTTCATTATGTATAGACACTATGAAGGGCCTTATAACACACATACTATTATTAAATATCCACTATGAAGAACATCTATCTGTCTGTCTCTCCCTATCAGTTCAGTCTGTCTGGCTACCCCTTCGTTCCTCTGTCTGTCTGTTGTTAATGTTGTCTGATCGTGACGTACTAACCAGATTCAGCCACTTCTGAGATGGGTACGTTCTGTTCGAAGGCCATGAATCCCAGGATGGAGAATATAGCGAAGCCGGCCACGAAGCTGGTGCCACTGTTCAGGAAGCACAGCGACAGGCAATCCCTGCACACACACACACACACACACACACACACACACACACACACACACACACACACACACACACACACACACACATACCCCCCCCCCCCACATACACACACACACACACACACACACACACACACACACACACACACACACACACACACACACACACATTTATAAGTTAAGACATGTATGAAGAAACTGTCAATATTAGATAATGCAAAGATACTTCTGCAATATCTAATTGGCAAGGGCGTGTTGGAGATTAGATTTTAAAAATTTTACCACATCATGCTAATTTCCTTAACATTAGGAAATTTGGTTTAATAATAATATGTAACTTTCTTTCTCCACTGTAGTAGCCTATACTGTAGTAATTCTACCATACTAGGCACTTCATTCAAGTTATACAAACAAGTATGTTTGTACATGTAAACACACTTTTAATGAGTTTTAGTGACCATTAGAATCAATCAGCAATCCACCTTTTAATAACATTTTTATTAACATTTTAATTTGCCTTACTGTTGTACTGGTGCGTGTTTGAGAACTGATGCATTGATGTTAGTTGTTTCTGTTGTTTTGTATATGGCTTTATGTGGTCTGTCTGTTTCACGATGGTACTGAATTATAGCCGCCAACAAGCCTTCTCCTGGTTAAATAAAGGCAAAATACGTTCCCTATCTGTGACTGACCTGTAGCAGTTGTTGTTGTACTTGTTATAGCTTCCCAGGGCAGTGAGGCAGCCCAGACAGATGGCGTAGGAGAAGAAGATCTGAGTGCCAGCGTCCATCCACACCTGCAGAGTAGAAACACAGGAGTAGAAACAGGATATAAAGAGTAGAAACACAAGGATATAAACACATGAGTTGTGACAGAATTAGAACAGAGGAAACACAGAGTAGAAACATTGGATTAAAACACAGGATGGAGCACGAGTTTGGTTTGTTCTTTCTCTTTCTACGGTTCTTTAGGTGTGTATTTTGGGGTGATGGTCTGTCCCTGTTGCATTAGTGTGTGGAGCTTATAGAGATGTCACTCCACTCAAATGATTGAATTCATTAATTAGTTGAAGTGTCTTTCCTCTCCATGTTTGTGGTTCGGTGTCTGAAGACTTGGCCCGGATCACTCCTCGTTACCATCCAACTCACATCCTCATCAGTCACCTCATCTTGCGTCAAACCCGTTCCTAATGCCCAACACCCTCCTGTCCATCAGCGAGTCCTTTCCTTTCCTCTCTCTCCCCTTCCTTTTCTCTCTCCTCTCATCTGACTCAAAGTAGCGACTTCGCCGAACCTCTCCGCGGTTCTTTCTGCTCCCTCTCCTCCCCCTGAACGGCAGATTGGGGTTCCAACTCTGGATGAGGCCTCTCTTTGTCCTCCCAGATTCGGGGCGCTAGAGTGGTCCCAGAGCACTGGAGCATGTGTGAGATAGCTGGCACTCAGCTCTGGGTGGGCTAGGGGTCGACCGGGGAGATTTAGCCAGGACATAAGCTGCAGGACTACAAACCACCACAAAGGACAGCGACTCCTGTACCCCAACTTTTCACACAGCCTTCCCCACAACAGAGGCTTGTATTCATCCCCCACAGCCTTGAAAGGGGTGAGAGGCGATGGAGGGGGTGAGAGGGGAGCGGGGGAGAAAGGGGAGGAGGGGTTGGGGGGGGGTGCGGTTGGTTAGAAGGAGACTTGATCTTGGTTTCGATGCCAGTTGTTATGTAGAGGGCCGAGATAGAGGAGAGGCAGCGTTCTCGCCCCCCCACGCTCTCACCATCCTCTGGTGGTCCTCTCTCCCTCTCGTATCCACCTCTCTCTCTCTCGTCTCTGCCTCTCTCTTCTCTACCTCTATATCTCTCTCTCTATTTATTATATATGTCTCTCTCTCTCTCTCTATCTCCCTCTTCTCAACCTCTCTGTCTTCCCTACCTCTCTCTGTCTCTGTCTCTCTCGCACTCTCCATCTACTTCTATCTCTCTCCCTTTCTCACTATCTGTCTGTCTCTGTGTGTGTGTGTCAAAAAAGAAAAAAAAGTACACTAAATATAATTAACACAGAACCTTAATGTCCTCGTCGTACACTCTGCGTACGCGGGCCCTTTGTGTGTGATGTTCCACCTGATGACCCGTTGACTTGAGGTGTGGAGCGGAGCTCACCTGAGGGTCGCTGAGTCGGCCCAGGTCGGGGTAGAGGTAGAACTGGATGCCCAGATAGGCCCCAGGCAGGGTGACCCCCCTGATGAGCAGCACCACCAGCATCATGTAGGGGAAGGTGGCTGTGAAGTACACCACCTGTAGGGGCGGAGAGGGACACAGGTGTGACAGGCTGGAGTGCGCAGGAGGTTTCATCAAGCGCGTGTTTCTTTTTGAAACTGTAGCGTCAACAGATAGTGAAGAGATGGAGATGTCGGGAGACTCGTTTGAACTGGTTTGAAGGAAAATGCATTTGAGTTCAAAGCAAAACCGCATTTAGATTACGTGCAGAAACGAGTCACTTTTTTAATGCTGCACAAGTCATTTTTGCCATCCCTGTCTATCTGTGTCCTCTGTCTGTCTGTATGTCTTTTTGTCTAAGACTACTACACTGTGAGTAAAAACATTCTCCCGTTCATTTTCAATCAGTTTCAATCTAACATGAACAACATGATGATTAATCACGCATGAAACATGTCTCTCTCACAACAAAGACGTTGTCAGATCATCAATCTCTGTCACGAGAGCTTTGCAGCGGGCCTTATTCTCCTAGCGGCCGTCTCGGCTCCGTCTTTGAACTAAACGCTAGCAGAGGGAGCTTTGTTTAAAACAACAGACAGCCACTTTAGGTGAAAAAGACTTTCTGAACATGGATACTGTGGATCTGATGAGGTCATACCTTGCCAGTGGACTTGACGCCCTTCCATATGCAGAAGTAGCAGACGACCCAGGCCACCGCCAGACAGATGACCAGGTCTGTGTTCAGAGAGCCAATCTGATCGATCCCTGAGGATATGCGGAGGACCCGCCGCCTAAAGACGCATGGAAAAACCACACACACACACACACACACACACACACACAGACGTGCACACATAGGCATGCACGGACACACGTATGTGGGCACGCACACACACACACACACACAAACACATGCACACACAGATATGCAGACACAGTCACACGTACGTATGCACGGACACACATAAGCGCACACACACACACACACACACACACACACATAAGTTGGTACGTAAGTAAGTATTTAATTACTTTTTGTCTTTAAAACTGTGGATACAAGTGATATGTTGTGAACCATAGACCAGTTAGAACTGCCAAAAAAGCAAAAGAATTTTCATTAAAGACTAAACCTAATTTAAATAATGTACACAGACTAATAGAGATGCAAATGGGATTTGTGTTTTGTTTTTTTTGCAGTTCAAACGTGTAACTGGTCGATGCTAGTGGTTGGCAGAAAAGGGCCATTTTAGGACAGGGACAGACAATAAGTGTTGAACAGGCACTCACTCCCAAAATTCAATGACAGGGGAGGTGGCGTTGAGACGCTGATTGATAGAACTGTTGCCCCTCTGGAACTCCATACAGGAATCTTGAAAAGGGAGGAAGGACAAAAAAACACATTCAATCCCATAGAGAAAATCTCCCTCAGCTTTCTCAGCCGTTTCCAAGGGCGACATCAGCCAGTAAAACAATGCAGCCAGGGTTAGTCACAGGAGGGTAAAGGCACTTCCAGGGTGGCATGGAATGGACGTTTTAATCGTGGAAAAAGTTTTGACGTTTAAACACTGCAAATGTAAACATACATTTTTAGTTTGGGTTGGAAGTAGACCTGTAAAAAATATATTCAGTTTGTTTGAAATTTTGTGGCAAAAATACATTTAATACATGTTGATGAATTAAACTGCATGTTAATCATGTGCCTTATAATGCTGTATTTGCATAATATGTGGATATCTTATCACACATGTTTGTCACCTTGCTTAGACAATCAAAGTAAATAAATGATCTGTAAAAAAAAAAGCGTACAAAGGTAAGATCCATCAGTCAAAATTTAGGCTTATTTAATTAACAAAAGACTTTTGGGTTTGTTAATTAAATACATCTAGCGTGTCTCCTGCTATGCTATACATGCTATGCTAACATTGTCCTGGCAATATTTGCCTTTTTCTGCACTGCCTACCTGTGTTCCATGTGTTGTTGCAGGAGGCCCAGGGCAGGTCCCAGGTGAAGGAGTTGGAGAGGTAGAAGATAGCCCACGCCAGCACTATGATGTAGTAGACGTTCAGCAGGGCCACAATCACCTGCGTAGCGAAGCCAACTCCTGGGTGGAGCAAATTCAAATGACCAAATCAGCAAAGTGAACCACTTTTACAGAACATATATATGTTTTTGATGTAGGCCTACATTCAATGGTTCTGTGAAACTATTGTCGAGCTCTATTCAGTAGAGAAAACCTTACAAATAAACACTATACTTTAGTTTACTTTAGAATTAACTCAAAATGAACATGAAATTAACTGAAACACTCTTCTCTTCTAGCACTGTATTTTGTCAATTCATTATACAATTGTAACGGTGGGCCTTTCTTGCTGCTATTTGCAATCGAGAATAGGCCTACAGGCAAGTATTGCATTGTGAGTTATTTGTATGATTAATTTATCGGATTCATAAACGTGTGATGAATGAATTTAATTTATCTCATCAATGTGATTCACAAGGTGTGCTTTGCAATTTATTTCTTAGAATGAATGAATACGTTTCGTAAACTTATGAAGAAATCAAATGAATTGCGTCGTTATCTCATAGGATTCATTTGTAAGTCTCCCATGGATTGACCTTCAAACAGTGGGCAGATCTTCCTCCAGCAGGTGATGCCTCCCTGGCTGGTGTACTGGCCCAGAGCAGTCTCCAGGAAGAAGACCGGGATTCCACACGCAAACAGGAAGATGAGGTACGGGATGAAGAAGGCTCCTGGATGGAGCAAAGACGTTAATCAGTTTTAGTGAAAACTGTAAAAACGGAACCTAACCGGGATTCTTGATTGACTCTATTTGACTTTTAAGGGTGAACGGTCCACTTGAAGACTATTGTTTTATAATTAAAGAGATTAAAGTCTAAGTGCATGGTTACGCACCCTACCAAATCCTCCGGCCACAGTTGTATGAGACCTTTGCATTTCCAATTGGGGTTCATAGATGAGTAAAGGATTTAGTGTTTCATCGCTCTTCCTTTCTTTGAAATAACTTAACCAAACTTAATCCACTTCAATCACTTGACTGAAGGCCAACGGTCACAGACTATAAACTACTAGAGTGTCTCTTGAGTTTGAAGTGTGACCTATTGACCTGGGCGTAAAGGTCAACAGGTCAACAGACTCCTAATGCACTCTAGGAAGTTCAGCTATGTGCAACACAGCATTGTTTTTTTATGCCTTTTTCCCATCATTGTGCATTTTGTAAACTGAACTTTGCAAGATATTTCACCACTTTTCTGTTGTGTGTTAAATAGAAAATACAGCAACACTTATACGACTGAAGTTATGATGTCTAGTAAAACACGAGTAGTCAATTGATTTACATTGAATTATTTTGCATCATCCAAATTTATTTATACGTGAGGCTGAAACTCTCTCAAAGCATACAATCAAAATTGGCGTTGACAACTGGGACAGTTACTCTGGAGTAAAGAGCAGGCCTACATTATATCTACGTATCAGAAAACATGATTATTGACAATTCAAGCCCCATGTGTCTCAAAACACGGCGCTCTCCCACCCACCTCCTCCGTTCTTGTAGCACAGGTAGGGGAAGCGCCACACGTTGCCCAGGCCTATGATCTCCCCGGCCACCGACAGGACAAACTCGATCTTGTTGCCCCACTGGCCCCGCTCCATCATCTTCTCATCGGTGCTGGGCACTATGTCCAGGGGCCGGCTGTCCAGGCCGTTGGGCGGCTCGGCCTTGGACTCCTCTGCCTCCTCGTAACATTTAAGCTCTGGAACACAGAGGGAGTGGAGGAAGCAGGTGGAGGAGGAGGAGAAGAAGAAGAAAAAGAAGAAGAAGAAGAAGAAGAATCAGATGGAGGAGGAGGAGAAGGATGAGGAGGAGGAGGAGGAGGAGGAGAAGAAGAAGAAGAAGAAGAAGAAGAAGAAGAAGAAGAAGAAGAAGAAGAAGCAGGTGGAGGAGGAGGAGGAGGAGAAGAAAGAGGAGAAGAAGAGGAAGAAGAAGATGTTAGTAACACTAAGAATTTCATTCGTACAAAAAAGTCCCCAAATGTCCTTCATTGTATTAAAAAATGAAGTTGTTGGTTGATGCTATATGTGGTACCTGCACAGTTATGAGGGTAGGAGAAGAGAACCATTTCTACAACCTCACTGCCAATCGTGTGACGACAATCGGGTGTGTCGTCAACACACACTATTTTAGGTGGAGAAGCAACAGTGGGAGGGTATCAGTACTGGAGAATCAGCAGCTCTAAGGACATAGGGTAGGGTCAGGCCATAGGAACACTTCCCCTCGGACACTCAGCAACTTGGAACATCGACCATGAATTTTCTGTCACAGACTACATCCTGGAGCTGAGTTTAAAGAGAATGAAAGAGTCACAAAGTTTAGACCACCACTCACTGACCAATTTCATCAATGAAGCCAGATAGGCTGTTCAGTTGAGGTTGTTTAAAGACACTTTAACGAATGTAAGAAATTAAGATATTGCTATTAAATACATTCAGTCGGTAAAAACAAGACTGTTTGAGTCAACGTTATTTGAGGTAATGGGTCCTGGACGGCTGGATGATTTGATGATTCTAGTTTCTATCTATGGACATTTATAACCACAACAACGATTGTGACTTTGCTTATATTTGTATATATATATATATATATATATATCTGTTTCGAACAATGGCCATTGTATATGCCTGATACGACAGAACCAGTAAAAGCATATCATAATGCAAATAACCACTTTCCTGTCTGGTCAATCTCTTACGTTGGCCCACTTTTATGTCCTCCGGACTGAAGTTATGTATTCCAGGCAAAACAAACACAGACAATTGTCATTTCCCCCTCGTGTAACAACCACGGGTATGCTACACATTGACATGTTCAACCTGCCGCTGAGCACATTTTAGGGTTATACATTAACTTTCAATTGCCATTAGTTGAAGGAATAAAGATGAGCTGACAACATAGCATCCTAGAAGGCATCATGTAAAAAACTGTTTCATCTTTTGTCACCACAGACAACTGAGTTTCAATCTGCATCTGATTTTATTTATGACAAAGTTAGGCAATTGGAACAATGGAGGACTCCCTTCCAGACAATGATGTCCGCTAACGGATGACTCTGCTCGGTCAGAAAGAGTGCAAGTAATACTTGTTATCCAGTTTACTCTCGTGACAATATGATGCTTCAGGAGTGCCAATGTGTCATGTTAAGCTTTGGTCAAATGAAAATAACCTTATCGGTTCAATGATTAACCGATTAACCGCAGGGAATGGGCGAAAAGAAAGAAAACATACTCAAACTCAAAAGTCAACATGTCTAGAGGGCACTAACCTAAATCGAATAACCTGAACAAAGTGAGTGTGCATAAAACGTGATTTCTGGGTAACAGGGCGACAAGCTGGCTGGGAGTAAGACTGGATGTGAGTGGTGCCGTCGACTGTAGCAGGTTCACACACACACACACACACACACACACACACACACACACACGCACACACACACACACCACATATGTCATTACCTAGCCTACATAGAGAGCAGCGGGGCACTGGGGGACACAGGAGGGTTACGTGACCAGGCGGCCGGGCGTGCAGACCCTTGGCGGGGCTGTGTTCAGGGGGCCAGGGCAACTCAAAGAGCCCCTCTCTGTGAAGGAAACAGACAGCTCACTGAGCGTGCTCACTCCTGTCAACTTGCATTACAACAGGCCTCCCACCTCCCACTCCTTCTCTCTCCCTCTCTCTTTCGATCTCTGGTTCTCTCCATGGCATTCTCTCACTTGATCTCTCTATCTCTTCCCCCCCCCCCCCCCTCTCTCTCTCTCTCTCAATCACGCTCTCTCTCTCCCTCATTCTCTCTCTCCCCGCCCTCTCTCAGTTCATGTCTCTCTCTGTCATGCTCTCTCGCTTCCTCTCTTTCACTCCCTCTCCCACTCTCTTGATCACTCTTTCCCCCCTGTGTCTCTCTCTCTCTCCCTCTCCCTTGTTCTCTCTCTCTGTCTCTCTCTCTTGTTCCTCTGTCCCTCCCTCTCTCACGCTCCCTCCCAGTCCCCTGTCTCCCTCTCATTGTCCCACCCCATGCTGATAACTGATTGAGTGCTCAATCACTCAGAGACCTGCCTGACGACAATAAACCTGCTGATAGAGAATTGTAGAGAATGACGAGTCAAAATGTAACACTTAAATAAATGTACATTAATTAACCAGTAATTAGCATTAAAGATAATGCGGTAAAAAGCATTCTAATCGTGATAATTAGTGAGTAATGTATAAATGAATACCTGAGTTAACATGAACACCATTACCATAGTTAACAAAACGATTACTTGAGAATTTGTTTGTTAATGCTTATGATTGCTTTAACGAATGTTTGAATTAATGGTTAGTTGATATACCCTTAATGTAAAGTGTTACCAAAAATGTTGCCAACCCGCCCACGCTACCCACACATCTCTCTCTCTCACTCTCTTACACACACACACACACACACACACACACACACACACACACACACACACACACACACACACACACACACCAAGTTACTTCCACAAAATAATCCTTAACATCCCTCTTGGTTGAATTCCCATCTCTTCTCATCAAGGCCCACATTAGTGGAGATTGGTTGGTTCTTGAGTTCAGGTTTGAAACCCCATTGAGTTCCAAACCTTGGGAATGTGCCCGCTCTGGCACTGGGTAGAGGTGGAGGTCTGTGTGTGTGTGTGTGTGTGTGTGTGTGTGTCTGTGTCGGTGTGTCGGTGTGTGTCAGTGTGTGTCGGTGTGCATTTGTCCTTTAATGTGTGCATGCATGTGCCTGTGCGTGTGGTTGCATGCACATGCTAATGTGTGGGCCGCCGCATGCATGTGTTAAAGCACGAGATGCATGCATGTGTGAGTGTTCTCATGGAGTGTGGGTGCTTGTCTGTGTGTGTGTGTGTGTGTGTGTGCGTGTGTGTGTGTGTGTGTGTGTGTGTGTGTGTGTAAGGAGGGTGCTTAGCCCCATGGTAAGAGCCAAACTCCCCAATACTGGAGCCAAACTGTGGGCTGTGGTAAAAATAGAGCCCCTTGTTTCCAGAACGTACTTGGTGGGAATGAGGCTCTGAATGAACAAAAGCGGTGGAGCTCCTCTTGTGTGCTGTGGCTTTGTGCTGGCGGATGAGAGCTCACACTATCCAGCCTACACAACCAGCCTCCCTCTGCTGCTTCACTTACTGCCGCTGCTGGGACACCGCGGCCCTGCTCAGCCCATACAGGCCAAGTCCAAGGTTTTTTTTATGCTGTCTTAATAATACATGAGCATGCACTTCCAAGACCGATGTATGTACACTACAACCTGGAGGAACCAGCAAAACAACCTTTTATAACCGATAGCCAGGACCCTCTAAAAAGTCTAAAATCAGTTTTGCTTTATACACAACATTACATATTAGGTGTTGTTGCTTACCTTTTTTCAGTATATATTTAAGAAGCTATATTTACAGAATGCGCCAATCACGGCAGGTTCTTCCGATACAAAATCAAACACATCCTTAATTCTGACGTTAGGGAATATCATTATTTTCTATACTGAGAATTATTTGGTGCCCACCAAAAGTATTTGGCTGACCACCTAAGGAAAAGCATAGGTTCATTAGCTTAACTGAAAATGAGTAACCCAAAACATTTGTGGTGGGGGGGGGGGGGGGTATGGGCAGGGACAGGGGGTTGGAGAGTGCAGACTCGGAGGAAAACATGAAACAATGAGGCGATAAGTGACCAGGTTTATTCTCCTTTGGATCTTCAATGGACCAATAAACCAATGTGGTATTTTGCAAGCTTCAACCCAGAAGTAAGAGATTTTGAGAAGACAGCCTAACCTCCTGGCCCAGTTGTAGTGTTTGTTCAGTGTGGCCATTTGATTGTGGGTCAAACCCTGATGACTGTTGCTGACAGAGGTCCCAAGCCAGGAGCACCTTCCAAACCTTGGAAGCGCCTTCCAAACCTTGGAAGTAAACTGGGTCCAATGCGACACAAAATCCTGAGGAATCCCATGTAGCCGAAAATCATGCTCCATAATGAGCTAAGCTGTCTCTCCGGTTGAGGGAATCTATGGCAGGAGAATGAAGTGAGCGTCCTTCGAAATCTGTCGACCACCACCATGATGGTAATCAACCCTTGGATCACTGGCAGCACTGGTACATATCCATATAAATGTGGGAAGGGGAAGTAAGAGGCAGGCAGGCAGGTATGAAGGCCTGACCATCCTCTCCAACAGTATTCCACGTGAACCTGTGCTGGATGTACTCTTGTGTTCTCTGGGTGCCAGGACGACCAGTCAGCTGGGAGGAATGGGCCAACTGCAGCCCCTGAAGCGAGACCCCTGGAAGCAAGACCATCAGGAGCAATGATGTTCACCACGGTTTGCATCTCCCACAGAACAGGAGCAATGATGTGGGCTATAGGAATGATTGGATCTGTGGAAAGCGGCTTTTCCAGGGGATCTAACTGGTACTTGTCCAATTGTGATACTTCTGGTCGGCCCATACGATGAAAGGGTGTTCAGTGCCCTCCAGCCAGTGTCTCTACTTGCCCCCATTGGCACAGTCATAGGGGCAATTCAGGGGAAGCTCCCTTACCCAAATCTTACTGAAGGTAGCGCCCAGATCAACGTACTCTGAAGGTACTCGGGAGAGATTATTTTTCGCAGGGGTATCTAGTCGGACCTTGAGTGGAGGGAGAAGACATCTAGTGTCACGTTTGGTACCCGAGAAAGGAATGCCCCGGAGGCCCACTCTGTGTGAGGGTGGTGTAGCATGAGTCAGGGGTGGCCAAGCACCAGAGGAAATTACCAGGTGGAACTGAATAGTCTTTAATGAGTAGGTTCTAAGGTAAGTCTGAAGAGAACCATGAATTTGCGACCTTGGCAGAACTCAGAGGTTTCCCATCCAGTGCAGTCACAGATAACGGATCAGTTAGTGGGCAAGGGATTGTCCAGTATCAAGCCCAGGTCTGATGCAGAAAGCAACCAGTTGCCCCATAATCATCGAAAGCATAGACGTTGTGATGATTGATTACCCGAGAAAAGACGAGCAGGAGTGACAGTTCTTGTAATTTGTGGGGTAGGAGAAACATTTTTGGCTCACCAGAATTCTCCCATTCACTGTGTTAGCCCTGTCCGTTTCCGGGCAACAGGGGGCAAGAAACTCGGAAATGTCCTGTCTCGTTGCAATAGATGCATCGCCTCTCTCGGAAATCTCTCTCTCTCTCTCTCTCTCTCTCTCTCTCTCTCTCTCTCTCTCTCTCTCTCTCTCTCTCTCTCTACAGGAGAGTTGGGTGTTTCCCACCTGCAGAGGCTCTTCATCAGTGACAGGGCGCGACTTTGGGAAGGCTCTCGTCATGCTGGCAGCTTGGGATCGTATTACTATCATATACACGTGTAGACTTAGTGGCAAATGGTGTGCAGCTGAGAACTTAAATACACACTACACAGGTGAAACAAATTGGCTAATCAACACAGGGGCATGAATTAACTGAAAATGAGTAACCCAAAACTACTGAACAGAGCCTCCTTATGGCAAAAACCAAACCTAAATTGTGACCAAAACACCACTAAAACGATACAATATATGTAGCTTTATAGTCTTTATTCAAACCCCTCACTTTTATTTTTATTTCTTCATAATACAATATTTCTGTATTGATTGTATGCTTCTATAAACACGTCCAGAAAAAGTCCAGAGCAGCTCAAAACTGTTCCCCCTTTTAAGTAACCCATTTTAAGTTATGATGCCTCAAATGTGACAAGCTCCCAGGGTTCGTAGCTCCATCCAATGACATCAACACGCTACTTTATTTCTACAGTGTATTGCATTTAATTGTACAACAAAAAACGTTTAATAAATACAAATAAAAATAATCTCCCATTGCAGTCATGTGTGCATTAGAAGTTCAGCTCAATTGGATGATATGAGACAATGGCGTTATGGCATTTTTCATTTAACGTGACTTTGATAAACTGCATCCAATACCAATCATAACTGTCATACCATACATTTCTTAGCAAATGTTAGACCTAGCGGTCACCATATGGCATGTGTCTCATTGTAATAATTAATGATTCATTCATTACTCTGATGGACACTTTTACATGCAAAAGTTGTATACTGTGAATTAACTGAGAAGCTAACTTCTATTTTCAAAAATAAACATGTCCATGCCTCTAAGCAGCTGAAAGTTGTCTGGTACTGGGACACACACTCTCTGTTGCTCTCTCTCTCTCTCTCTCTCTCTCTCTCTCTCTCTCTCTCTCTCTCTCTCTCTCTCTCTCTCTGTTGCACCCTCTCTCTCTCTCTCTCTCTCTCTCTCTCTCTCTCTCTCTCTCTCTCTCTCTCTCTCTCTCGCTCTGTCTCACTCTGTTTCTTGCCCATATAGATGTGAAAATGTTTAGACAACAGCAGAAATCACAACATGCATTCTAACTAACTCACTACAAAAGAATATCTCAGCCGTACTGAAGGCCCACAGTTATGTACTCTCATCAGCTTTTGATAAAGAAAGCAAAGCTTTTTTAACACATCCGTCTCCACACAGAAAATCCACGATTGATCTACAAATCCAAGAAACATACCATCATATAATTTTTATCAAAGCTAACAAAAAACACAATTACCACCATCCGTTATTGAAATAGACATTAAACAAACAGATTCCAAGCTTCAATATTACATTCAACCATTTCCCATTCATCAGGTTGCTCATTAACTCAAGTAATGAACAAAGAAATAATCATTTAAAAAAAAATTACGCAATGATTCCAAAAGTTGGACTCTTGACTCGGAAAACAAAAACATGGCTCACCTTTCATGGTAACATAGAGTGATGGCTCCCGGTAGGGAATTAGCGGCTAGGTGAGCGGTTAGGTAGCACCTTCCGCTATATAGCATGCATAGCAGGGCGGGGGATCCAACTGCTGCAGAAACCTTTGGTGCAGCCCTCAATGAGAATTCCTCCTGCACCCTCTCTTTAGCCCTGCATCTCCTCCTCCTCCTCCTCCTCCCTTAAAGGCCCATTCAGAACAACACCACCCTCACTGCCCCCCCCCCAACAAACACGCATAGGGCAACGCAACAACGCACACGCACACACACTCAGGCAGAGAGGTCTGAGCTGTCCTCGTGCGGTGGAGGGATTGCGTAACCTCTTGACACACACACATAGACACAGACACACACAAACAAGTGTGTGTGCGCACACACACACACACACACACACACACACACACACACACACACATATCCATACACACACACACACACACACACACACACACACACATACACACACCCTCACGCTCTGCCCCTTTCTCTCTCTCAGTCCCAATCTCTCGCAGTCTCTGCTTCACTGTCTCTCTTGCACTCTCTCTCTTTCTCTCTCTGTATCTCTCTCTGTCACTCTCTCATTCTCTCTCCCTCTCCCTCTCTGACTCTCTCTGTTTCCCTCTCCCTCCCTGTAGGACTCTCTCTGTCTCTTGCTGTGCCACTTTACCTCTCTGTCTGTCTGTCGCTCACTCTCTCTGGGGACTGTGTGTCCATAGACTATTCTAGTCCACGTTGAGGTTGAGAAGCCCCCTGGATGAGCATTGTTTTAAGGAGGCCACACACACACTAACCCACTCAGACACTCATATCGTCACCCTCTTAAGTCATATTTTCAAGTTGTTCAGAAAACAGAAACAACTGAACCATATATAGAGTATATTATACTCTATATATGGTTCCGTTTTTTGAAAATATGACTTAGGCCATTACCTTAAGAGGGTGACGATATGTGAAATCCTACAGTAGGGCTGGATAATACAACATAACAATCTTCAATAAAAATAGTGACAACATATAGAAACCCACAACAACACGCGCACACACACACACACACACACACACACACAAAATGCATCAGCATACGCATATAAACATGCACACACATTCTAAGGAATAACTAACCGATGGTTGAATATTTTTTGGGGTTCAAAGGCCGAGCAATCCGTAAAAGCTCCCTTACACACACATCAACACACTCACACATGCACACACACACACACACACACACACACACACACACACACACACAAAAACACGTCAGAGCAGAAGAGTTTTAAAGGGTGTCCTCTCTGCTTCTGATTGTGCTGTTAATAAAACATCAGCCTTGCTTGACTGGAGCCCCTACTCCCAGAAACACATCCATGATTCAGAACCACCCCCCCTCCCCCGCCCCAACGACCGGATCTGTTTCCCCCTACTCCCAAACAGACCCCACGGCCCATTCACTACACTTTCCCATAGTAGGGGTCCCATAGCAGGGTTTGTGTGGGGGTCATGTGCCTCCAACAATCCCCAAGGCCGTTAGCTGGGGGGTGTGGGGGTGAGTAAGGGAGTTATGGGCTTTCTCTCTGACAGGTTGACTAAAGAGGGGGGAGAGAGTGATGTTTAGCATTTACTATTTAGTCATTTAGCCAACGCTTTCATCCAGCGCGACTCGCGGTGAATGTGGGTTTAGGGTCAGGGTTGGATGCATGTCGTTAAGGAGAATGGGGTTCGGGGAAACTTGCCTTCTTGGTAGACTGGGAAACATCGGGGTTCCAACCCGGAAGCTCAGCGGGTTCCTGGTTCACCTGGGAGAGAGGCACCCTGAGTACTACAGGGCCCTGTCCCTGTGGCGTGTGGCCTGTCTTTCTGTCAGATAGGTTCTTCAAAGGAATTGTCTTTTAACAACTGCTCCTACTCCCAGGGATTCATTGAGACAGGAGGAGCAACCGAACAAGGGAAATAGGAGGAGATCTGATTTGTTTTTACATAAATGTCAAGGAGGAAGGAGGGGTGCTTGCTCAAGGATGCCTGCAGGTTGACTGTGGACATTTGGGGTTGGAACTTAGAACCTCTCCTCCCAACCACCTGACTATCCTGAACCAATGTTATGCTGTATGATTGGTTGATATTATCTTCAAAATAAGATCAACTTCATTAATGCTGGAAAGGATTTCTTTTTTTATGGGGGAACCACTAAGATAGGGACCTATATATAGGATCACTGGTTATGGTTTCTTGGACCAGCAGCAGAACCTTTACTGTAAATGATGTGTTACATATTAGTGAACATATTAGCAACACAACTATAATAATATTGTTTCAAATGTGTTGCTGCACTTAAAAACCTAGATTACATTTTCAAATTAATGAATAGTCTTTAGGCTTGAAATTGGGTGAAAGTTGTGCACACAAATACACACTCTGTGTCAACGTTGCGCTGTTCCATTTGATCAAAATTTAATACCCTCTCAGCGAACAAACATGTCAGATGAAGAGTAATCGAGGGAACATCAAAAAAACATGAACTTGCAAACACGTTTTCTGCTATCCTGGCGTTCACTGCATTAATATCTAATGCTGCGCTGAAACTATTTTAGCACATCTGAATCGGATGAAATTCACACAGTATTTGCAGTGAATATCTATATATATGCCCAACACACTATTGCCGATGTTATAATGCTAACCTAACTTAGGTTTGTTCAGAGTTGCCCATTGGGAACTCATGACCCCATTACATTGCATAATAGCTAACATTATAGGGCATTTGCAAAGCAGTCACTTCTCTCTTCTTTAAACCATGTCCAAAACCAATATTTAAGACAGCAATCAGGTCATGATTCTTGCATGGCTTCTTTGTATTTGAAGAAGGAAAAAAAGACACAGGTGTGATGAATAATATCAACTTGAATTGGTTTTATTGGTTAGTATGATGGACTTTTATTTTGTTCTAATTGTAGAATGACTATCGCCAGTTCGAAACTTGTATAATTGAATACAGGGTATTTAATGTGGAGGTTACTACAGGAATTACAGCCTCAAAGTCATTATATTGGATGTGAGCTGGCGCCATCTAGAGTTTACTAATGGAATCTCTCAAGAGTACAACATGGCCATGTGACACTGTCAATTATAAACAGGTAGCGTTTGTAATCCCGAAGCTGAGGTGAAATCAGATACATTTTCATCATCGAACGGATATTCACGATTAATACTCATCATGGAATGGATACTCTGGATGATCGGCCCACCTGTGTAAAAAAATGTTTTGTTTTTTATAATGGACCATCGTGATGACATCATCAAAGTAGTAACGTTAAAGGTATTACGATGTAAGGAACACAATAGCTGCTACACTATTCTAACCAACAGCTCCATATTGACATTTCTCTAAAATTACCAAGTCGCTTTGGATAAAAGTTAAATAACAAACTATCAAAAGGCCTATAAAAACAACACACGTAGCACAAATTCAGTACGACGTAAATAATAAAATACCTTCTCATACTTACATTAACAGCTGCACAAAACGAATGTTTTTATTCAGCATTTCGATAGACTTCATTTCCTCCTCAGTGAGGGAAAAATCAAATATCTGTAAAGAGAAACAGGGTATAACTCCATTGTGATGATTCATAATTCTGATTCATAATATATAACCTTTTAACCCTAACTCAAATAAGGATTGATTGATAATCCTGTTATGGCATATCCTGCTTCCATAGTCAAATCCAATAATCCAGTTCTGGGTTGTCTTTGAAATTTGAAACATTAACCACTTCAATGTTGCATTCGGTATCAACATTGTAACTGCAATATTAGAAAAAAAAAACACACAAAAGAAAAATGATTAATTTGCCTTAATAAATAGCTGAAGACATTTCTAGCAGTCAATAATTCACATCATCCAATGAATGATATGTATGATTGACAGCTCCACAGTTCATCCGACTGAACATGCAAAAAGCGCACCTGGAAGTTGTGGTGGATGCGCTGTGGGCTGAAGCTCTTGGGGATCACCACCACCCCGCGCTGCACGTTGAAGCGCAGAGCCACCTGGGCGCTGCTCTTCTTATACTTCCTCCCAATGGACACCAGCACCTCGTCTTCCAGCAGCGGCGGACATTTTAGATTCACCCTGTAGGTCAGACATTAAACAAGGCTCTACTTGAGAGGTCCGTTCCTTGTAGCATGAATTCCTTTCGTTTGCCGTGCCTCGGTGTTCCCAGCGCGGTAAACTTGTTTTCGGTCACCACTGCCTCTGGGAGTTTATCTATCTGGAACAAACTCCCTGAGCACTCCACACTTTGTTGCATTAAATCAGGACTCAAAATGTTTCTGTTTGCCACAGCTTTTTGTTAAAATGGATGTCTGCACATTTACTATCTTGTACATTTCTCTCACATTTCTCTTGTCAATGATTGTCCTTTATTACCTTCAGACAATTGTCATTTCGATGTTTTTATAATGTGATCTCTGAGTGTTTTAAGCACTCTGAACGACCTTGTGTTTGACAGGGGCTAATAAACCTTGCCTTGCTCAAATGTGGGGGAGGAGAGCATGGCGGGTACAGGCTGTTTGACTCCTGATGTTATACGGCTGTTTTATCCATTTGATACCAAACTGACCAAACCGTCAGTGCATACATTCGTAGCCCACCAGTGGGGATCACAGCCCTATCCCTGCCTTTCAAACAAAGCTTACCAAGATGGATCCCTGGAGGTGCCGATGGGGCTGTAGCCCACCACCACGATGTCCTTCTGCCGGCAGTACTCCAGGAGCTTGGGCTGGGTGAAGTAAGGGTGGCATTCAATCTGAAGGGACACAGACACACCACAAGTCGCACACTTAAGGAAATACTCAAGATAATCACGTCACAGGTGGGTGTCACCTTATTATGGTCTGGTTTTATTGCTGTGCTGGCAAACGACCGGTGGGTGGATCTATGTTTTGAGCTCATGGTTGATGTTCTGCACACCATGACCAAGTTAAAAGTTTTTTTCAAAATGTTCTTCATCCTTGACCCCTCTATTAACCCTTGTAGAACATGCTATATATATATATATATAGAACCCAGTGATATCTCTGTGTTATCAGCAAACAGCCTTGAAATATACAACCTCCCCTTGGGGACGGTCTGCCTACTGACTACTATGACTAAGAAATGGTTAGCCAGAGGGTAAAGGTCAACCGCACCTGGTTGGACACAGGCTTGTGCTTCAGGCCTGGCTTGTTTAACAGCAGTTCCAGCTGGCGGCGGTTGAAGTTGGACACGCCGAGAGACTTCACCAGACCGGCGTCTTTGCACGCCTCCATCGCCTGATTCACAAGAGACACAGAGCACCATTAACCAAAGACAAAAAAATCACCAAAACAGCAGACAGAGAAGACAGAGAGAGATATGTTGGTGCAAGGTCAAAAGAAATCATAAGTAGGTCAGCTGTGGCAAACCAAAGCAGACACACAGCCTTCCTTTGAGTGGCTTCATGTGAAGTCATTTAGAGAGGCAATATAATGAGAATGTAGATAACAAAATAAGAAGATAATCTAATACAGGTGATGATATGAATGATTGATGATCAATTATAATCAATAATCAAGAGCAGAGTAGGGCCCACCTCCCAGGTTGCACACAGGTCTGTATGGTGGTAGATGTACTTTCCATTCTCGTCTTTTGGATATAAGTCATTACCGGGCTGCAAGGTGAAAATAAAGTGAGTTTACAAATGCAAAGCCAAAGTTCACGATAACTACAGCATGTCTTTGTTTTCCATTTCCAAGAACGAGATGTACCCAACAAAGGACACATAGATCACTAGACACCTCACGTGAATGTGCCAATCAACCATGTAGTAATTCCATAAGTCTAGTTGTATAACATACTGTACATTACATATAGGTCCAGGCATTCCACTTCGAGGATATTCCACTATAGTACATTCATCTTTCCACTTTCTATCCACTACACTATTGGCTGCCAAACCTGATGCTGTGACACCCACAATCTACCAAAAGCCACCACAAATTCAACTCCAGACAGAGATGGAGAGAGAGGAGGAACTCTCAGCCTGATCGCTGTGCATTAGGTCATGCTGTTCACCGTGTCTACAACATGGTTTAAATAGTCACATGCTAAGGGATGGCCGTTCAACTATTTTACTTTTGTTTTGGTAAGTTCTCTCTCTGTAGTTCATATTCCTGTACTAAGATTCCCAGCACTAAACCAGCTCAACCAGCCATTTTTGTCTGTAGGGACCATGGATATCTTCCAGTGTACACAGCACAGGTGTCATGCCCACGAAAAGATGCCTCTGCTTCTAGTGAGCAGTTGGCTCCAGGGTTTCAGTATAGTAAAGGTTTCAGTTATATCCATGTAAAATGCATTATCCTTCTTTGTGTGGATCATTACACGGCTTTGAATGATTCCAATAAAAATCTCCAACTCATAATTATTTTGAAAGTCTCATACATTTGTTGTTCCGTGAGGGAGGGCGCGTGGATACACTGACCTTGAAGGCCATGGGAAGCTCAACTATGTACAGGTCCACATAGTCCAGTTTCAAGGCCTTCAAAGTGGCCTCTAAGGCTGACCTCACCATCTCTGGAGGCTGGAATGTGCACCACAGCTGGAAAAATTCGGAGGGAGAAGTTTTATGAAGACAGCAAAACAATCTCCTTCCCATAGCTAGGGTTAAACAAAATATATTACTCAACACTACCAAATGTAGAAGATTTATTTGTTTTGTGTTACTTTTATATATTTATTTATCTTTTGATATGCTACATAACAGGTTACTTCTTATATAGCCCATTATTCTACAAGGTCAACTATTTGTATCATTTATTTGTCTATTGCTTATTGTCTGATCCTCTTCTAACTTTCCGTTGGAGAGGAGCGGCTATGTAGGCAGATTCTATATAGGCCTACGCTTATATATTAATTATCAAATTGTCAATAGTAAACGGCACCATAATATTATACATGTTCCCAAATGCATTAGTGATTATTTTCTATATTTATTTTAAATCCGGATGAGTAGGAGTGTAGACGGCGTGACCGCAGTGACAAAACGCACCTTTCCACAGTAGAAGATATCCTCTCTCTTGACCGTCCCATCCGCAATCTTCTCCCTGATAGCTTGACCTACTTCATGTTCGTTGAAATACACTAAAGCCCCATCAAAGTGTCTATAGCCAACATCGATGGCGTTCTTGACACACTCTAGTGCGGTGCCTTTGGCTGTCTGGAAAGACATGACATGGGTTAAAAAACAGCAACAGGTGGTTTGACCATGTAGCCTGCAGGTTGGAATTATAACAACAAACAAACTTACCGATTTGGGGTCAGCATAGGTCCCCAGACCCAGCAGGGGGATTCGGTTCCCATCGCTCAGCGGGACAGAGTGGCTCTCTGCTGTCAGGTCCATGTCTGTGAGAGTAGGCAGCAGAGCTCGGTCAGCTGCCTGGGTTGTTTAAGCCCCAACCCATACGCTGTTTTGAAATAGCTGACTTATTGGTCCCGAGTTCGGTAGGGTGAGGCTTTGCTGACTTATCTTATCTAAAAATAACGACCTGCTCTTGTGAAATCATTTATTTTATTTTTAGTTATGTCCTTTTGGTTTGCGCTGTATTACAATTTAAAATTTTAGGGTTATGGTTAGGTGAAGTTTGACAAATCATTTTAATGTCATGATAATCCTATCAATTTTATCTTTAAAAAATATAAATAATCTTGCCTAAAGGGAAAACTTCCAAATAATTTGTTGAGCTCAAGATGAGACATCCACAACGGCAACAGTAAACGGGCCAGCCCGTACCGAGCCTTGTAGTTCTAAAAACGCGCGCTAAACGGCGGCGCGAATCCCTCAGACCCAACCCCCCTCAGAGCGACGCGCCCGGGCTGCGCACTGCGACCCTCCGTCACACGGAGCTCCGTACCATCACGGATGTATCATCAGGGTCTCCACTGATCGTACAGAGAAGCGATGGGCGTGAGCGCGTCGATGCGTCGTGCGTCTTTAGTGTAAAACATGAATCCGTGGGTCATTTGTCGGTCTGTCGCAGTGCAAACGGCGGAACTGCAGCGCTGAATACTGAAAGCACGAATGCTGCCCGTTGCCAGGAGGGAGTTCATAAGGAGGTCGAGAAGCAACACTCGGATGGGGCCGTCTTCTCCACACGGATCATTATTTGACTGATCGTTTGCTGCCCCTTTTGTGGGTCTGCCTCGTTCCTTGCAGCCCGTTGATCGTCGTTTGATTTGGGACTACGCGATGGATGAAGGAGGAGGCACGGAGAAGCGGGAGCCGGAGGAGGATGTCGGCGGTGTGGAGAACGAGGCTGAGAGCATACCGGTGCAGGAGAAAACGAGCGCGATCGACACCCTGAATCTACTGGACACGTGTCCGTCTTGCCATTTAAACTTTCAGAGCCGGGAGCCTAAACTTCTTCCGTGCCTGCACTCTTTTTGTAAAAAATGTCTACCTCCACCCTCGAGGAATTTAGCTGTCGCCGAGCCACCGACCATCCAGGCGGACAGTCCTGTCAACAAACCACGTGAGTGAGCCTCCTTGTTTACCAACAGTTTTCTTGCAAGGACTCTGATGAGGGACCCCATGAGTATTTGGAAAAACGATTTGAGAGATGAGTGAAGAAGGCAACACACATATAGCCGACATACACACAGCCTTTGCCTAAACAATCCTTGCTAGGCTGATCCTTGCATCCATTTGTACTTGATTGATTGCATATTGAATGGATGCGTTTTCCCCGATTGACTCCAGTGAACGTGATTCGCTGTCCGGTATGCAGACAAGAATGCATGGAAGCGGACGTCATGGAGAACCTGTTTGTCAATGATGCGTTTGAAGCGCCCAGCAGCACCATGGAAAGATGTGTCCAGGTAAACTACAAATCACATGCATTCCAGTAGGTAGGATTTATTTCTGTCATCATGAATCGGTAGTAGGCCTATTGAGAAATAATAGGTCTGAAGCATGAAGTGGATAAGAAGCTGAAGCTACTCTCAGTAGCCATAAGTGCCAAGCCATTTGCCACTAAATAATAATCAACTTCATAAATCTCTGAGCCATTAGCTTTTTTCTGTTGATTATGAGCACCCTCAAGTTCCGCTAATGAGCAATCGGCCATGAAGAAATATTACTCCACCTCATGAATTGCTGGGTATTCAGCTGATTGTTGTTGACTTTAAGCAGATGCTCATGGCAGATGCCGGCTCTGGCCCGTCTGATGTCCAAGACTATACTTGACCTTGTTTGCAGTGGATAATATACCATGAAATTGTTCTAAGCACAGTAGCTCAGCTCTACCATGGCTGATTCTAATGTATTTGGCAGTGGTATCGCGGTAAACATTGTGTACTTGTGTACACTGTCTCCACTATTGGCAGCATGCAAATGAACCTCTTTGCATCCAACTTTGTGGAACAGGACCAACAGGTAGTTAAAGGTGACATATTATACCACCAGGTGTGAGCAGTAACAAGCCGTTTTGGAAATCGTTCTCTTCTGACATCACACGTGGGCGTGTCCACCTAGATGTCTGACGGATATGTGGACACGCACACTTGTGATGTCAGAAGAGGCAGATTTCCAAGATGACTTGTAACGGCTAAGCCCACTCACACCCGGCGGTATAATATGTCACCTTTAAGGCTAAGGCTTCAAGGCTAGTCATTGAGCGACCTAACCAGTACTTAATCCCCCCTGCAGCTGTGCATGACCTGCGAGGACAACACCGAGGCGGCGGGCTTCTGCGTGGACTGCGTGGAGTACCTGTGCTCCACGTGTGTGGAGGCCCACCAGAGAGTCAAGTTCACCAAAGACCACGCCATACGCCACAAGGTGGACGGGACCAGAGGTACCGGGGGGCCACGCTACCGCGGCCATGGCAACGAAGGAATGCATTTTCTAGATATTTAGTGGACAAGGTGGCCCACGTTGACCTCTCACATCAGTGTCACATCAAACATCAATGAGAGGTCGCATTTCATCAACACCCAGGACTATATAGCCCCCCCCCCCCCCAACAGTCCAGACCTAAAGCTTATCATTGCTTTATACTAAACTTCACCATATTGATGTCTAAACCGAATCGTTGCTTAACACAAAAATTCACCATCCTGAACTAAACGTGGAAAGCTAATAATTTGCTTGTTGTTGCTTGTTGGTTGTTGTGCATTAATCACTAAGAAGCTTTAGAGACAATTATCGTTTTAGACACATTGGACACTGTATGGTGGTCAATTATGAATAGCTTCAATAATGTAGCACATACTGTCAATAATGTCAACCTACACTGTGAAATGTTGATATGCCTTTTTAGAATTTACAATTAATATGGCAATGTTCTGTGATTATCCTTTTCAGTCTTAATCCTAGTTTTATTTGAAGTAGAGTATCACTCTTTAATTTCTACCACTGTCCCGTACGGTCTGCTGTGCCGCCCCACACTGTCTGATGTCATGTTCTGAAACGGCTGTGGTTCCTCCCAGAGGTGGACGGGCTGTCGGCCCCCCAGCGGCCCGTCTTCTGCGATGTCCACAAGAAGGAGCCCCTGAAGCTCTTCTGTGAGACGTGTGACCTGCTCACCTGCAGGGACTGCCAGCTGCTCAAGCACAAGGACCACAGGTAACGCCCAACAGGTGGAACGCACTGCATGCTGGGTAGACCGCGGGCCTTCTACTGCATTCTGTTGCGTTTTGATTTTGGCGCCGTGCTTTGTAGTTTTGTGTTTTGGTCTGGGTTAGGGGTATTGGTATTCAGTATATATTAGGATATTTATTTAGTAAGTAGGTATTCATATCTCAATGTAAAGCCTACGCGTATTTGCGAACTGCAGGTAAGAAGGTTTTGTTCCGTTTTGTCTGAATATCCCAGGGATAACATAAACAATTATATATGGAAGGGCAGTTTACAAACGTTCAATGTTTTCTTCTGTTGGCTTGTGCATGAAAAGTCCCACATTAAGTTATATAATATAAAAACAATAGGGACCTTGCCAGTTTGGCTCGGTCCCTAAATATCACAATAAATACACATTGCATTTACAGCAAATTGACTTTGACCCTTTTCTTTGATTTTTTTATTTTTCTGAATTTGTTCAGTTATCAGTTCCTGGACGATGCCTATAACAACCACAAGCAGCACATGGAGAGCATGACGCATCAGCTGAAAGAGAAGAAGAAAGTCATCGATGAAGTTTCCCATTCAATCAACAGCGGGTATGGATCTGGAAAAAACCAGTGAAAAGTCAGACCATTGATCCCTTTGTGACTGTAACCAGGACAACAGGCACATTACTAGGGTATTAGCATTCAGCAACTAGCATTCTCTCCTGTACCTCGAGCTGAGGTAGAAGTTAATGTTCGACCCCTTTAATATTAGCGGTTGAATCTACAAGTGCAGGATACGTAAACCATTAAAACATGAATCCCATTAAATATGTTCAAACATGTGTTAATATTTATTCACAGACTACACCAAGTGATTAAAAACCGCCACTCTGTTCGCAATGAGATCAAGAAGTCAATCTGCGCCTTGATCGTTGAGATCAACAAGAAGGGCAAGGTGCTGGTGAATCAACTGGAGGTAAGAACATACACTTTATTATCCATTTGTTGCATGTTGGATAACACACTGGTTTGTATGTCAACACACTGACCCTAACCCTTCCTGATCAGAATAGAAAATAACAAATCTTTTTTTTTTTTCCTGAAACATGCACAGGGTCTGCAAAATAATAAAATAATAAAGTAAGCACACAAACAGAAAAACACATAAACAATCCCTATAACAGTCCCACATTACACAGGAACACATACATACCAGACCCTCAACGTTGAGGCTCTCTGACTCCTAAACAGTGGTTCCTTGTAGGCCGGGGGGGCTGTGTTCACCATTAAAGGGGCGCGATCCATCAGCCTCGGCTGTGTTTTCACAGCCAATCCATCACCGGCCCCCTAACCTCCGCTCTCTCCCTCTCCCCCCCCCCCCGATCCCCTCGCTCCCAAGGCGGTGACGAAGGGCCACGAGAGCACGCTGAAGAAACAGCAGCAGGACATTGGCTATCTCTCCCGACACCTCGACCACGTCATTAACTTCACCAGCTGGGCCACGCAGCGGAACGGGGGCACGGCCTTCCTATACTGTAAACGCCTGGTGAGGCCCCCCCCCCCTCCTGCTGACTGAAGCCCTCCACCCACTGAAGCCCCCCGCCCACTGAAGCCCAGGGCGCTATGACGCGTGACCTGTCGATGTGGGCGGGGCCTTTGTCCATCCACATGCCATATCATATATCCAGAGGATATACTGGCACTTAATGTGTGCACTTCTTGTATGTTGTACGTCCTCGCACTTAAAACTAGCACTAAGCACTGTGTAGAGTCTTATCCTAGCTATCTTTGTTGTATACAGGGAATGGGTTAACCTAACGATGGTTAGTGCCTGGCATTTGGTTCTAGGGGGCTAAGGGGTTTGAGGAATTGGCTAGAAGGTTCTTGGGTCCAACCCCATTGTTGGCAGTCTGTCTGTAAGCATCCTTTAATCCTTTAAGCATCTATCCAGTAATGGTTAAATAGTAATACCTGGCTGTACCTCTTCATACTAGTGCAATATTAAGGAAACACTACTGAAGAAAATATGACGGAAAAGATGTCCCCAGTGAAATAATTGATGGCGCTCCTTCTGTTGCAGATTCTGTTCCAGATTGGGAATCTGCTGCAGGCCAAATGCACTACCTCCTTCATACCGCAGAGCTCAGTGCGCTTCCAGTGCCGCTCCTCCTACTGGGCCTCCAACGTGGATCTGGGTGAGAGGAAGCAAACCCTGAAATCGCATTCCAGGAAAACATACGATTTAAACGATTTATTGTGTAATATATGTAGTATGACATATAACAATGTCATGCATATGTATGTCTATGCATGTATGTACATGTGTAACGTTTCATAGTGCTGGAAAAATTCCTCAGTAAGGTTTCTCGCGGTAATGGTAGATCGTACACATATATTTCACGTCGTTGGGGGGGGCCAACTCATCATCGGTAGTTTCTGACATCCTAGCGAGCATCCGGCTAGCATAACGTTGTTGTTGTGCTAACATTCGCCTGTTACTAATAAGTTAGCATTAGGTTAGCATTAGCTGCACTCAGAGTGTAAGCCCTACTTGTTATTCACAGTGTGCTGCACTGCTCTCCCTCGCCCTCAGGCACTTTGCTGGTGGAGAATATTCCGGGAAAGCCACTGGGGAGCTCCCGGGGCAGCCCTGCTCGGCTTCCCCATCCTGGCCCCGGGCCCCCGGGCTCGCCCGCTGGCACGGCCCTGGAGCCTCGCTTGGCGTCCCATCACACACTGGCTCAGCTGCAGATGCAGGTGGACAAGCTCAACCCACAGCCTCACTGGCAGACCCCCCCACCGGCCCCTGCCCCGCCGCCGCCGCCGCAGCCGCCGCACTCCCAGCAGTGGTCCTGGTACCAGAGTGTTCGTCTGCCCAGGTCCTCCCCCGTGCCCCCCCAGGGAGGGCCCCCACCGCAGGCCCGGCCCCGGATGTCCCCCCAGCCGGCCGGCCACCGCTTCATGGGGGCCCCTGCTCACCGCGCCAGCCCCACCAACGGCTCGGCTGGATACCCCACCCAGGTGGGTGTGTGTGGTTTTGTGTGTGTGTACATGTGTGTATATGTGTGTGTGTGTGTGTGTGTGTGTATGTGTATGTACATGTGTGTATATGTGTGTAAGTGTGTGTGTGTGTGTGTGTGTGTGTGTGTGTGTGTGTGTGTGCGTGTGCATGTGTGCGTGTGCATGTGCGTGTGTGTGTGTGTGTGTGTCTCTCTGATCGTCTGCTGCTTTGATATGCATGCGGGTGCAGGCCTGCCAGTTGAGGGTTTGATTGACAGCTCCCCCTAACAAGCTCTGGCAGCAGACGGGTTCGTCCCAAATAGAGCTGACAGCCTTCACATCCCGAGCAACTCATGCTCTTTTCCATCAAGAAGGATTTGAATTAGAGTCATTCTCAACACCGCGACTTAGCTAACCCTAAAGCTAAATCTAGCGTTTGGCTAAAGTGCAGCGCTGGCCTGCGTAAGCGGCGTCTGACATGTCTAGTGTGCTGAGATGTTTAGTCTAGCTCGCCGCGCACCCAGAACAGTTTTATAGGGAACATAAAATAAAACGGGCACATCCAATGCAAACAGACCGTTATTCCACTCGTACCACTAAACGGCTTTAGCAGGATATCGCCAGACCAATCACAAATGCTTACTAGTCAGGAACCGCTCGGTTCATTTTTGAATTCCAAGGGCTGTTATCAGCGAGGACAAAAAGGTCTCTGGTCCTAATTGGACGGACCTACAACCAATCAGAGTGACGAAATGTGTGACTTAGCGTTGAGTGACAGTTGGGCAAACATGTTGATTTGGCTTGACTGGTCTGTAAACAAATACAGAAGTAAACAGAGAAGCTGCAGGTTTACTGAATAAAAGGCACTATAACATTTACATTTCTTTTTGGATTTTAATTACTTTTTTTTTGTTTACTCCACGTAGAAAACTCATTAAAATAACTGAAAATAACTCATGTGCTGTTTATTTAGAAAATAGCTTCCCCATTAGCTCCCCCATTTACTGTTTACAAGCCAGTCGAACCTCTTCAAAAGGCAGGCCAATGCGGCATCTATGGATATTTGTCTATGTTCAAACCATATCCTATGTCTATAAGTTAAACGGTTGCGATTGGCCCGACCTGGTCAAGGTCGTCTGGAGATCGGTCGGAACAGCAGGGGGGCCAGACCATCTGCCAGAGCAAAGAAAACATGAGGTTGCAGATTTGTCTGGTTCCCAGGCTACAAACGCTAGGCTAGGCTAGAAGCTATCAATCTCTTCACTTTTATTTCTGTTTTCACTGCACACAGCTGGCCTATTTATGCTTGTGCATTATAGACATAAGTTATCTCAGAGGTGGTCCAAACAACTGTGTTAATGTAGGCTGAGAGGCGCCAGGCCACTTTGTAAGTTATATGCTGATGACCATATATTGTGAGAAAAATAAATGTTTTTATTTACTTTTTTTTTTTTTTTCGTACCCAAAAACCCCTTCCACTGAACTCGCAGGTGCAAGGTTTTGAACAAGACCAAACAGGAAACCCTTCAGAAGCAAAGTTGTCAAGCACAGCCATCTGCAATTCGAGTGTGCTGTTTACACTTCTTTGGAGGTTGCCCTGCTCTGGTTAATGAGTTCTGGAGTGAGGAACCATGTGACCAGAGTCACTGTGACAGACATGACATTGATTGATTGGTTGGTCTCTCTCTCTCTCTCTCTCTCTCTCTCTCTCTCTCTCTAGCCTCCGAGGGGGATGGTGAGCAGCTCAACCTTCCAGACTAAAGCCACAGACGTGTTTTCCTCTTCACCTTTTTATACCCAGCATGCATCGCTGCCCACCAATGTATCTCCTCTCTCCAGACAGCTGGCAAGTGTCTCCTTATCCAAGGGCTCTGAAATTAAATGATAAATGAAACAAAATACCCAGAGATTGCCTTGGAGTGCAATCAAATATTAATGACGTAAACACCAATATATTGTTATTGCTGCATAATCACTGGTATATTGCTGCAACCTACAATTACCGGTAATGCAGCCATTCTTCAGGGTGATTATTTCAATGATCTGTTGAAGCCTAAAATAATTCTGCTTATATTGCTTCATCATTGGTTGTTCTTTCTGTTGCGCAATTGCACAGAAAAACACATTTGACGTCTCAATCAATCTTTGTTGATTAATTTTAGTTGGACTTATTGGACTTATTTCACACTAACAATCTTATTTAATGGAAGTGTTATCGTGATAACGTAATGGCCAAAATTATCATGAATCATTACATCATCATTTTATTAACAATATTTTTGTAATAAAGTAGACTCATAGTGACTCTTTATGTCCTATCCAGATGGACCCCACATATCTGAACAAGAGAGATGATCCGGTCCAGATGCTCAGATCAAAATACCCACAGGGTCTGCTGCCTCCTCAGGCTGTGCTGAATGGTATGTTGTTTGTTCAGAAAAAACACTTTCCCTCCACTTATTTCTACCCTACATTAGTACATAATTTGCTTTAACATCGTATTTCCATCCAATGAATAAAGTGAATCTTGACATTACTTATCATTAACGTATGATTTTAGCATATCCTAGTTTATTATGTAATATCTTATGTTTTTGTTTTTTGTTTGTTGTTTGTTAAATATATATTCTATCTCTCAGTAAATGGACAGAGGAATTCCCAAGGGTACCCAGCCGTATCCCATGACGATAAATCAGGGTAGGTTAATACACGCACGCATACCCACACACACTCAACTCACTCACTCACTCACTCACACATACGCATACTCCCTCACATACGCCTACTCACTCACTCACGCTGTAAGCCGTGGTTATTTATGACAACACTCACACTCTTCTACCACTGCAAAAATATATTGATGTATCCCGATGGCGCAATCAATACCCTTTTCAAAAGCATTGATTTAAGTGTTCAAACATACCTTACCAGGGGTTAGGATTCTAATGCTCCTTAGAGGGCCTCCCATCTTTGAAATGTATTCACTCATGCTAATGAGTAGTACGCTTATCCTAAGAGGCATCCTCCCGTCGTCACTGTAAATGAGGGAAACCTCAGTGTCTCTCGAGGGCAAATAAAGGTTATTGATTGACTGATTGATCCAACCGGCATATTCAAATGATGTTCTATATTAATGTCCCCTGCATGCTATTGTGAATTTTCTGGAAGGTGATTGGATGTTTGTCTTGATGCCCCAAGGCTGGTGACCTGGAGGTCCTCAGAGATGCTGCCGGCTGAGGGACCAGAGGCCTGGGCCTCCAAGAGGAGACGGCGGCTCTCTCCGGGACCACTCCTCTCCATCAAGGACGAGCCAGAGGACCCCAGCAGCTTTGTAAGGAGCACAACATCGTGTAGTGGCTCGGGGGGGAGGTGCAAAAGGATCTTTGTTCGATTCCCAATGTTGACAGTAGGCCAGTTGACCCATAGGCGTCCATGAGCGAGGACCTCCACTTACTCCTTCAGGACTTGTGTCGGAATTCATGAGGAGTGGCTTTAGATGAAAGCATCTGCTACATGACTAAATACTATTTAATAAATCAGCCTTGAGAGGCCGCGGTTTACAGTGATTCTTAGGCAGCTAGGGGGCGTTGTTAGGCATGATCCAGACAGAATACCTAAAACAGTTACTTTGCCTGAGTAAGATTTCACCAAATAAACACACAGCAGCATGAAATACGATCATTTATTGAAAACAAATCATCATTCTTCCACCAAGCAATAAAGTTCCTCAAGACAGCCAAATGTTTGCCAAGCAACACAGGCTAGAATAGTTTGAGCTTGTCTGTGTTTTGCCAATCAGAATCGAGGACTAAAAGTATTACGTTTCATTATATTAAACGACCAACATGCAATGAACTGTTCTTCTCTATGGCAACCCTACAGGGACATTAATGAAGAGTACCTAGTAACAACGATGTGGACCAGATCTCATGACTTGAGTTGATGTATTTCTTTCAAATATATTGATGACTTTGCTTGGAAATAGCCCATCATAGTCGATAGCCAAGTAGAGTTTAGCAGCAACTACATAGTGCACAATTATCTTATGCAACATTAGTGAAACATTAGTGAAACAAGCAACGCTAGTCATATCCACAGCACATTTTAGGTTTTTTAGATAATGTGGCGTTTCTTGCCTGCAAGTGTGTACATCAAGTGATAAAGAGACACGGGCCTGATGACATTTGTTTAAGCCTTTTGTCACAGTGTAGCAATAAGACTCATATTAAAGTACCTTCTACCCCTTGTACTATCTCCTCATCTGCAGTTCGCTGTTCATCTTCAATCCACGAAGCAGCAGTTACACCCGACCCAAAGAACCAGCCTACCTGACAGTACAGCCGACCGTACCCTGGCCAGCATCGGAGCCGCTGGGCCGTGGGGCTCCACCACCCCTCCTGGGAGCACCGGTCGGAGCCACCTGCCCCGGCCCATGAGGACCGCCGGGGGCCGGAGCGAGGACGCAGTGTGGGGGGGACAGACGCGAGGCGACTGGAGCAGGGCTTCTCCCAGTGAACACTGGTGCGCCGTGTGCCGCGGTGGCGGGGAGCTGCTCTGCTGTGATAAGTGTCCCAAAGTGTTCCACCTCACCTGTCACATTCCATCGCTACCCCACTCGCCAAGGCAAGCCACCGCTGCGCTTTTATTTTGAAAAGTTGACTTTTTGGAGGAAAGCCTTGATTACTTTAGTGACTTACTTATAGTATACTTATGGTAACTTATGCTTAAATAATGGCTTTCATTTTCATTTTTTATCGATTTTATCAGATATGTGGCCCGGATAATCTAGTGATCAGAGTGTTCCAGCTAAAATGTTCTGGGTTTGAATCCTAATGTTCAAAGTCTACCTGGACTCTTCCTTTAGCTAGTTTCCCTTACCCTTACCTGCTCATAAATCAGACTCAAAATGAATTAATATAAATTCTAACACAAAGATAGCATAATAAGTATGTATCTGTTAATTATTATTACAACATAGTAAAGCTGAAATATTGCTAGGCTAGTTCAAATGTAATCTTATCATCTTTGTGGTGCCCTTGTGTCCAGCGGGTCGTGGTTTTGTTCACTGTGTCGGGAGCTGAGCGGTCCAGAGTCCGACTGCGATAACAAACTGAGAACGGTGAAAGAGGAGCCGGACTGCCCAGAAGGCTTCCCCCCGTTGGACAAACGGGTCAGTAGAACTCATTCCAAATCAGTACAATCAATACCCGTTGTGAAAGGTGGTGCCGCGGATTGTTGTTGTTACAGGGGAGAGCGTGTATTGAATTTCACAGGTTCAGGTTAAATACTATCATAGTAAAACAAATCCTTGCACGTACGGAAGGCTTTGAATGACTTGTCTTTCTTGTGTTTTTTCCGCATCTTTTGTTTGTTTGAGCAGAAATGTGAACGGCTGTTGCTGCTGCTGTTCTGCAGCGATTTGAGCGTGGACTTTCAACGACCCCTCGACCCAGCGGTGAGCACGCCACGCCGGGACGCAAATTGGCAGCGTTCCCCAGGATGAACGTCACAAACATTTAGTTCTGATCCAAATGTGGTGGCGGCAGCAGACCCTTGTTTCTCTGTAAACACTGAGACACTAAGGAGGAAACATGACTTCAGCTTCCATTACTAGCCATACAGGATGTGGTGACAGCTAAAATCAGAATCAGTGTTGTATCGCCAAGCACGTTTCACATACAAGGAATTCGCTGTGGTGTATTGGTGCAGAAAAACAAGATACAAAAATATCCCCAAATTCTACATGATATTATATAAAAATGTGTGTTTGCATGACTCTGAAAACTGAGTTAACGTGATGTCATGCAAACACGTCAACCCCCACCCGATGCATTTAGTAATACTAAATAAGTATTTGTAGCTTGCGCTAATTTGCAATACCAGTCCCTGAAATGAATATATGTTCTTAAATCGTTAGGCATTAGCTGACAAGCAGAGGAACCCCAAGAGGCCCATGGATCTTTCCACCATTAAGCAGAGACTGACGGCGGGCCACAGTCCAGCCTACCAAGGCCCTGCCGAGGTCATAGCGGAGGTCCGCCTCATCTTCAGGACCTGGGCGGCCTACAGCCAGGTCTGCTACATCTCAAAATCACTTCCCTTACCCCACACACACACACACACACACACACACACACAAACACATGCATGCATACCCACCCACACACTCACTCACTCACTCACTCACTAACTCACTTACTCACTCACACATACGCATACTTACTCACTCAATCACACATACGCATACTCACTCACTCACACATACTCACTCACTCACACATACTCACTCACTCACTCACTCACTCACTCACATGCATACTTACTCGAGCACACAAACAAATGTGACAGTTAAGCCATTGAATTGGCCATTGAACATTCGCATTGGATAAAAGCTGTTGTTAAATGACTTGGTAATCTGTGTTTGCCTCGACTCAGTCCTTGATGATGGTGTTTTGTGTGATTGGGGCACTTTGTTGTGACTGTAGGCCAACTCTGCGGTTGCAACGGCGAGTAGGAGACTTGAAGGGTTCTTTGAAGAGCAGCTGAAGATCCTCTACCCCGATAGGCTGTTCCCAGAGATCAAAAGAGAGCCAGAGCAGACCACAGCCTCTCCACCCCCACCCACGCCCATTGGTATCCCACAGCCTCCGGGAAGCCAGCTCATGGACTACGATACCCAGCATGCACTGGGCTCTCCCATAGGAGGACATGGAACAGGATGAACGTACAGTCTTTGTTTGCTGCAATGTTCAACCTATGCACTTTCACGTCTGCAGATTATGATGATATTCATTGGGGTTGTAACATTGTGTTTTCATCAGAAAAAAAAGTGATTGATTAGTAGTTTAAGAGAGCAATAATATTTGTTATTCAAATGTTTCCAAATGAACTGTGATCAATTCAGTTATCCTGGTACAGTTGTATGTGTTGTTACAACTGCTCCTTTTTTTTCAGACCTCCGTAAGATCCATTGTTTTTTACCTCCATGCTGTTACTGAAATGTTACTTCTCGCATGATGGAAACGATTAGATTGAGATCTAGTGTAGCATTCATCCACCTATTGTGTCTTTAAACATTTTTGGACAGCTATTAATATTATTTTATTTTCATGAATAGCAGCATGAACGGATAACTCTGAATATATATTAACTCTATGTTTTACAGCGAGTGGACCTTTTTATAAGCACAAACCATTGGACATTTCTTGCTCCCACTCTTTTTTTTGTTATTGTGCTATTTACATTGTCAACAGTAAATCCAAACAATTTTTAATAACGGCACAATACACACAAAGCTTAGCCAGTTCCGATTTGCAGGGTTTGTACAATGTATATGAATGTAATTTATCTCTATGTATTTGTTTACATTTATGTACTTGTGTATTTATTGAGATTTGAATGTGCGGAAACAAAACATCTCTTATCCAGTCTTTTTTCCAAAAATAGTTTTCATAACGGGAGCTAATATGATCCTTAGCCTCCTTTTTTGTTGGATCCATTAAATACACACTAACTTGTTCACACGTCCTGTGATTTAGTTTCTTTACGTTGAAGAAAATGTAAGCCGGGTTGAGCTGTACACTAAACCATCTTCTGGTAGGTTGGACTATCTTCATATGCCAACAGAACACAGCTGTTAGGGCTATTTCATTTAACACAGGGCTGTGTACAGTTTTCCCTCAGTACTGGTAAATGACGCCAGTGAAAGCTCGGCAGGGGGTCTCTCCCTGAACGCCTGCTTAGAAACAGTCTCCAGTGACACAGACACGGCAAGACAGACTTTACTGGACTTCAAAAGAACCGTAGGCCCCCCAACCCCTATTCCCCCATCCCGCCCCCCCCAAAGAAGATTAACGCTTTTAAAAAGTGACCCCAAGCTGTTCTATCTTGTTAAAATGAAGCTTTTGGCTTCCTGGTTTGAGGAGTTGTTATTAAAGTGATGGACAACAGAAACCCGTCCTGTTTATTAGCGTACACTCACAGGGCCCTCGCGTTATGGCCACGGTGCAAACTAAGTACAAACTACACGAAGCGAGGGGGAGAGGGGGGGTGGTGATTCAGACCTTTCCCCTACAGTCCTGAGTCTAACCTGAGTTTATAAGCTAACTTTCAGATGCATATGATGCACACTTTTTACCATTTTCCTGCAAGATACTCTGGTGTGTAGAAGATACATCCCTTCATGGTTATTGTTAGGTTTTCAGACTTGTTGTCCATCAGGTTAAACATCAACCATGAAGCAGGCAGGTAGGAGGTTAGGCCTACTTTCTCTCTTTGTAGCTCTTTCTCTATTGTGGATGCATGCAGAGTCATGGCTATCGTCAGTGCCATGAAAGGGTAGTGGTAGCCGTATACCTCCACAGTCAGCAGGCGACCCTTACACCGGTGGGGGTGCTACTGATAAGATAAGCTGACCCCTGGGTTTCCCAGAAAGCCTGCTAACTCCTTTGATACCACGTACTACATCTCTGGAGTAAATCGCTGTTGCAGAGCCGCACCGACGTCTCAAGCATTTTGTTTAAGTTGATGTATTATAAAAGGTACTGGACCTTAAAGGTCAACAGGGCGAACGGCCTGACGTTGGACTTGATCTGCGTGATGTGTTTTCTGATGTGTCCTGTGTTGGACAGGCCGCATGGTCTAACCAGGTGCCATGGTGCCTCCCAATGGTTCTGTTGCGATGTTGCTAGTCTGGATGTGTGGTTCAGAAGGCATGTGGATCTGATCAGGAAGCCTCTTAACCCCTCTGCCTCACCCTGCCCACGGCCAAGACTGACTGATTGACTTCACAGGAAGACCTTCGACATCTTGTACCGTATAGACGTTACAAAATGTTTATAGCAGCAATTATTTATATTTTTCCTTGCCAATATTGGTTGTTTCTCTCTGTGTCTGATGCAGAGAGTGTGTGTGTGCGTGCGTGTGCGTATGTGTGTGTCAACCCCCCAGCCGCTACATGATAACTGGTATGCTGGCTGACAATTCAACTTCAAACTCTGCTCTAACAAAAACACTTTTCGTTTGTGTTTAGCACAAACCTTTAGCGTACATCATAAGTAACAACAACGATATAGCCTACACATCGTTGCATTGAATGGGATAGGATTAGTAACGCTGAATAATCAACATTATGCAGACTATGACTAATAAAACGCTGTAAGCTTTGGCAAAGTTATAACATGTTGACCATAACTTCAACAGTCAACTGCGTCAAATGCGCTAAAACGTGTGTATATGTTCTCGGTGCAATCCAAAGTTTGTGCAGTTAACACTTCACCTCACCAAACTAACAGGCTGTGGTCGCAGCCCGCCCCTCACTGCGCGGTAATTACACACCATCCTTCCTCAAATCACGCCGAGACTGCGGCTAAACCCCTGCACTTCATTTCTATCTGTTTCCCCCAGAGCCTGTACTGAAAATACCCCCAGACAGCTGCAGAACACCGGCCGTATTTGTGGACTTAGTTGTGTTTGTTTGGAGTTCGTTGTGCAGCTCAATGGGTCTGTGGATTCTGCTCCTCTGCTCTGTAGTCGGAGTTCTTCGTGCGCAAGGTAAGGCACCTTTCTTTCAGGGAAACTATGTTGGATTACGTGAATAAGTATAGTCCGTTTTATTTGTTGTGTATGATGTTGTGGGTTTGACGAAAATGGTCCAAAATATAGAGGGTAAGTTTATTGGAGTATTTATATTTAAAAAAACAACGGACATGTTGCGTGCGCTCTCACGCATGTGCGTCTCCCCATGTGCTATTGAGAGACAATTTGGAACACCGAATTATACATGCTATATAGCTGCGATGGAAAAGTTGTTATGCATTGTTTGAATTGGTCTGCTGTTGCGTTCTGCCCTGCGAGTCAAAGGTCACGCTAGGATGCTCGTGTGTGGCTCACATCCTAGTCAGGAGTCCACGGCAAAGAGTACACTCTATATTCCCAACAAAGGTCGCAAAGGTGGGGTATACCCCCCATATCTAAATGCTCGTCCATCGTCGCACATGTGGGTCCATTTTCACAGATAGTTAGTTGAAGTGGCTGGAGGGGGGAGGTAGGGGGAGGTAGGGGGAGGGGGGGGGGTCTTTTCCTGGCAGCTGGAGAAGTGTCGTCAGCAGTGACGATTAACATGACCTGAAGCCGGCCAGCTGCTGAGGTGATTATACTTTACTCCTCTTGATGATAGACTCGTAGGACAACACCTCTTCCATTTATCTTCCTTATTTAAACAAACACTGTCTGGTTTATAGTTTATATAGACTTGCCGCGGCTTAAACAATGACATCTGGCTCAGAGAATACTCATTGGGGGAGTGTGTTGAAAGAAGCAAAACAGAAATACAAAATAATAATAGGCAATCATCATTCCGCTAGCACTCTCCACTCTGTGTAGGTGTAATCTAGGATCCAGCAGTCCCACTGCATTACATCTACAGTCTGATTTCTAGTCATGCTGCTCTTCCATTAGCTCTGTTTAGACTAAGCTAGGAACTGCTCTGCCAAAGTTTAATGTCCATGACAACCACCACCGCCATCCGAGATGAAATCAGGGCTCCACATGCAGACAATGGATCAGGCAAACCGCTTGACGCATCTCACCAACTCAATAAGGGAACCAGCATCGGTAGATTCGGTGTGCTTCTCTGCTTCTTTCAGGCTTTGATCGTAGCGGGAAAGGCTTGGGAATGGCTCAGAGACTCTTTGGGCTAGATTGAGTTAGTAGGGTGAATTATATGGAAAGACACGTAGTCGAGCAGGCGTGACACACCTGTATGCTCTTAAACAAAGGAGAGGGAAGAGGAAAATACAGCTTTGACCTGGGGGCAAAATCTATCCAGAGGTTTGTTCATTTGTGGGTTCTGGTAAGACACAGATTTACTTTCCACTACAACTGGCAGCGCAACATAAGTTGCTGGGAATGCAGAAAAAAGAAGGAAAAATTGAAAACTGTCCCATCTTGAACAGAGGGAGAGAGAGAGAGAGAGAGAGAGAGAGAGATAAGAAGCATGAAGCAACCGGCCAGTCCCAAGAAACCCCAAACGGTGCAGGCCAGAAGTGACATCTTGTTAAAGTGCCCCCTCATTTCACACTGTTGCTTGGCGGTTTATTGGCAGGGCCAGGGTGGAATGTGCCAGCTTTCACTTCTCCAGGTCTGGCCAGGCCACAGCAGGCTGTCTGAGGTGTCTCACCCCATGTTGTTCTCATAAAAACAGGCTGTGTGTTTGCATCCACTCCCCCCGTTAACAATAGCCGGGATGCAAATATGAACACAGCAGCTAGAGACAATGCTAGTGATTTGACATAGTTAACACGCAAAACTGATCGCTTTTTTATTAAATCAGCAGCGCCAAATCGTCCTTCCCAAAACGCTTTCTAACGTCAACATCGATAAAAGCTGTCTGAAGTTCGTAAAAATGTATCCCGTCATCCCAACGCGAAGGTCAATCATTTCCAACAAACGAATAAACACAGAAGTTTCTTATATTGCATGTCCCTGTTGGGTTTGATTAAAGAGAGAGAGAGGTTCCAGCCCCACAGGGAGGAGCCAGGAGCTCTTAAGAGTCCAGACGACAGCCTGTACAGACACTTGTCCTCCCCTGCTAATCAAACTGAGTAGCCCGAGTCGAGGCCGCGCTTGCCAAACCTTCCATTGGCAGATGTTCCATCTCAAGCACAAATATCACGTCCCCGCTTAGATTTGTAGATGGCTCTACAAATCCAGAGGAATAAATCAAACTATATATTTATTTTTATATAAATGTATATAACATCAAGTCATCCACATACTATTTAGGATCATATTGCGATGGATCAACAAATTAAATGGATTCACAGTGAGTTTATTTTCTCATTTGGGGGTTTGGACGTCTTGCTCAGACGGACCGTTTTGGCCCCGCCAGGCGGTTGTCGGGGGCCCGGCCGCGAGAGGGTCCAAGTACACGATCTGCCAAAGCTATTTCACGTTTGGCGGATCCCACGAACCGCAGGCTAATGAATGTACGCGGTGGTATGACTGTGATGGCTGATTGTTTACAGAGTCGAGGCATTCCTCCCGTTAATCCTGACGAATAACCAGCGGGGGGGAAACTCTGGTCCCGCTCCAGCCCAGCCGGGTCCCTTGATTTCCGACCAGAAACACATCATTTGCTCGTTACATTTTGAAGAAAAATAAAAAGTAGAAAAAAAAAAATAATTCTCAAAGCTTTTTGGAGTCGCCTTGAGTTTGGGATTAAGTTGCAGGGTTTTTGATCATTTGAATAGCGCATAACTGTCGTTTGGCCTTGTGGCAATATCAATCTTGGTGGAAGGATCTCGGCAGTGTGTGCACGTTGATCAATGTGTCTCAGCCAGTACCCATAGGGTACATTCATCAATCTATTGGTTGCCCAATGTTGTATCTGGTTAAAAGTGGTCTCGAACCCCATATTATTAGATATTTTATGAAGAGATGAAAGCTTTAATAACCTCATCGAAGGAGCCTGCCACGAATGCTCCAGACACAGCTCATCATGTTGTTTGTTTCCAAGTGGGTTGGTGGGACGTGAGGCGAGCGACATGTGCCCATCTTGGCTCTGCACACACATGCACGCACGCACGCACGCACACACACACACACACACACACGCACGCACGCACGCACGCACGCACATGCACACGCACACGCGCACGCACACACACACACACACACAGTGATGAAGTGTACTCTGGTTGTGTTCAGATGCTTCCGTAGGACAGGAGCAGATGTCTATCGAGGAGTGCTGCAGTGATGGTCACCAACGGGGGTCCGACAACCAGGACTGCGCTCTCCTCCCTCTCATCTCAGGGTCCACCACGTGCAGGTACACGCGGGCATTGGTACTTCCTCGCTTGTAGGCTGAATCCACCATGAATTAACGTTCATGGTGGAGAGTTAATGGGGTAATAAGCATTAACTAACCCTAACAGTTAAGTAACAACTTATGTTATTACGACACAATATTTTACAGCAATGCGATACGACATTTACAATATTGTCCAACGACATTGTCCAGTAACAACGCTGAAGGTAAGTCTGGCCCTGAGCAGCCCTCACATTTCCTACAGCCTTCAATAGAGAATGCCGCACCAGCCCCACCATTATCAGCTCCGTCAGGGATGGTAGTCTAGCCTGCCTCGCGTAAAGCTGTGGCTGGCTAGCAGTGACTATCTCCGTGGTCTACCGGTATCTCCCACTGAGAAATGGCTTTACCGTCCAGTAAACTCCATCCACCCCCCTGTGCACATAACTCCCTTCTCAGCACACGATGCAAGTGGGAGCCTCTAATGGTGATGGGATAATCACAGCCAGGACAGTAACACTAGGAAGTGCACACCGCCACAGGTCCCAGCACCACAGTGAAGGGGCCCGGACGCCAGGGCTGTTGCTCAATCTGCTGCGGAGGACCCGATGGCAAACGCATTTACTCCTTGGCCACCAAGTGCTCCAAAATTTGTCTAAATTATAGTGGGAGGCGAAAAGGAGGAAGAGTAGTACGGGACGGGTTTAGGTGGGTTGGTGTGTGTGTGCGTGCATGTGTGTGTGTGTGTGTGTGTGTGTGTGATGGGGGTGGGCATGTGTGCGTGTGAGTGATCGACGGGGCTATTTCCAAATCCAGGAAATACCTTAGAGGACAAACCTGACAGAAGGGAGAGCGAGAAAGAGCGAGAAAGAAAGAGAGAGAAGGAGAGAGCAGGAGAGAAGGGGGTGGGTAGCTCGGAGACAGAGAGGCAATAACAGGAAATCTGAAGGATTATTTCAGACCATCAAGCCATAAAAAACCTGAAAAGAAAGAACCAGGAAGACGAAAACAGAATAGAAAGTGTCTCCTTAAAAGGCTGTGCAGGGGTTGTGGGCAACTTGATATCTACCTAATTTGAAAAGAGACAAGTGCGGTGAGGGTTAATGCAGAGGCTTGTTCGAACCGGTAGAGAGATACTGAGCAAGAGACGGTGACAGCGAGTGATCGAGAGGGAGACAGGGGAAGAGAGTGGGAGTAGTGGTTAGGAGCCGTGAAGCCAAACGCTCAGAGATAAACACAAATCTGGCAGGCAACAGAACTTGACTCGTAGCAGAGCTCTGAACACTCTACAGAAACAGAAGGAAGGCTCGCACAGGGGCATAGGCAGGGAACTGAAATAATGATGAACACAGGTGAGTAGAATCAGTGATCAACACAGCAGAAACACATAACGATAACGAGGACACTGGGAGACAAAGGTAATGGGGTTGAAGGGCCGTGAGAGACAATGATAATGAGAATGAGACACAGACGGAGAAAAAGAGAAAGACGTGAGGGACAGAGAGAGGAGGAGAGAGAGAAAGGGAGAGAGAGAGAGAGATGGGGAAGAGAGAGGAGAAGACAAAGTGAGAAGGAGAGAGGATGAGAGAGAGAGGAGGAGACAAAGAGAGAGAGAGTGAGAGGGAGAGTGGGAGAGAGCGATAGAGTTGAAGAAAAATAAAGTGAGAAGGAGAGAGGAAGAGAGAGAGAGAGGTGGAGACAATGAGAAAGAGAGACGGATAGACAGGAATATTCTTGATTCAAGACAATTCGGAGCACTGTAAGACAGACAGACAGACAGACAGACAGACAGAGACATGCAGACAGACGGATAAAAAAAAGGGGGGTTTCTCAACTAAAGCAATGAATCAGAGAGGGTGAGTGTCTCACCTTATATGGGATTGGCCAACCCCGGGTCAGAGGTACCAGACTGATAATAACTCTCTGG
>NC_140283.1:16115777-16218217 GCF_964030765.1 Micromesistius poutassou
AAACGAATGGGTTGAACCGCGATGTGGGAGACAGCCATCACCACATCGCCTGAGGTGACCTGAGACTAAAAGAGGTGTGGGGGGGGGTATGACCAGTGTTACCACGGATGTAATTAGAGCGCTAACGAGGGACAGGTGTGGGTGATTAAGAGAGCTCTGGAACTTTCCTTCCTTTCAAATTTGTTTGTAGCACATTCTTAAGCATGTTTTTTTGTTTTTTTTTCCCACCGTTTGAACAGAGTTTACCAACGATAACGAAACAAGCAATGGAGCAGAGGATGTGAAGGGGGCTGACCCCTGCAAGGGTAACATAAAATACGCACACATAAATGATGTCATTCTGTACAAAGCTTTTATAGCGGGTATATGATAAACCTTGCTTTGGGGATTGTTTCGACGCGCAGGTAATGGGAAATGTGCCCATCTGTGTGTGGGCAACGGAACCTGTTCCTGTTTCAAAGGCTTCAAACTCAGACCTGATGGGAAAAGCTGTGACGGTATGTGGTCTTTTGGGGCTTTTATTACACAACAGTCTGTAGCTTGTGCCAATGTTTCACAAAGGGAAAAGCCAAACAAACTTGGCTCTGGAACAGCTTCAGGAACCTCGTTCTTCTGTTAAATCCTCAGGAGATGAGCATTTAACAAGGAATATCGCAATGTTCTCCTATCCTCTCCTCCTCTCCTCTCCTCCTCTCCTCTCCTCTCCTCTCCCTTCCACTCCTCTTCTCTTGTTTCCTCTCCTCTCCTCTCCTCTCCTCTCCCCTCCTCGCCTCTCCCTCCCAGACATTAACGAGTGCTTGCTGGGGTCCAGTAACTGTCGTCTGGGTGAGCGCTGCATCAACACGGAGGGCTCCTTCCGCTGCCAGAGAGAGGTCAGCTGTGGGACCGGCTATGAACTCACAGACAGCAACAACTGCAAAGGTCTGTGATGTCGCCCTCTAGTGGTGAAACACTGCAACACACTACAACGCTGCCGTAGGGCTTCACAAGCAGCAGGTTATGACACATGAATAAACGTATCCCACCACAGCGCAATGAAAAGCTCCCTTAATTATTAAGGAGGAAGAAACATTGGGAAAGAATGCAGAAAAAATAATCCCTCCTTCCAGGGATGGTTAGGATTGCAATGGGTGCCATAATGGACAGGCATAAGTAACAGTAGTTCAAGGAGGAACTTAGAAAGAATCACAAGAGCTTGGGGATTTTCTCCTCGGTAGAAGCTTAAACGACTGCAACATCTGACATGTCATTCTGTTCATCTGTAAAGACACTGTCTCCCCCACAATGCATCAGGAGCATCTCCAGGAATGTCCAACCAATTACTCCCATGTGTTCCCTTCCCCAGACATTGACGAGTGTGAAACGGGCACCCACAACTGTGTCCCGGACTTTGAGTGTCAGAACACTCAGGGATCATTCCGCTGTCACCCTAAAGTCAAGTGTGGCGCCGGCTATATTCAGGATGCCCTGGGCAACTGCATAGGTAACACACACACACACACACACACGGACGCACACACACATGCACGCACGCACACACTCACACACACACAGAAAAAACCTAGACATAACCACACACTTGAGTAAAACAGCAAACAGAAAGTTCCAGAAGGTTTTTATAAAACTCTTATTGTTGTATTTGTGAATGTTTACAATTCCTTTGTTTTGCTACTAACAATTTAAGTACGTACAATGTACTAATTATGTTTATTGTTGAGTTTAGTGGTTCAAGTAACAATGGCCAAAGTTAACATTTAACATTGAAGTTAAACTCTTCGTTGAATTTAATGGTTCTTTCTAAATGTTTGACTTTTATCGTTATTTTTTATTTCTTCCCCACTCGCATGCTTTATTATTGCACAGGGCTGCGCCATTTCCTTAGTTGGAAAGGAAATAAACTCATACCAGAGCACACAAGCTATTTACAATTGAGACACTTTTATCCAAAGTGACTTACAGTGCATAAAGATGCACATCATTACGCGGTGCGGGCAGGGGTTTGGCATCTCCCTCAACGCCTTAATGGAGGCACTGAGCCACAGCTAGACAGTTGGAATCGGGGGGGAATCAACCCCAGTACCTTTCAATTCAATTAAATTCAATTTTATTTGTGTAACCCTTAATCACCATTACAGTCTCAAAGGGCTTAACAGGCCAAATATTTATGACACCCCCCCAGACCCAAGCCCCCAAAAAGGGTAAGAAAAACTTTCTTTCAGCTGGGAACGGACCACCCCAGCCTTTCGCTGACCACTACCCTCCCCCCCCCCCCCCTAGAGCTGTGCTTTCGGGCACGACTTCTTGTGTCCCATGACAAGCTTCCACCGCTTCCCATCGTCACATGACCCATAACCGCATGTGTCCCGCAGACATCAACGAGTGCCTGGTCCAGAGCGGACCCTGCCACGTGGGCCAGGTCTGCATGAACACCCTGGGCTCCTACACCTGCCAGAGGAACTCCGTCAACTGCGGCCGGGGCTACCACCTGAACGCGGAGGGCACGCGCTGCGTGGGTACGGGCCGTTTTAGCCCCCACCGACACCGTGTGTGAAGAGACACAACGGTGTGGGCGTGTGGAGTAAGGGATTGGCACGTTGCCTGTCTCTGATAGCGCTGACGACAGGAATTTGCTGTTTAGTGAAGTAGCCGACTCTATTACACAAATTGACCCCCCCCCCCGCCCCCCCCTCCCACACCCTTTGGCAGACATTGATGAGTGCGCGGGGGTGGACGGGGCGTGTTCGGGCCACGGCTGCATCAACCTGGTGGGCTCCTTCCGCTGCGAGTGTGCGGCCGGCTACGTCTTCAACAGCATAAACCGCGTGTGCGAAGGTGAGGACATTATTTGGGGACCGAATCCCCCAACCTCTCAGTGTTGTATGCAGTCTTTGTTTACAGGGACCCAAGGTGTGTGAGGCTACAATTTTCCCCTTCAAAGTTGATCCACCGCTGACACCATGAGTGGGGGTGTCCACCCATATGGAGTATGGATTGATCCAACTCCAGCTTGCCACTTGGTACAGTCCACCAGGGAGTGGACCGGAGAGTTGATCCATCCATCACGCATCTGGGAGAACACTCCCAGTTGATACTTACCCTCATACCTGGTGGTCAAATAGGCGACGATGTTAAAGGAAATTGTTCTCAGTGTTATGTTACTGTGTTGAAGTATTTCATTTACATACCGCCCTCCCGTTTTTTTTGTTTATTTGTGTGTTGCCTCCCGGTCCGTAGACATCAACGAATGCATGCACTACCCCGGACGCCTGTGTGCTCATAAGTGTGTGAACAACAAGGGCTCCTACGCCTGCACCTGCACCACAGGCTTCAAGCTCGCCGCGGATGGGAGGAATTGTGAAGGTAAGGGCGTCACTGGGTCTCCGTAGCAAGAAGATACCTGCATACCCGCATAAGTTGAACGACTTCCGTGATTCTGCGCCCCGGGCAGATTTGAACGAGTGCGAGGGCAACCCATGCAGCCAAGAGTGTGCCAACGTCTACGGCTCCTACCAGTGCTACTGTCGCCGTGGTTACCAGCTGAGCGACGTGGATGGCTTGACGTGTGAAGGTAGGATATGACACCGTCCAAGGTGGGCTTGAATGGTTGGACTCGAGTTTGCTTGCTATTTAGTCATTGAGCAAAAGCGCCTCGTCGATTTAGATGCATGTTATAAGAGGCAGGGAGTGGCGTTCTCGACCAAGGATGCTTACAGGTTAGGCTGTGGGCATTGGGAATCATGCCGTCTGGGTGTTCTTCACTAGCACGGTGTTCTGCGGTGCTAGATCCTGTCTTGCCGAGATCGTTAGATTAGATTCGATCGTAACTGGGGGCCAAGTGAATGAGAGTATACTGCAGTCGACGGTATAAAAGTCTCCACCAGATGGCGTGTGTTCACGTTCACCTCTGACCTCCTCAGATATTGACGAGTGCGCCCTTCCCACCGGCGGCCACATCTGTGCCTTCCGATGCCACAACACCGGCGGGAGCTTCCACTGCTCCTGTCCCGTCAAGGGCTACACCCTCGCGGCCAACGGACGCAGCTGCCAAGGTGAAAAGGATTCTGGGAGTTGTGAGAAAGTGTCGAAACCTAGAATATTCATGTGTTTGCTAATAGCACTATTAAATCCGTTCAAAAGTGTGTCACTTAAATGTGATGTATTCTTTCTATATTTCTCAAAAATTGGCACTTTATTTGTATTGATTTGAGATGATATAAGAACATTACATAGGGACACGTGGCAACAGAGAATGAGCCTGAACACTTTCTGAATGCATTGTGTGTTTGCTCTCATATTTTCCCAATAATTTGACATTGCCGTACTTTTCTTCGGAACCAGACGTTGACGAGTGCGTGACAGGAACGCACACGTGCGCCGAGAACCAGAGCTGCTTCAACGTGCAGGGAGACTTCCGATGCCTGTCCTTCGAATGCCCCACAAACTACCGTCGAATAGGAGAAACGTAAGTAGCAGCCCAAATCACTGATCCATCTCCCAACGGTGTGAAATACATGGAGACTCACACATCCCCAATCGATTGTTGTGCAGACACAGACACAATGCACATCGCGCGCACAACAGCAGAGATCCCCTGACGAAGGTCTCAAAACACCACACAATTCTGGGTTCTACTGTATTGGGTCCATTGAACTTTGAATCACATGCACAGTGTAGCTCTGCACACTCTTTGTTGGCTATCCTCAACCACTTCCCTAAGGACTCTGCTCCTGGCATGTTGTGCGGCGTAAGCACGCAGTAAGCTGAATAACAAAATGCACATGTCTCTGCTTTAATGAGCACAAACCCCCGCCTGACCACAGGGCTGCGGCCGGGCCCTCGTAGCAGTGAGCGGCAGTCAAGAGTGCACATCCTGCATGGTCCCACAGGGGGCACCGTGACAATGTCCTCGCACCACCAGACTGCCTCTGAATGATGTTTCTCCCTGCACTTGCATGCCATGCACGCCCAATGGAACTTACCCACAATCTCTCTCTCTCTCTCTTTCTCCCTGCCTGTTTGTTTGTCTTGTCCCTGTCCCTTTCTTTACCCTCCCCCCCCCACTCCCTACCTCCCTCACCCCTCACCTCCCCCACCTCCACCCTTGCCCCCGTCCCCCCCTTCCCCCCCCCCCCGTCTCTCGTTGCAGCCGATGCGAGCGCTTGCTTTGCAATGATTCTAGCGAGTGCCTGGCCACGCCCATGAGAATCACCTACTACTACCTCACCTTTCCCACCAACATCCCCGTGAACACCAACGTCTTCCGCATGGGCCCCTCGCACGCGGCGCCCGGCGACGTGGTCCACATCGCCGTCGTCGCCGGCAACGACGGCGGCCACTTCCGGACGGAGCACATGGCCACCGGCGGCCTGATGGTGGTGGCGCGGCAATTCGCCGCCGCGCAGGACTTTGAGGTGTCGCTGGAGCTCCGCCTCCAGCGCTACGGCCACCTGAGCACCTACCTGGCCAGGGTGCTGGTTTTCGTCACCCAGGAGGAGCCAAGGGTGCCGTACAACCCCCTGCTGGAGTAGACGCCGCCCCCCCCACCCCCCCCCCCAGGGGATGGGCGGTGGGGGAGTGGGAGGCGGCGGCGGCGGCGGCGGCGGGCGTCACTGTCGGTTACACCTTCTGGGCGTGTCTCCTGGGGAGTGGGGCTATCGCTTATGGGTTAGATCAGCCCGCCGGCTGTTTTGGACTTTTGGTAGGGTGTTTGGCTCGTTTGTTCTGCGAGCATGGCCCATGGCTGCAGACGAGCAAACTGTGTGGACTACGAACCATCCTTTTTAAGACCACTGCGTTATATAGTTAGGGTTCGGAGCATCAGACTCCCATTCAGTATCTTGCAGTTGATTTTTAATTGTAGTGGCGACTGTTTTGAGCACTATGTATGGGCCCACCTGAATATATTTTTTTGGAGATGGGGAATCTTGTGGGCCGCTAGGTGGCGCTCTAGGTCAGGGTAAGTCATTAATTAGCAGCGACCCAACCCTGCCAAAACACTGACTGTAATTAGCTGATCACTGCATGATACCACCTTGTTTTACAATATGATACAGTTCATACCGTTTTTTTCTATTAAAACCGAAATAGTAATACCATGTGTTCTACGTACTTCTGGTTCTTCAGTGGAGGAAAAATGGCCTGTTGTGCGTCCAATTCTTAAACAACGGAAGTCTGAAAAATCAAGCGGTGACTTCAAGTATCGAGTTCTAGTTACTCTATAAATCCCACTTCCCGATGATGGTTTGTGCCGCGCATAGATTTTAATCCGGCAGTTTTTTTTTTCCATTCGCACTGAACCTCCTCCCCATTATAATTTAGCCTCGATGAATTGAAAACGCGTCTTTTTTCAAACCCCGAACAGACGGATATCCAAAGAGAGCGTATTAAGTGACAAGTGATGGGGCACAGCGGGAGAAAAGAACAAAACAAAACAGAAAAAAATAGGGGGGGAACTTCCCCAGCGGGCCAGAGTATAGACTATTTAAACACTCTGGCATGCTCCGTGGCTGCTCCCATTCACGGGGGCTGCGGCTTAGAATAACTGTATATTCAGATGTCCTCACGAGTACCTCGCCGGTTTTAAGAGCTGTCAGGCCAGAGGAGATGCACTCGTCCCTCGTGGGGATATCTTTAAAATAAGAACGCGGTGGCGTGCAGGAGGCTTTTTCCTCCCCTCTGACATTGAGTTATGAAGCCGTGGGCTCTGGCCGGTGGTCTGAACAATTTGTGGTGGAGCAACATCACCGCCACTGCAGAATGAATGATGCCCTGCAGTGTTTGTGTTGGGGCGTTATCAATGTGCCGACTATAAATAATAATTACTACAACGCAAAAAGAAAGAGTAAGGGCCCTGTGCTTGACCAGAGAGGACTTCATCCAAAACGTCTGTTTTTCTTTTCTGTCTGAAACTATTGGGGATTTTCTCCTGAACTGGGGCTCTATGGGCCGACTGAGCCACAAAGACACACACACACACACACACACACACACACACACACACACACACACACACACACACACACACACACACACACACACACACACACACACACACACACAAACACACGCACACACATTGACTCACATTTCTAAATATAGTATATTATTGTATGCACATAAGCATGTTGAGAGAAAAACCAAAATGCATACGCACACAAACACAGGCAAACACAGTGTGTGTCTGTCTTTTGAGGGCACAAAGAAACACACACTTGCGCACACTTCACTTGCTCCACCGGCTTTGAAGTGCCCATCTGGTGTGTGTGTTCGTGGAGGCGGCAGTTCAGCCTGGGTCATCATCATCTTCCTATAAATTGACTTTGTTGCCCAACGGGGCTCCAGCCCACGCCGCTAAGCCCCACTCGGCCCACTCTGCAGCCCGGGCCGAGGTATTATACATGGGGAGAACATTCTGTGGCTTTGGCCCAGGCCTAAGCACAACTTGGACCCACCCGCTAATTGCTAATTACAAGCCCCTACCCAGCGGTGGCTTGACTTGACTCTGTCAGGGGCTTCTCTCCCTCTCCCTCTCCCTCTCTCTCTCTCTCTCTCTCTCTCTCTCGCTCTACACCAGTTGCCCGCGGGGCCCATACGTCCCCCGGGGAGAGAGAGAGAGAGATCTACAGCTTGTGAGTCACCGTGCGGCTGTATGTCCGCCTTGCACATTAACTGGACCTATACATGGCAAGCAGGCTGTTATTACAACCCAATATAACTCTATACACTGATTTGCCTCCGTTTGGGGTAGACGGGGTTTGGATTTGACTTCTTGGACGGCAGAATGGGGGCCTTCCATTGTGGTGAGTTTCCCTCTTCAGGATCAAAGGGCCTGGCGCGATCCAGAGTTAACTTGGCGAGTAAAACGATAAACTCACGTCCCACCGTGATGCAAATGGGCTCAGGGCCTCGGCCTCCCTCTATCACTCTCTCTCTCTCTCTCTCTCTCTCTCTCTCTCTCTCTCTCTCTTCCTCTCTTTCTCTCTATCTCTATCTCTAGCTCTCTCTCTCCCTCTCTCTCTGTCTCTCTTGTGTGTCAGTCTTATAAAAATGTAAAGCTCAGTCATATATTTTGGTTGTTTTCAGCCACCTGTGGGGCCCCTGAAGGCAGCTGGTTGGGGGGGTCCCTCTTTCCCTCGTCCACCTGTCACGGATTAGCGTGTGAAATAAACAAAACCCTAAATAACCAATAACAGGACAGTGCTCCCCAAGGGGGGGAGACTGGGGGGACGACCAGGGGTGGGGGAGGCTGTCTAGTCACGTTCCACACAATTTAGGACTCCTTCATAAACCTCCCTCGCATCGTAAATCCTCCTTCACAGATTATGCGATGCCGGGACGTGGATGCAGAGTTCATTTAAAAATGTTTTGTTCCCATCATCCCTCCATCTGTCTCTGAGTGTGTACAGTTACTTCTCTCACGGTGGACCGAAACGTTGACAACGCCGAAAACATGAATATCATTTTTGTTGTGTGTGTGTGTGTGTGTGTGTGTGTGTGTGTGTCTGTTCCTAGGACGGTGCGCTCAGGCACCATCCGCTGCATGAAGTCCTGTCAGCCCAACGATGCGGCCTGTAACTCGGACCCGGTCCACTCGGTGTCCCACACCTTCATCTCCATGGCAACGCTCAGAGACTTCACCAAGCCAGAGGGTAAGCGTCCTCAGAGGTGGGTGTGTGGGTGTGTGTGTGTGTGTGTGTGTGTGTTTTTGCATGCATACGTTTGTATGTGTGTGTCTGAATGAGGGTTTGAGGGGGGGGGGGGGAAGAAAATGAAAGGAAAATTAAATTTTCAAGAAAATGGAGGCAAAACAAGCAAACAGACGGTAAATGAGCAAGAATACGTAAACACAATCGTAATACTAGTCATGTAGCAGATACTTTTAGGCAAAGCATTACATGGGGTTAACGAGGATGTTAGTAAGTGATATTTTGGATGCATCTCTCCTGTACGTCTAATGATGAATGCACCTCTCGTGTGTGTCTCTCGTTCCTCCAACAGAGATAGTGTTTCTCAGGACCACGGTGCCGGCCTACGGGGCCTACCAGTTCGGTACCTACGACGTCATGTTCGAGATCCAGGAGGGCAACGCGGAGCGGGCCTTTGACGTCGTCAAGCGCATCGAGAACGGCGTCTATATCGGTGAGTCCGCCCCGTTGAGTTTCTACGTGCGGGCTCTCTGACAGCCTCCTCTGCAAAATTTGAACACAACATTTGCGTAACATAAAAAAACACAACGCTAACACAAATCCCAAGGCTAAAGAGGCCAGCATGTACTCCAGCTCCACACGCACGCACACGGACACAGACACACACCTACACGCACAAATCGATGGTCCCTCACCCAAGCACAAACAATAGACAAACCAGGAATAAGAAAAGACTGAAGGAGGAGACAGATGTGGGACAGGGGGTGGTGACAACAATCTATCAAACATCCCGTTGGTCGATTTCTATAACCACACTTCATAAAAGCGTTACGAAAAACAGCCAACCTCTGATGCAGATTCTCAAGGCTTGAGGTGGGACCCCAGGGTAGAACAACTAAGGACGTTTCTGACATGAGTCTTTCTGACGTGTGTTGTGACGCCGTTGTAAAGGGATCTTCCTCAATTATTGCCTGTCAACAGCAAAGGGCATTCACTGCCTCTCCAAATGTTTTGGAACCATTTTCTGTTCCTTTTGTGCGGGAAAAGCATGATTCCACCTATCCTACCGTTGTTTATGATCATGATACATGATACATGATAAGTCTAAATGTTTTACGATGGTGGACTGAATCCCACAGCGTGGTTCTCCGAAATGCGTAGACGCGTGTGTGGAAGAGAACGGGAAAACATGTGTTTACAGTATGAGGTTGAGCAACAGACGAACAATCATCAGCTCACCACCTGTTTGGTGGTCATGTGATCCCAAGGGGTCCTGTGGTCGGAACATGTTGAGGAGCGTCTTCACTCTCATGTGTCAGAGAGAGACAGAGAGAGAGAGAGAGAGAGAGAGAGAGAGAGAGAGAGAGAGAGAGAGAGAGAGAGAGAGAGAGAGAGAGAGAGAGAGACGCCATGCAGGTCACCAAACCGTACCTTTCATAGAATCAGACATTCCTTGCCATTTGGATGCATGGAAACCAGTGTAGACCAATGAATGTATTTGGTATGCCGAACATCATTCAAGTGACAAAACATACACACCAACGTCACACGTCTCCTCCTGGGTTGGGTAGCGCAAGGGTAAAGTTTCCTGCAGGGGTGAGTTATGGTGCAGCAGGAAATTGTAGCAACGTGTGGGAAAGAGCATGTTTGATGTTCTGCATTAAGCTTTTACTGTGAAAGAATATGTGTGCTTGTGTGTGTGTGTGTGTGTATGTGTGTGTGTGTGTGTGTGTGTGTGTGTGTGTGTTTGCATTTGAGAAACAAAAAAATTCCACTTTTATGGCCTCCGCCCGTTGGCAGGGTGAAGAGAAAAAGAAAAGACAAAGAGAAACGATAAAGAAAGTAGACCACCGAGAGAGAGCGAGAGAGAGAGAGAGACAGAGAGAGGGAGAGAGAGGGAGACAGAGAGAGGGAGACTGAGTGACAGAGAGAGAGAGAGAGAGAGAGAGAGAGGGAGACAGAGAGGGAGACAGAGCGACTGAGAGAGAGAGAGAGAGAGAGAGAGAGAGAGAGAGAGAGAGAGAGAGGGGGGGGGGGGGGAGACAGAGAGAGGGAGAATATGTTGGAGAAGGGATCTTGGCCACTCTCCCTCGCTCTTCTTCATGTGGTTGCAGTGCATTGTTCCATTTGTCTCTGCGAGGCCTCAGTGTCTCGCCCAGCATTAGAGCACTCTGAGCCACGACCGCATTAAGAAAGGAAAGACCCACGGTCTGTGTGTGTGCGGATCCACTTCTGTCCCTGAACCGGGCTGAAGGCTTATTGGACGCAGCACAGGGAGAGAGCGGTAGACGGCTAAGAGGCCGTTGCATACTGTTCCGTCGCTCTGGTCTCCGGTCCAGCCAGCGCCTGCTGTGAAGTGCGGTCTCCATAGTGCGACGGAGGCTCCCCTGGAGATTTGATTTAGTGGGAGTTAGTGACTGTCCCAGTGCTTCGCTCCACCGATAATGTGTGTGTGTGTGTGTGTGTGCGTGTGTGTAGGCGGTGCATGTGTGCGTGCCTATGTGTGTGTACGCAGTGTGTGCATGTGCTTGTGTGTGCGTAATGTTTGTGTGGGTGCGTGTACACATTTTTTTTTTTGGTGTACGCAGTGTGTGTGTGTGTGTGTGTACACAGTGTGTGTGTGTGTGTGCGCGCAGTGTATGTGTTTTTATGTATGTGTGTGTGTCTGTGTGTAAATGTGTGGCTGGCTGACGTGTCATGCGTTCTCCTCGTCTGCTCCTCTGGCTACAGTGTTGAGACATTTAAAATGGGGGACAGACATGAGGAATGGTTCATGCTGCAGCTCCTTTGATGAATGCATGAATGAACGGGTTTATGGGTTTTGTCTTGGGGTTTTGATGTTCATCCAGGGGTAAACAACAGAGGTGATCGCACATCCACAGAGTTCACCCAGAGTTGGAGAAGTGGTTTGTTAATGCGGTAGACTGGCTGGTGATCATCATAATGCTCAATATTTCATCCTTTCTCACACGCGCACACACGCACACACGCACTCACGCACTCACGCACGCAAACGCACAACAGTTCAATGTTGTCATTGGTGGGGAAAAATAGGAGGGTTGTAGAGTTGAATTCAATCTTCCCTTAACATTGGTGGGGAAATATACATACACACACAAACAGACACATACACAGACATACACACACACACACACACACACACACACACACACACACACACACACGCACGTTGACATAACATACATTTGCAGCCCTTTGCATTTCGCTCCACAACACACACACAAACACAGACACACACACACGCACACACACACACCACTGTAAAGAGCAACACCACGCCTTTTTCCAAGTCCCCGGTCATCCGTGACTGTTTAGTTTTTTCCCAGCGCTGTCTGATTTGGATGACACATCTGACAGCCTGCTCTGTCTGAACAAACACAGACAGCCAGGGGAGGGGGGGGGGTACACACACACACACACACACATACACACACAGACACACACACACACACACTCACACACACACACACACACACACAGATACACACACACACAAACACATACACACACACGCACGTACACACGGGCACACAATCATGCACTGGTAGCATAGCAGCGTTCAGCCAACCACCCCCATGAGGTACACATGTAAACAAGCACGGGATGGTGGTGGTGTGTATAGCATATCATCCCGCTGACAAAGAAAACATACCTGACACACACCTCACACGTGTTCGGAAAGACAAATAGTTTAGGAATGCATGCCTCCTAGCCTAGCCCTTTCGCTAACAATATGACTTCTTCTACTCCTTCTTCTTCTTCCTCTTCCTCTCTTTTTTGTTAGGAGTGCGGTTGTTTTTTTGAGAATTGTTTACAGGAGACGCTGGTGTTTCTGAGCGTTTCTGAGGGTTGGGAACGTTGGACAAGTTGAATGGGTTAGGCCTTTTTTTTTGGTGTGTGGAATCGTATCAGCGACCGCAGACCGGTGTTGTGCCCACAGGGATCCAACAGCCTGCTCTGCTTAGAATCACACATTGTTCATGTGAGGAAGTTATCAACCTGGCTGTCAGTTTCCTTCAGTCTCCTGACGGTACAGTTGATTGATTCGCACTAGGAATCTCAGATCATCTGGTGATTTATTCGCCTCTCTTTTGAGGAACCTCCCCTCATGGAGGGCTATTTCAAATGTGAATTTCTGCCAACAGGGTAGCTAAAAAAACGTGGTTTTCACGTCTTATGAATTCTATTTTTACTCGTATCCGACCTTCGGTGTGTTGTCAGCCAGGTGTTAAAATGAAAATCTCTTCATGAATCATTTCCATTTCAAACGAGCCTGCACGGATTGCTGAGCAGTCTGAGGCTCCGCAGCTAAATTCCATTCGCAGTCCAAGTAAAAAACAGATTCTGCCATTGAGGAGAAGCTCTCGCACGGGGATGAGTGATGTCATTGGCACTATGCTGCCAGGCGGCAAGGTGAACCGATCGGATGAATGGAGGCGGAAGTGGACCCCCGAGCACCAGACTTCAGGCAGGCTTCTGCAAGCTGTCAGCAGAGTCTGGCTCCCACAACCTGGGGGTGGAATGTGAGTCTACGGTGCGAGACATGACCGGGCCTTGAGAATCAACAGAGGCTCGTGGCCCGAGCCAGGAGAGCGGAGGCATCGGATGGAGGCTCACGGCTCATTTTGCTTTCCAAATTAAATTGGACTCAAAGGGAAGACATGTTCCACTGATCCCGAAGGCGAGTCTGCAGTGATTTCAAATTGCCATGTCCTCTCTGCTCTTTATCTCAAATATAGACTTCTATATTTTGCTCCTTTAGTTATGGGCCTTTATACTGGTAAAGGTCACTGCTAACACAGTGCAAAGGTTGCGGTGAAGATAATGTTGCGTGTTGTGTCATCTCAGCTGCTCCCGTGACCACAGAGTGAATAAGGTTCAAGAAAAGAACAAGTTATTCCCTTTGGCCCATTTCTGTGATGTCACAATGTCACCGGCCAGCAAAAACCCATGGTCAATTTGGAAGATCTTTGGCTATGACTCGCTTGAAATTGACTTTAAAATACCAAGCCTCCGTTTGCTGGCATTTGAGTGCAGGGGTATATTTGTGTGTGTGTGCATGTGTGTGTGTGCGTGCGTGCGTGCGTGCGCAGGTTGGTCTTTTTGGAGCGGTCGTAGTCTGCACACTGACTGGCTGTAGAAACCAGGTCTAAAACACAAGAAAGCTCTTTTAATACAAGCAAAGCCACTCCAGAATGGCCCTCCAGGGGCCTGTTAAGGGAGCAAAGCTTTGAGCCAGCCATGGACTTAAGACACTGTTTCATGTTGGCCGTGGCATTACTTCCTTTAACCAAGCCATGGCTTCACCTCAACACAAATGGTGCTCGCTGTTGCATTTGGGCGTTCTCCTGTTTTTCTTCCCTATTCTCCTGAGTGCACCAAAAAGTGAATGAAAATGTCACCATTGTATCGAAGCAGTAGTACCTTATTTTGTATTATTTAACTATAGATGGTTTACATTGCAGGGTCAAAAAGAGCCCATGGTAAAAGTATAAAATATAATATGTATTTTGGTTAAAAAAAACTGAATATGCCAGTGAAATATAAAATGTGGGGGATATCATAACCTCTGGGCTCTATATTTGTGACACTAGGTTAAATAATTTATTATACAGGGAATTCAACTTTGTCCATGAAATATGATTGAAAATATAATAATATGAAAATATGATTGCATGGACACTGAACAAACAATTTGGTCACAATTCCACTGAAATACAACAATAAAAAAATGTCACCTGAACGTGAGCAGTAAGCCTAGTCCCAGAACTCTTACTGTATCGGTTTGATCAGAAAGTACAGGACTATTACACTATACTACTGCAGTATACGTTTGCAATACACATGAGCACCATTCTGCATGTGGACACCCGACAGGACAGCCAGGAGTTAGACTGCTGTCAGCCTGCACGGCTCCGAAGCCAGCGTGTCATTACACAACACTGCGGTTGAGGCCATGGACACTGTTCATTTGTCTCTGGTGTAAAACCCGTTCATTTTGGATTTTGCCCTTCACTTCCTACGCCGCGTTGCAGAAACCAGAAAACCAAGAAATTGTACTGTTTACATGCAACCCTTCAATATTGCGGCCCTCTTAGCCATAGAGGATGACAAATGCCTCCTGGCATTTCGCTGCACTTTGTATTGTGGCAGATGTCTCGGTAACACTTTACAATAACCATAGTTTATAAATGGTAAATAGACCATTTATAAATGGTTAATAGACCATTTATAAATGGTTAACAGCTTATAGACCAATTATAATGGTAAATAGACCATTTATAAATGGTTAAATAGACCATTTATAATAGGTAAACAGATAGTTTACTAAGTTTACTAATGTTTAATCATCATTTATAAACAGCAAGACCAATCATAAATGGTAAATAGACCATTTATTAATATTTAACTATCATTATAAATGGTCTATTAACCATTTATAAATGGTCTATTTACCATTTATAAACTATGGTTATTGTAAAGTGTTACCGATGTCTCCACTTCCACCGTGCATTTAGGGCTCTTTTTTATTGTGTGGCAGAGTAGAAGACATCTTGCAGCTGTGTTCTTGACATAGCCGGTTAGAGATGGTGGGGTCACCTTGTGCCCTGCGGCGTCCACCTCAGTGGCCATGGAAACAACACATTTGGAGCACCGCAAGTCTTCACGAGAACTACATCTTCTGCATCTTACAGATATTGGTTTTCAACCCAGTCGCAGGGGAAACCAAAACCGGGAGCGTATTTGTGGCTTTTGGGTAACCTCTGCCTTGTTTATGTATGTGTAAATCCCAGGTAATGACTACATTGTGGCCAATCAAAGGCAACCTGTTATGTGGTCACCGGCAGCTTTTTTGCCTCAAAGCCCCGCTGAGATGTCCAAGATGACTGAGAGAGGGGCCTGGTTTCACCTTGGAGTTCCAGTTAGCCGCCATCACCACTGTGGGCCATGTGTCTCTCCCTCACAGTTCCCACCACACCAAGTATTTTGGTGGGAAGGCTATGGAAAGATAGAATCATCATGTTGGGATTTCGTAGTGTATTCCAAGGGGGTCAAATTCAATGACTGAACAAACATCAAGGTCTGTTAACCAAAAGAGATGCAAGATATCTCTATACTTATAACATATTTGATCCTTCCTTTTCTCTTGAACAACCCAAGTAAAACAAGTCCAAGGATCTGAGCAGATATCCTACTTTCATGGGTGATTCACATTACGTGCTGTTTGCCAAGTCACTACTATAACAGTGATGCATCTTATGATTCCAGAGGGTCTACTACAAGTTTTACTGTGATATTCATGGAGCGGTAGTGGTTTATTCAAATACTAATTGCACCTTTATACAATGATACTACATCACAGGGAATGACAAAGAGAATTACTAGCAGTTCTTTGAAGAACCACTGAAGCCCTACATCCATCATTGGTGGTTAAAGGTATGAAGTATTAGTATTATTATTGTTGACTTATTTATGAGACAGCATTGTTTTATTTGCAGTTGACACATACTACGATATCCTATTGAATGACGTTTACCTCTTCTGACCCTGATTATGGTCAAGACTCAAGGGCCTACTTGGATTTTGGGTTCATGATTCAAAAACGTCACTCAGAAACAGCCTTTCGCTCTCCAAAACTGGTTTGCTTCTGCGGTTGTCCAAAATATGCCTTCGAAAAACAATATTCCACTGTGCTCTCACTCATCTTCGTTGCGTGTCTAGCCCAGCTCCGACCCATGTGAACTAACTTTGAATCGGCTCCATTAAAGTTTTCACGGCTAGCCGGTTGCACGGATGTGCTGCTGACTCTCCATGTAGGTAATTTGCACTTCTCAACTCATTAGCTGTGTGGGTTTCTGGGTAAAGCCACGATGTGTGTAACCCACATTGTGCTATGTACGATAATCTTTAATTTAGACTCAATCCCCAAATGCTATTTCTTTTCTTTTTTAACGTTTCTGCTGCTGTCATTGGGTTCAAGCATGGGTTTCTGTTCTCGGATGGCACGGGCGCTTTGGAAACAACAAAGGAAACAATCTAGCCTCCCCTTCATTCATTGTGTCACTACGCAACAGAGAGGCATAACACCAACACACGAGGGCAACCCTGGTAGTCATGGGCCCCATTCCACACTCTTCCAGGGTGCTTATCGCCGGAATCTCCAGGGAATCTTCTGGAATCTTCTGGAATATTTTGTGTGCCCACAGTAATCCAACTGGAGGAGAGATGGAAAGTGACAGAGAGGCACAACAAGCCCAGAGAGGGGAAAGAGAGAGAGAGAGAGAGAGAGAGAGAGAGAGAGAGAGAGAGAGAGAGAGAGAGAGAGAGAGAGAGAGAGAGAGAGAGAGAGAGAGAGAGAGCATGAGCGAGAGAGAGAGAGGGAGAGGAAGAAAAGCGAGAGGCGACTATAGTTTGTTCCTCCTTCGTTAAAGATGGATTCCTGGAGATGTGCCATCATGGCTGTCTCGCGTGACTCTGTCTGCGCCCTGCTGTCCAACACATGGGACTAATTTACCCTTGTAGGCCACATCGTCGATGCCACAAACATCAACCTCCCCCCCCTCCTTTTCATCCCTCCTCAGGAATAAAAGGGAGTGAGGGGAGGGGTGGACCACTACTGTTACACAATGCCAGTGTCCAATAAAATGTCACAGTAAACGGCCCAGTGCGATTGGTCATAACCAAACAGCTTTGCCTGTTTTAAAGCAAGACATCAGCGCACTTCATTATTCACACTAAATGAGGCGGAGTCGGCGTGGGTGGGTGTAATCAGGGCTGGGTCAAACAACATCGTCTCTCACTCCGTCTCTTTTGATGTCGGTGTAACTAAGAAACACGGGCCATGAGGAAAGCTTCATTGCGTTGATCATAAATTAAGGGCCAGGGGAGTAGTTGAGTGACTGACAGCAGGGCATTGTGGGGCCTGTGCCGCCCCAATGCACCCTGGGTGCAGCTGTCGAAGCAGGCCCGAGCCGCCGCGTCGCCGGCCTTCACAGTGAAAGGGGCTGCTGACAGCCCGTGTAAATAAACACTGACTGTTTTTTTGAGCCTTGTAATCACACGTTTTCTTATAACGCGCACCCAAATGAATTCCACGGGCGCTCTGTAACACCGTGTGTTTCACCCTGGGTGGGTGTCGACGCTGGCGCCAAAGGGGTTTATAAAGTGTCGACGGGATGTGTATCGAGGTGCTCATCCTGATGACAAGCAGGCCTGTCATCGCCGACGTGATAATTGATCGCAAAATTGAGCCTGGTAGTCATGGTCATGTTCAAATGCGTCTGCAGCCACATTTGAACATGACCATGCGATTCAGCTGTTGGTCAGGTAGGTGTAGGACATTACCTACCAATGGTGATGGGTGTAGGAGCAAGGCAAAAATGAACCAGAAACTCATCAGTTGTCTTCCAATTTCTGGCTTAAAGGCCCGTCCTGCCCAACCATGGAAACTAGCAACCCCTTTGATACTCATGAAGAGCATAGAGGGATTCAGCCGTCCACTGATCTGACTTTTAAAAAAGCATGCCCACATCGGCGACTCCCTTCTCATGTGGTTTGATCGGTTATCCTTGCCTTGACATGTATGTGTTGTGTGTGGTCCCCGTTGGTGGCTCCAGATCCTCTTTTAGCATCCCGACCAACCGCTATCCATCTGCGTCCCTCCTCTAGGGGTGGTCCGGCAGGTGAAGCCCATCATCGGTCCGCTGAACCTGGTGCTCAAACTGGCCATGATCAACCTGACGTCCCAGGGAGCTTCCCACCAGAGCGTCATCAACATCCACGTCTCTGTCTCCGAGTTCTGGTTCTGAGCGCCGGACGTGGACGACAGGGTAAACATGGTGCGTTGAAGAAGACTCCCTCGTCATGTGACACCTTGCTTAGAAGATAGGACCTACTCACACACTGAGGTGCTGCTGCGAGGGAGGGGGTTAGGTGAGGTACTCTGATGTGCATGCACACATTGGTCATATTTTATCGAATAGTGTTTTTTGCGGGGGGGGCGTTTCATATGACGGGTGATGTTTCAGTGATGACAGACCACACGCTGCTTGTAGTTGTATATTAAAAAAGAGCACTAATGATTAATCCACTTTGACGCACCCTATTACATCCGGTGCACTGTAGCTGTAGAATCCTATATGCTATATAAAGTCATTGTAGAGAGTAGAGTCAGATATACATTGATTGTGGCTGCCATGCATTTTGGGAAAACTATGAAGGATATGATGATTTATTGTAACTCTACTCATGAATTTCTGGACTTTTTTGTAGCATTCACCTCTGTTTTTATTCTTCTATCAAATAAACATTATTTTTATTTACAGTATTTGATTTTTCGTTGAACGCTACACATTTGACAGTGCTGGATATTTGTTAAACCAAACCGACATTTAAGGTCATAACCCTAGTCAACAACATATGTTAAACGTACAACGTTCTAGTCTATCATATTTGTTGTGGGTATTACCTGGGACTGCCATACATGCCATAAAACCAAAAGAGTCCACCAAAGTCAACAGTCAGATTAAAAGTTCTACATGAACACACTTAAGCAAGATACCTAATCCATGCCTGATTATTAATTACCTGTTACTTAAACAAATTCATACCACAAATGGTACATTACAGCAAAGTATCAGTGAATGTTACTGATAATTTCAAGTAACTGTAAAATCACTGGTACCAACTAATTTGTGGCTGGATGAGGATAATTAGATTACATTCTTATACATACATTATAAGCTATGCGTACCATTCTAATTTTGGACATAATAGATAGTGACATTATTTTTAGGCTTAATAAAATAGATTAATAGATAGAATGAATGTGGAAAGAAATGCATTGCACAGCAAAATTCTGATGACAATTCAATAATACTTAGTGATTACATGATTGGTCACGGTTTGAATTCTAATACAGAGAAATCATTACAAAATCTTCAATCGGATTACATTTCAATCCTATTGTCTGTTTGATTGATGGGTGGGGGAGGTTGTTTCCAGAAAACTGGTGGAGGAGGTGAGTGTGTGTGTGTGTGTGTGTGTGTGTGTGTGTGTGGGGGGGGGCTAACTCAGACATGGAACAAGGAACAATAATGGCAGTCGGCATGAGCGGCCCCTGGGTGCACGAAAGCATGTACCCGGGCATCCACATCCCTAATTACATTCACCAGTGAACCAGAACCTCTCTCTCCTTCTCCCGACTCCGAGGGAAGAGAGAGGGGATGGAAGATGGTGGGGGGTGGGGGGGGGGGGGGGGGGGGGGGGGGGTGGCGTGAGGGTGGGGGTAGGCAGAGCAGATGTCAGTGTAACGGCCCTAACTATGGTGGGTCTGTAATCATCGCAGCAGTGTCCCATGCCCCCAGCCAGAGGCTCGCCGGGCTTCAAAGACAGCGGTGCAACGGAGGGACATTTATCAGGAGCTGACTGCACGGGACGCATCTGAGGGATCTGCCGAGGGGGCTATCCCTACTTCAGAGGAAGCCGAGGCCGTTGGGGTCGTCCTGGTGGTCAACATAAAAGGGGGAAAAAAAAAGAAATGTGTGTGTGTGTGTGTGTGTGTGTTTGTGTGTGTCAAAAGAAAACCTTTTCGGCAGTGAGTTGGTATAGTAAATGTGTACGTGAGTGTGCATGTGCACTTGTGGTTGTGTGTGTCATTCGGTGTGTACCTGTGTATGCGTGTTTAATGCAGTGTGGGGTAGGAGAACATGTGTGTCTATGTATGCGTGCTCAGGTGGTCACGTGAAGGGTAATATGTGTGTGTGTGTGTGTGTGTGTGTGTGTGTGTGTGTGTGTACGCGTGTGTATGTACGCGTGTGTATGTGTGTCTAATGAAATCTATGTATTACCATGTGTATGTGTGTGTATCCGCTCTAGGGCCTTGGAACCTCATGTGTAGCCTACATTTGATATGGCATACGTTTTCTACCAAATCCCTGACAAGGGCTCTGCATAATTATACAAACCTATAGTTTAGCGAATAATCCCATAGCAAACGGCTGAGGAGCTATTTCCTTCACCCTCCAAGTATGAACGGATTCAGGTTTCAAGAGCTAATCCAGCACACAGGCCAAAGAATGTGAACAGGCCTTCTGCTTCTGCAGCTCTCTTTTCTATCTTTGAGACGTTGCAAACCTTGCGGAAGACAGCAGAACATTTCTTGTTTATGTGTATACACCCATTGCATGGAAGCCCCCTAATGGCACACACATTTCATGCTGCCGGCACAGCGTGTTGGGCTACATTCATTCACCGTTCAGACTCGTACAGTCGGGGGCTTTATTGGAGCATCGGAGCGAGAAAACGTTTCACAAGAGCATTTCACAATCACACGATACCCAAGCAGCTGGGTATGATGCTGCAAAAAACAGCGGTCTTCAGCATCCAGACCATAACCGAGAGAGCTCTGGCTGGCTGGCTCCGAGGCCCTGGACACTGGGGCAGCGAGCCCCCGTGGCAGCCCTCACCCAAACCACATACATGTGGGGACAAATGAGCAGAGAATCTCCTGCCAGACTTTCCGTTCCGAAGCCAAGAGGGAGAGCTCACACACACTTGGCGGCCCCTCGAGCCCCTTGCCCAGCGAGAGCGCTCACGTTATGACTAAGAAGAGGGGGGGCTGGATGAGTCAACCTACCGTGGCGGTGTGGGAGGAGTGGTATTGGTGGTCTCGGTCGGCCGGTGGGGGTCATCATGCCAAACGCTTGCGTCGACCATCAGTTCCAGTTGGGGGCGGATCGGTGCTGTTTCTGGCACACAGAGGCCAGAAGCAGAGGGGGGGGGGGGTGTCTCGGCCGATTGAGGAAGGATACGAGAATAGGGGCAATACGTGTGGTGTGTGTGTGTGTGTGTGTGTAGAAGGGGGAGGTAGGGTAGGTGGTTGATCAGACCAGGATTGCGAGGCACGTGCTGGGTTGACTCCTGGATTTACTCGCTCTCGCGCTCTTTTTTTCTTTTCCCGCTTTTTCCTGGCGTCTCTTCCGAAGCACCCACCGCAACACATGTTACAGGTTATAAGTGGGTTCTTTTAATAAATTTGGGGGATAAGTCCTCTCTCTCTTCCTCTCAATGGTTAAGCACTGTTTCGTATTATCATCAACGTTCTCTTCTAAAGGACAGGACCCGAAAAAAGGTTTTTCTCCCGAAATCATGTTCAAAATATTTGACTTGACCAGTGTGCAGTATCGTTGAATTTACTTACCTTAACTTGTTAACTTGATGACATGCAATAACATATTTTTAAGCGCCAATGGAAACTTAACCTTCACAATTACCTTTATCTTTATTCCTATGAGAACAATTATTACACTATTGGTTAAGAAACACAAGTGTACTTTTGTGAATAAGTTGGGAAAAAAGGAAAGCAAATAAAGTGATATTTCTCAAAAGCCCAACAGATGGCAGGCAAATACAGCTGAACACAGTGCCAAGCCGTCCCCAAAGGACAGGGATACACATACACTCTGGAGTAAAACCCTTTTTAACTCCCAAATAAATAATAAGAACGATAACAATAATATTATTTCTTATCTAACAGGGAATTTGTAATAATACTACTTACTATTATTTAGAGAAAACATTTATATCTACCCCTTACATAAATAGTAGGCTACATCAAATATTTCTGCAGGCAGGAAAGGAAGACGAATGATGAATCTAAAATGATGTACAGATTATATTTTTGTCATTTGTCCAACACAAAATTTGAAATCACAAGTTTGGACTCATGAACCCCTCGCTGGTACGTCAATAGAAATCACACCATGCACACCCGATCGGAAGGGTCTGTGGTTTGTGTCAGAGGTGGTGGTGGCCGTGTTGGGTCTAGCAAGGGTGGGGATGGGGCGTGTTGAGGTATGGGTGGATGGGGATTCTCCACCTTCACCCGAAGAACAACATTAAACACATAAACGTATGCTTCTCCATAACGGACTGGTCTAGACGTAACCACGCAGATCCACTGGTGAAACCACGCAGATCTACTGGTGAAACCACGCCTGCTGCCAGAACACACAGGGGATCGCTCCCACTCAAGGGGATACAGCGGGAGGAGGCCACGCTCAGGAAAACTCAGACAATTCAGCATGCAGTGCGTCGGTTGCTCCAAGCAGCGACCCTGATTTGCTGCCTGCCGGTCGTAAAGGGAAGGAGCTGTGACATCGCTTGGCCAAGCTAGAGGTATAAAACACGCAGGACAAGGAGATGCATGTAACCAGTTATTAACATAATGACATAATGTGAGATGGGCTGGATTGAAAAGGTCATTGCATGTCCCTCTTCCTTGATACGATCATGATAGGCCCATATTGGGTTTAAAGTGTTTTGTAATAGCAGTATTTCCTAAACTTAATTCAAGATTATGTTCTCTTGTGGTGGTTACAAAACAGTTTTATCTTCATAAGAATACACTCTGGATGTAGTGTTAGGGTTTGAGTCAAGAGATAATGCTACTGAGGCTCTGGGGTTGAAAACAGTTGAGTTTTTCAACTCTCAACTCAGCAGCAGAATCTTTCTCTTTGGGCTCATATATCCTTTCCAGTTTTCAGTCAAATGTGGTTGTGGATACTACAAAACAGGGTGGTCAAAAGTCCAACAACAGCTCTCGGTAGATTTATGAATGTGTTCTTTGAAAGGGCCTTTTTTCTTGCAGACATTGGCTGATACCCACACAGCACGTCTGATAAGCCCTCAGTGACTCCATCACCAACTCTCACTGACCTCAGACATTGACGTTTTTTTGTAAGCGAGCTGGAGAGTTGGCCTTGTATCCCTGGCTATTGTTTGTCTTGCGTGTGTGTGAGCGTGTGTGTGTGTGTGTGTGTGTCTGCACACCCCTCAGTGGACACATACAACTTCCTTTTCTTTTGGGGAGCGGTGGGGAGGGGTGGGGGGGTGCGGAGTTAGGGGGCGGCGGCTGCTTCAACATGTCCCAGCATCAACCAGACATGGATGAACCCCACAAAGGAGGAGTTTCTCACTCTTTCTCTCGCCCCCTTTCTCTAGCCTGCCATACCAGACAAATTGTAAACTGGAATTTTGTCTGGAACCTCTCGTTCTTTTTCGATCCTAATGGGTGTCACCAGCGGGTGCAGACCGAGATGCCTGTGGACGGAATCGGATAGGCCTACAACCGATCATAGCAATGAAATCTGTGACGCCGACGAAAAAACATCATTCTCCTCTGCAAAAGCCTCAAGTGCAGCCGTTTGTTCCTTTTTTAGTGAAAATATACAGTTTAGTTTAATACTGTCTCGATATAGTGTAATCAACAGACCATTCTACATCAGCCGGCAGCCAGCTTAGTTGTTGTCTGAAATGCCTCTATGGCGCTCCTCAGTACCGTCATCGTATTTATCTAGCTCCATTTTAGATAAACGGTTGTCATTGTCTTTCTAGTAACTGGCAGAAATCTTTTTGAATGGGAGGGGAGCCAGACTGTATCTGCAATGCAAATGAAGCATGACTTTGCGAGATTCGTCTGCTTCCCAGGCTACTTTCTTTCTGTTTCTATCGTTTTATCTTTATCTCTCTCTCTCTCTCTCTCTCTCTCTCTCTCTCTGTCACTCTGTGAGCATTAGAGAGGCCATGATGGGAATTGTTTGGATATTTTGACTAACTATGAACAACTGTAAGACTAAAGGTGTATTTATACTACTCCGTAAAGTGCTGTACGTAGATACGGAGAGCCGTCGGAGACCCTCTCCGTAGCTCTACGTGCACATCCAATATTTTTTAACTATCCATCGAGGTAACGGAGACGAACAGAGACGGCAAGGGCTGTGATTGGTCCTCTAACAAAATCATTTCCGGAATCACTTTTCCCGGTTTGACTTTGCACCTTATTTGTACATTGTTTACTTTGCACATTAAGGACACCAAATAAGATTTGAAACGCTTTGGAAGTTTATTTTCAACACTACATGGTTAGTATTCAGCATATAAAATCGATCGGGCGGCGGATTGCATTGCGTATCCGACATCCCAACGGAGAACTGCGAATGCTCGAGGGGTCTCCGTAGTTACGAGAGAAAGAGTCGGATTACGGATTACGGATAATACGGAGTATACTTTGGCCTTAACTGACTACTGGTGCTTTTGCAGTATAATTTTCTGGCACGGTTCGGCTCGTAGCGGTGGCCCAGTGCGGCTTGGATTTGCATTTCCGTTACAACCGGGCTTCCCGCTTGAAGGCGCGTCTTTACTGAGAGCATTAGAGAGGCCATGATGGGAATTGTTTGGCTCGTCTTGAGTCGATGACACAACACTCACACTTTTATTGCGTTTTTAGTTGTAGATTATAGCCTAACAGTAAATTTGTTTGATTCGTTTAAGACAAATTTAATATATTTGGGTTGTTTCTGACGAACGGACACATAATGAAATCCGCAATAAGGAATTCACTTTGACATTCAATATTCCCCCTTTTTTGCTTCCTAATCTCAGTGGCTCACTAAGAGCCGATTTAGTTCATATTGGTTCTGTTTACTCATTAGACAGTGGTTCAGATATTTCCCAGAGTGGCAAACGATGACTTTACACCAAGACTTGAACGAAAAAACGCTGAGGCTGTTTGAGACTTTAATTCTGATTAAGGACTATCCAAATAAAATGTAATTGAATCCATGTGAATGGTCATTGTTAAATCTCCATTTAAGTAGTGTTTTGTGAACAGTGTGTGTATTGTGATTTGTTTGTAAATCTTATATTATTTGCAATAAAATGTACCTGTGTTGTCTGCTATTAATCCAGTCTGTACCCTAATTTCTTAGGGTGATAAGTAGTCTAAACTCAATTCAATATAGTTCTTACATTTAATGTAGGTCTGAGTCAGCTATTTCAGTGATCAACTGGAAACAATTCCCTGCTTGAAATGTATCTTAAACTACACATGGAATGGGGTTCACAGTCCATAACATTTAATATTCTCTAAACAAACTTAACCTTTGCTTGAGACTAAAATGAAGCAGTATATAATAATGCGTAATGGAATGAATACCCCAGATCATTAAATCCTTTATTTAATATCCTGGTTTGCGTTAGGAAAACAATTTTTTGAGACAAAATATGCTTTATAGATTGGTGACTGTACATATTTCTTCCCTAAGTGTAACATCTGCATTTCATTGATTGCTGAAACCACTGTTTATTGCATGCATGCACGCAAACATTCAGAATTTAAGATTCAAAGAATTAATTATCCACTTTCAGCAGCTGTGCCGTGGGGAAAGGACTCAACAACACGAGTCAAGAGTCACTCACCAGCACTTGAATAAGTTCCTTTAACATTGCTGTGTGCTAACATCATTAACACCCTGTATTTCACAAGGATTTCACACACACAACTTCTTCTTGATGTTGCTGAGTGAAAACCAACACAACAACTCTGAAGTTGTCTCTAGTATTAATGAGCGCAAAGCCTTTGAACTTGACATGCTTGGCACAAGGCAAGTTCGACTTGACTACATTTGTTTGGCTATTGTTGATGATAATTAATCAATTGCATTTGGCGTTCAGTGCTGCCTGTGCTTCGGGCCTTTGTAATTGAAGAGGGCTTTGGGGAATATCCATCAAAATGTTATTGTTTTGGTGCTAAGCACTTTTGGTTAATCGTTAATCTTTACAATATTGATTTGAAAGAAGCGTTCGGGTGAGGGGGTTGGGGTGGATGCCACTTCATCAAGGTAACACTTCTAATGTGAGACTGTTAACCATTACCTTTGAGACACCCTCTCTTACAACAGACCATACTGTGTGTTCTTATTGTACATATGGCCTATATTTTCCAATTTGATGGTTTTCTTTCAAGCTACAGTTTCAAGACCATTCGCAGACACTAATTATTCTCATGCCAGACTGAATAAAAATGGCTTGAGTCTCTTTGGTTCTAATCTATTGGCCCTCTAGAGTTCAGAGATTCCCCTGGAGCTATTTAGACCCATATCCTGTGTGTTATTACGATGGGACATATCATCCCCTTGCAAAGCATTCCCTTATTTCAGAATAAGGGGATGGACATGACAGATAAGATTCAGGTTCAAAATTCTGGTTACGGCTTAGAAGTCTCTGGAAGCCATTGAAGCGTCAATCCGAGTGCTCTCTCTCTCTCTGATCCTTTGTACTGGGTATTGGGTAACTGTCTTCCTCCCTTTGCCTTCCTTTTCGAGTGCTTTGTTGTGGTCACTGAGACAATCTGTAACAGCACAGTGGAATAGGAATCACTCCCATGGTCCCCTGCTTTGGTAAACTATTAAAGGGGAGATCCTCTTACTGTGACCTGCCTGGGAGGCAATTGCCCCTCAAGAGTCGGGCAGTCTCAGAATGTGACATGTGATCCCTTCGAACAAACTGTAAAACGTCATCCAGCTCATTTATTTGTCATTGAAATTATATAAATCAACATCATCGCTCCCTTTTTTCATGATTAAGCGATAACCAGTTTGGAGTCTGTATTATTTTTTCATGTCGTACAACTTACTCATACTTTGTCCATTTGAATGATCAGAATCACTTCAAACTCTTCTTTATCATTGTTATTGTATATTATGTTGTAGTTACTTGGCACTATCCCCTTTTTGGAGCCATCTTCTGTGTGTCTTATTTAAATGTGTGGTCTTTTCCCCAACCCTCCCTTTACAAGGCTCGATGCAATCACAGGTCAAAGTGGAAACCTTTCCCTAAAAGGAAAGCTATTAAGGAGAGCTAGCCATCTGCTAGGAGAGGACACGCAACGTGACTATAAGGGCTGCTTAAACAAAGCCTTTCCCCCACTTCGAAACCAATAGCACTTTTTTCCCTGTGAAGTTGGTCTGTCTGTGTGCCCCGCCAATGCAACAATGGGAGATTTCTGTTTGGGTCTTGAGGCTTTTCCAAATAACCGAACCCTTGTGTCCCGTTCAACGGCACTCAGACGGATGGTCGTGGTCCCCTAACTCCACCCTGAACCCTGATGTCCTGGATGAGGACTAGGTCTGTCTGCACCTCAAATTAAAATGTATTTTTGTGCTCCACTTTTGTTTGTGCTCTTGGATGATTTTTGTAATAAAAATCAGACTTTTCTGGCGGTAGTCAGATTCCTCGGTGATGACATCATGCCTTGCTTATTCGGTGGTAGGGGGTTATTGTGGCTCTTTCCCTTGGAAAAATTCAGCCTGTAAAAACTACTGTTGCTTTTTGTCTGTGGAATGAAATATAGAATCGAATTCTGCCTCATATTCTTTCTGGCCACAATTAGGAGCAGACCAGGTTGAGTGTGTTCGGGTGCACACTTGACGATGAAGCAGTCTTTGCCCTCCACTTAAGAGACAGCGTCGGAGAAGGCCAAGCACCGGGGATCCATTGTAGAAAAACAAAACACCAATAGGGATCTGGTTTGTTGTTGTGCTTGCAGTGCTCGTGATGCAACTTTTGATTTAATAATCGTGAAAGAGCAACAATAGCTTGATTTGTTGGAGCACAGCAACTCTTCATGTATAATTTTGGTCCGTATCTGGATGATCTTATTTTAATTAACCTTAACATTTACACCGCGTTCACACTGTACACGTCCATCGACGGATCTCATTGACTTTGCATGGGGCGCTCTCGAAATGCATTGTGGGTCAATCCGTTCTGTGGGATCAGTTGCATGCGTCACAACGTAGAGAAATGTTTGTCAACTTTTTAGGCAGAGACGGATCTGTCGGCCAATCAGATCGCATCCCCCATACGTCAGACATGCCCTCTGTCATCCATCGACAGACAGTGTGAACGCAGTGTTATGATATCCAGTACGATTTTCAGGTAGAAATTAAAAATAAAACCAAATGAAAATGTAGACATTCTCCAAATTTGTGTCTTTTTCAATATTCACCAAAATGTAGGGAACTTGAGTTTTGGTCAATTTATTTAGATTGTGGATATGGTGACAGTTCCTCCGTTCCACCAGTTCTGGCTTTTCAGAACCTTTCCTGAACTATCCTATGTACCACAAAGCACAGGTGGGAAGATGGTGGTATGAACAGCGACCACTGGTCCCCACTTGGAACATTGTGACCCTACTTCTGTTTCGACCTGTGAAAATTCTTTGAGTGAGTCTAAATCCCAGCTTTTCTTCATACAACACCAGCACCAGGGCTGTGAACAAGTCATGACCTCACTAAAGTGAAAAAACAGAGAGATATTGAGTTAAGAACTCAAACAAAACATGGTTTTAATCATGGAATTGCGACTGTAATCTATCATCCCGTGATCGTTTCTTTCATCAAGCTGTCAAAAGGCTCAGCTTTTGTGAACTACAACTTGAAGCAAAGTGAGGTTGATTTAACAGAACCCCTCATTTGAGCAAGTTACGTCCAATCAGTCGATGGGATCCACACTCGGGGCATGCGTCGGCAGCTGAGTTTTGAATCGGACTGTGTGTGGTACATGGTAATTGTAGGAGAGAGTGAGAAAGCCTACACTGAGCGAATTGTGGATTTTGAGAAGCCGGTGCTTTAAGTTGGCCAGCACTAAGCGCCCATGGTGGTTTGCTGAGGCTTAAGTCTCAAGGATGTGCCTTTGGTCTGTTGGGCAAGAGAGATGGTGCCCTGTCACTGAATTTCCCACAGACACCACATGGAACAACAGGGAGATTCCTCGTTAGCAAATGTGCAAATTTGAGTGGGTGGGGGTCTCCCTATGTGATGACCTTAACATATGACACCAACATTGGGCTCCTTTGAAATTGTTAGGTATGTCAGACCTACCCTCTGGACTTAGATTGACACATTCAGTGGAGCTTTCATTGAAATGAATCAGAATATATTTCATGAGGTTAAAAACACATGTGATTTATGTCAAATATTTGTTAGTTTAACAAATGGGCACCCAGCTTTGACAATGGCAATTATAATTTTGATATCCAGAAAATTATATCATATATCATCTGATAGCTGTCATGAAATTTCATCAGATCACCATTCAATAATTGGAATCCAAAAATGTTACACAGAGAGAGGTTTTTATGGGGCTGCCACATTTTTTATGGGGCTGCTTTTAGCCAATTTCTTTGTGTCTGATATATTTTACCTTCCCTTTTATCTTCTCCTTGCTGTTTTGTCTCTGCGCAGTACAGGAGTCATTGTTTGAAAATTCATATGCTCTGTTTTTCTTGGGAGTTTTGTTACAAATTTAATCGTGGTTTAATATTGAAACTGAAGCAAGGAGAGGGAAGTTTCCAACTCACCGTGCCCTGATGTTTTCCAGTGTTCGATGTCAGTACTATAATGTAATAAAGCATGTATACAATTTCCCTTTATACCAGTAATAAACCGGTTTCCTAAATAAATTAAAACATCTACCGAATGAGCGGCAATAAATTCCTCTCAGCCCAAACAGGGGGAAAATGACAAGTTCTGGTGAGGTTTCATTCTCAAAAAGCCATCTGCAGCATCAACTCTCAGCCTTGCATGGAGTAAGTCTTTCCCTTGGAGAATATTCACTACCATAAACACAGTTGTCTTTTGGTTATCCAAACGGCATCATGCAATCACCTATAAGCTGGGGTCGAATGCCATGCCACAAACGTTGAAGGGGGGGAATATATGAGGGGTAACATCACTGGGCCCGCACCACGGACTCTGGGTAATCTCTTCACGATTCACTCTTCTTTCAAGCAATGAAAGGTAGGGCACCTAATTGTACAGCGGTCACCCACTAGAGTCTAAATAGGGTTCCAGGCCACACAGTAAGACAGACAGTGCAGTCCCATGCAGAGGAAGCAGCAAAAGTCATGGGGAAAAACGTGAGACGTCTTCTCTGATTGTTTTACTTACTTACTGATCCCGTCTCCCGACAGGGCGCAGACAATCCAATCCATCTTTGTTTATTTCCACGCTTCCTTGATAGGGCTAGGTGTCCCACCGAGCGGATGTCATCGCCACGCACATCCAAGCAGACTGTAAGCACCCTTGTGGCTTGGGTGCCTGCCTTGATCCCCTTGTGCCGCAAGTGAGAGTCCACTTGTTTTATGGGCTCCAGAGTGAGTAGGTGCTGAGGCTGAATGTGTAATGGCCACGTTGTGCCATGTTGCCATGTTATGCATTATGTGTACATGTTCAGCAAAACCTGGTTAGGGAGAGTAACCTGGTAAGGGGCCTTATCCAGTTGTGGGATTAACCTACTCATTATCGCGTGGTTACTGCGTCAGTAATAGACATTCAATAGGTTGAATGTCGCATTGTGCATGTGCAGAAATAATTCCAACCACCCAAATTTGAGTAACATTGTTCTATGAAAAATTATCTCAGAGAATGAGTTACCTAGCTTTTGTAACCGGGATTTCTTTGGTTACGTCGCCTGGCTTCGGTGATTATGGCTCTTAGGAAAGCAACACGGCTTCCCCGTGTGCATGTTTGCGCACTGCATGCAGATTTGTGTAACCAAGATATTTGTCAGCCAAACACAAATATCACAGGCAAATATCACAAATCCCAACACCCGACAATCAAAAAAAAAAAAAGTAGTGTATTTATTGAGGACTAGTCTTTTGCTTCACTACTGGTCAGCTTAAATTAAGACCCCCCCCCCCCCCCCCCCCACCTGGCTAATGACACATTCAAATTAACTGTGGTCTCAGGGATACTTTTTCCTCAAATACCCAGCCGCATTCACACAATTTTTTCTCCCCACCTCACCTCTCTAGTCTGGCCCGAGGAAACCACACTCCGGGGTCACTGCACTAGGCTCAAGCCAAACCAGACCCATAATTTAGCTTTTGTTTCAGATGTAGCCTCAAAGCCTGAAATATAAAGACACAGGGCAGCCTGGGAAGGTCAGTGTGTGTGTGTGTGTGTGTGTGTGTGTGTGTGTGTGTATGTGTGTATGTGTGTGTGTGTGTGTGTGTGTGTGTGTGTGTGTGTGTATGTGTGTGTGTGTGTGTGTGTGTGTTTGTGTTTGTGTGTGTGAAAGAGAATGAAATCAAGAGAGAGAGAGAGAGAGAGAGAGAGATAACTCAGGAGGGAGAGAGAGAGAGAGAGAGAGAGAGTACTCAACAGCCTGGGAAGGTCAGTGTGTGTGTGTGTGTGTGTGTGTGTGTGTGTGTGTGTGTGTGTGTGTGTGTGGCAAGAGAGCGAGAGGTCTCAACAGGAGGGAGGGTCAGAGATGAATGAAGTGTGGAAGGAAGGAGAGATGGAAACAAATAAATGAAGTAAGAAATAAGTGAAAACGATAGGTAGGAGGAAATTAAGGAACTTAAAAAACAAGTGAATGTACAACTGAACTGAGGAAGTCTGGATGGGAGAATGAGACATGGGAGTGAAATAAAGAACTCAACAACATTGGCAACAGCTTCTTTCCACTCTGCTGAGGAAGTCGTTCTTGAAAGAATGTATATACTGTATCTCGACAGGAAAAGCAATGTAACAAGGATCTGTCCTTGCCAAACCACTGGCCATTACTGACCATTACAACTGATGAGATATAACTATTTTGGATCCATCTGGTATGGTGACAGGCCAACAGAATGAATTCACTCTGACGTCTCAATGTGTCAGCTGGGTGACGCTCCCTGCTTCTTATTGTCACAACGCTTTATGCCTTTCACAAACTTGCCTGTGTAAGTCATTGACTGACAGAGGCTGAGAGGAAAAATACCCAATTCTCCTATTTTGAGGTGGTATAAGGAAACACTTAAAACAATGGGGGAAATCATTTTCTTACTTTCTCAATCCAACTATGAAAAAAAGTGCCTGGTGTTGTTTATCACACTTGGCATGAAAAGCTCGAGCTATGTAACTGACTGTGTTTTGAACACTACTCAACACCTAAGGTAAACTACGTATGTTCTGGCCGGTGCCAATAGTTTTAGCCGTAATAGTAGTAGTAGTAGTAGCCTTTATCCAGACCCCCTGGGCAGTACGACATTTGAAGTCCATCATCATTGAGGCTACGTCCAGCTGACATTTATGTTTTGCCAAGCCAGAACTGCAGTTGTGAAGAAACAGGTTTTCAGTCATTTAGTGCCCGCTGTGAAAACTAAAATGTCATAATCTGCCACACTGTGAGACCTCCATTGTTACACACGGAGGAGAGGGAGCGGGTGGCGTGGAGGGTGTAGACATTTCAATCCAAAACCACAGCCCTCCATTCAAGGAAAAACAAACCGACGTCCAGCTAGTGTATTATAAATGGGCCTGACCTCAGGACGCTATGCCTTTCGCTCCATCTTAGGACAAAGTGTCCCATTGGGGGAATTAGGTCCGAACTCATGAACACATCTGAACAGTGTGGCCCTGTCCTCCGGTCCAGTTTTATTCGGCCCCCGGTGTCATGTTTTATGAAAAGCCGTCACTGGGACCGCAGATGGACAATAGTGTGTTTTTTTTGGCTTGGCTTTGTTTCTGTTTTATACAGTATTTGACATATTCGTTGGCGATGTGACGTTTGCACAGCCATGACCGGCCACTAATAATCCCTTCTCAACTGTAACTATGAATCTGCGGGATGATCAATATCTAGCTTAACTGGAATAGAAATGTTTAATTGACCATACTCCATTGACTTTTTGAGTTATTTGAGTTCATTTTGCATAACAAAGGTCAATGGTAAAAATGTATTTGTTAATACTGATTGACAGCAAACCGTAAGATGTGAACACAAAGCTTTGTAAGAATGGGCATGTGTGACATTTATGACCATCCTTCCGTCAACAACTCCAGAGTAATGCTTTCCTCTATTAAAACAGAATCTTGTCTAAGTTTCCCAAATACTTGTTTTTCACAAATTTCACATTTCTCTCCAACCATTTTGAGATGTGGCCAAGGTTTTTATTCAGGCAACTTCTGCATTAAGTCTTCCTCTGCTTCCTTTATTCTTTCTCCAAGAGGGCGGAGCAGGCCACTGCATCGGACCATGTTCTGATGTTATCTGCTGCAGCTTGACAGAAATGCCACAGCCTTAAAACACACAACTTTTTCTGTGTCCTTCCCCAGCCATGACATTTTCCCCTCTGTCTTTCCCTCTCTTTGGGTTTCCCTCTCTCTCTCTCCCACTATTTTCCTGTGCTGCTGGACTTTGGTTCCTTGGAAACCTATTCCATGAGAGAGATGACATGTGTAAGCCTTTTGCTTTTTTTTTCTTCTTCTTTTCCACAGCTATCCCTTGTAATTGTTTACGTTTGAGACCACTGGCAAGTCTAATCTTGTCATGTTTTATTAAGACCTGAATTGTAGAATCTAGCACAGGAGGGTGAGAGCGGTGAGGAGTTAGCTGTGAGGTCTCGCATGGAGGTAGCTGCGGAACTGCTACGCACGACAGCGTCAAGGCCTGCGTGCAGCTCCCCCTACCAGTCCTCTCTGCGCCGTCTGCAGAACAGACTGGCATCTGGCAGGTTGGGCAATACCTTTAATCCACGGTTATATAAAGTGTCATGGCTTAGACATGTTATTGCAACTCCATTGTACAAATACACCCTATATTGCTAAGTAAACAACATTCAAGGTGGCCGAGAAAAAAAAAAAAGGCAAAGATTTTAACCCTAAGTGTGTTGTTACCTCCGTTGGGAGCTGTTTTTCCCCAAGACAGCTCCCCCCTTTGTACATAATTACATCTGACAGAGAGCCCTGTGACAGGAAACCGCACAAAGTCATTATGTGTTCGTAGCGTTGGAAAGAAATGTACATTTGTCAGCATTATCATTCATTTTTTACCCCGGGCACAGTAAACAAGGCGAGACAGGCGATTCCTTCCTGCCTGAAACCAAGCATATCGGACCGAATTCCATCGCTCTCTTGTTTCATTTCATATTTCATACAGACCATTAGAACAATTGTGTTATTATGGCAGTGTAAATAGACCTTTGCGCTGGGCAAGGCTTCAGGAATGCACATGATGTGTGAGCTGAGGCCGTGCCCGGCCGCAAGCAGCTAAAGCATCATTTATTGGAGGGATCAGCGGTCCCCTATGGTAGGTGGGCGGTGTTTACTGCCCGTCCATCATCCGCTGCGCCGGGTGATAAATGGTCTGCATTCGACCGGCGTCAACATGCACGGGCTACGTCGGCAAGGTATTCGCATTCGGAATTTAAAATATGAAACTAAAATGCTTTCGCAATATAAATGCTAAATGTGCTGTGCATGGCAAATGGGCAGGATCATCTCATGGCATTCAACTCGCAGCCGTAAGGTTCAGGGTTTGATCTCCCTCTGTCCTCATCCCTAACTGCTGATCCCTTGAGCAAGATGCTTTAACCCCAAACCTCTTAATGACCGTGACCATCTATTTACCGTACATTTCATCGTAATATTAAACGTATTCCACACACACACAGGCAAATCTAACCATCATTTCAAGAGTTCCATCACTTTGTGCCACTATACACCTTCTTGACTTATTCCTATTCGACTTGACCCCACGTTTTTGGCAAAGCAGGCAAAACAACAGAACTCTGCTTGCACAGTTTTCCTGGATCCTGGGAACTGAGCAACCCCCTCCCCTTATCCAACACTTTCACCACCATAGCCTCTTGCCCTGGCCTTGGCCAGCGTCCTGAAATCTTCTCTTTAGACCCTCAGGCTGAGATGGCGCCCGGCCAGAGGAAATGTATACGATCAGACTACCAGTCAGTGCTGCTGCTTAAGTACTGCCGTCTCTGCTATAACAACACTAGCACTACAGTGCTGGGTCTTTGTGACATACAGTTGTTACATTATCGACTGTCCGCGGTAATGGGAATCATTGGATTAGCACGGGGAGGTGCAACTATACACCGATATACTGTTACGCCACTTTGCTGTGTCATTTCCCCCTGTTTAAAAGTGAATGGAATCGTCGTGTGGAGTGGGAGAGGCGGGCTGTAACATTGAGATCCTGCTGTACCTGAAAGTGCAACCGCAGTGTAAACCTACTTCCCTGAGCGAGGATGTGGGTTTGAAAGGAAGCAGAACAAGTGTGAGTGTGTGGAGAGTGTGTGTGTGTGTGTGTGGTTGATTGTGTATGGTTGTGTGTGTGTGTGTGTGTGTGTTTAGTTGTCCTAGTGTGTGTGTTTGTGTGTGTGTGGTCCTGTTCATGGAAAATAGCAATATTTTTCATTTTCATTTCAATATTTTTGTTTCCTTCACGTTGCCAGTGACATTTATAGAGACGGAGCATCATACCATGACAACGAATATAAAACAACAACCAAACAACAAGAAAACATCAGAGATCAGCCACATGACCTTGCAAACACTCGAACGTCACTCTCTACACACACCGTAAAGAGTGACGTTCAAGCGAGATGATTCATTTTCTATTTCTTGCCACCTGAGTATCAACACTTCCCCCAGTGAAACTTATGTTGAGCAAATACACAGATACAGCTGCAGACATAACACAATTAGGAACCTGGCATTGTGGCTTTACAGCACAACCCAAACAAATCCCACGTTTGTTTAGGCAAGTTGACCGAAACGTTGTTTTGAGGCCGCTTCTCCATTTTAGCTGAGGTCTCCTGCCATAGAATGTTCCATCCACTGTTCCAGGCGTTCGGAGGAGGTGAACAGCGAGCTGAAATCTGTTGGAGCAACGGTTGACGTCATGGTTGTCGTTGTTGTTTCTGTTCACTTGGTGTGCTAAACCTAACCCAGGGTGTATTTTAAATGCAACCAACATCGGGGTGGTTGTGATATTACGGATCTTGGATCATTTTGTAAACACAAAATAGCATTAAATGATTCAGGGCATTATAATAATAATAATAATAAATTTTATTTGTAACGCACTTTATATTTACTAAAAAATCTCAAAGTGCTACAACAGCAACCAAAAAAGAAAAAAAATAGGTTAAAAACAAGAGTTAAAAACAGTTGTTTTGAGCGAGCAGTTACAGATTAAAAGATTTTTTAAAAAGGTACGTTTTTAGGCCCTTTTTAAAGCAATCGATCGACTGTGGAACCCTCAGGTGTTCAGGGAGGGTGTTCCACAGTCGTGGAGCAGAGGAGCAGAAGGCTCGGTCTCCCAGTGTGCGGCTCTTAGTCCTTGGGGGGAGAAGTCTGTGGCTGTTGGTGCATTGCGCTACATAGTATAGTCAGTACAGTAGATTGTAGTTTATTGGCAGTTCCTGTGGTCTAATCAATATTATTTGTGGTTGGTCTGTATGCCTTACACGTACACACACAGACATGGCCATGTAATCATACACACATGGACACTCCCACATGGACACACCCCCACACCAACAATCCTACATGGACCCGCCCACAGAGACATGCTCACACAATCATAGGCAATGGCTTTGTATTTAAGGGCTTCTAATAACTACTAACTGAGGCCTTTGTGATGGTTTCTCTGTCTATCGTCTTAATAGAGAGATTCGCCTTGATTCACCTTTTTACTTCACTTTCCTGCATGCTTCACACAATACCCAGACATAGTGGTAATAATACTCTCCTCAGCCTCCGCCTTGCATGGTTTGAGCCCAACCACCAGCAGGAGTAGATGGTGCTCAGGTTAGGGCTGATGGAACGCATGTGAGCAGGCAGGTGAACCGATACGGCGACTACCATGCAAACAACACCGCCTTGCTCAAGCTCTGCCCGACCACCTTCACCACCATCCGAGTCGGGTGGTGAGTACTCTGTTGGTATCAATGGACATCAGACATGGATACCACCGCGATGTCCATGGATACAACTTACAAAACCCACGGACAAGAAGACTAAAGCCATTGTTCTTGCACAGGCATGATACTGAACCAGATGTACTCACACTGGTTTTGAATGCACTCCATTGTACTGCCGATGCCAAGGTAAATTGTGGTGCTGTTGATCAAATCAATCTCCATATTTCCCCCCACCGGAGATATCAATCTTGGTATTGTTGTTACAGCCAGGGGTTCAAAGCCGAGCAGAACACATTGCCCTGGTTGGGAAGCATTGTGGTTGGTTCCCCAGTCCGTGTTGGCCCTGGCGAATCCCAGTGGTCTGTTGTCTCTAGGTGTGGATAACAGCGGGGCTAACAGTCTAAACTACTGTTTCTGTCACCGCAATTGGAGCCTATAGGCTAGTCGTTTCTATATGTCAGCCATTATTGTGGTGTTAAGAATCCATCCATTTTACACCATATACTTTGTCTTAGACATGAGAATTGAATATATAGGCGAAAACAGATTGCTCTCATAAGAGACCATGGGTTTATTGTCCGCAGAAGAAGAGTTGCTTGGGGATGAATAACGGATTGCACCAGACTGCATTACACTGGAACATAGTTATATATAATCCAGGTTTTTGTCTTTGGTCAAACACAACTTGATCAGGCAGTGTAAACAGGATTGCTGGCTTAGCCGTACCCCTGTAACTAATAGCAACAACGGTGATATAGAATCTGTTCTTAAACAAGGCCACCTAAGTTCTGCGGTGAACCGACCGCTACTGTTGTCACTAACAGACCACTAACTACTGCTGACGTACCGGTTCCAGACACCAGATTATAAACACCAACACAACCACTGAGAGAGAGGCTTTCCATAACCGCGAGAGTAGACAAAAAACATATTTGTTTTTTATGACCTCATCCTATTTAGTGAAAGAATTGTTTTTATTTAATAAGTCAGTCGGTACAAACAAGTACCCGACTTGTTTGACGCAAAACAGCACTCTACCTACGTGACATTTGTTATTGGCTTCCTATGGGGTTCGGTTTAACCTGCAGATATCCTCTGACACCGACAATAGATACATCAAAAGTGATGGAATACCAGCATCGGTACGGCTACATCCTCACATACCCCCACCGAGGCTTTCTCCACAGTATAGTGTATCCCTCCCTCTCCCCCGTCCCGAGCCTCCACCCCTCCGCACCATCTTACCACCTATGAAGCGTGTCTGGGTGTCTTCCCCCCGCCCCCCCAGCGCTAATGCGTCTCCAGCCCTCTCATTCCATCACGTCTCTCAGCACCCCGGCCTCTCTTCACGTGAACCCCCCGTGCCTCAGTGCAAGCCATGCATCCGCAGGTCCTGCACTCTCTCCTACGCAGGTATTTCTTGGGCTGAAAGCGATAATAAATCATTGGGCTTTTGTCTTGCCCCCCCCGCCCCCCACCCCCCGTTCCCCATCCCCACCCCCACCCCATTTTGTAATGTGCACTTATTTTTTTTCTCGGTACCCCACCAAACCCCCCTTCCTAGTGCGATGGAACTGAAAGAGGTTTCCGTATTGTAGCTTGTGGCGGTGTGCGCGCGTTGATGTGTGCTCAGCACTTGCCAGTGACTGTTGTTACCTGTCAACACCCCGATGCCCCATATCCCCCGGCTAAACAGCCACGGAGGAACGCCAGGGAGACACCTCTTGAGGGAGGAACGTCTAACTGAACCTCTGACTCGGGACGGTTAAACCCTGTGATGTTACTGACCTCGAGCCCTTATGACCCAGCCGCCTAGCAGAACTAAAGCGTTTTGTAACGTTTGGTTCGCGGTGATGTTTGAATTAAAAGCCATTGACTTAGCTTGTGGTCAACGGACTCCACAGGGTCGTATTTATACAAGGGGGAGAATTTCGTTTTTCAAACCGTATTAACTCTGTGAGGGGAGAGGCCTACGCAGGGCCGAGTCAACATGTGAAAAAGGTTTTAATGAAACCTTGAGGGATGACAGCATCCAAAGAACATATTATCTGTGGAGAGGTCAGGGTGGAACGGGCCCTCCGTCCGCCTGCATTGCTTTTGGTGGCGCGAGAATCAGGAGCCACTGATGGAATGTTCTGGTGAGGGCCCACGGCCGACACCTCAGAACTCACTGTGTCATCATCTGCCGCGCACAAACGCACACACACACAAAAAAACCACGAGAACACACATATATACACGCTGGAAATCCCTGGAATACAGATACTAAGAAATTCTTGCACACAACAGACACAACACATACACGTGCAGAGGCACACACACACACACACACACACACACACACACACACACACACACACACACACACACACACACACACAGACACACATAGACAGAAACACACAGACACACACAAACACACACAACCAAAACAATTGCCCACTTACAAAAAACTCAAGCATGTCGGACTCGGTCGTGTGCACGTCCACGTGCACGCCCGCTGGCGTCCGGCGTGCGGTGGTTTGGAGAGCCCAGCGAGCTCCTAAACCCACCTTCTGCATTCTGCACCGGTGGGAGTGGACTTCCTGAAAACAATGGAGTGCACTAATCTGTGGATTTGCTCTGTGGATTTGATAAAGGCCCCCTGTTCCTAGCCAAAGTGTCTCTGACCCCTTGTTAAAAACTTCTCATCTCGCGCCTAACACCCCTCCCCGCCTCCCCCCCCCCTCCCAATCCAATCTTCTCCTCTCCTCCCTTCTCCCTCCCTCCCCCTCCCTCCCTCCCTGTTCTGTTTTTTATGAATGGAGTGAGAGTGGATTACCGGAGGTGCTGTGTCTCTAATTAAACTCCTCCTTCTATACATGCATTCCATCTAAACACACGCACACACACACACACACACACACACACACACACACACACACACACACACACACACACACACACACACACACACTAACACACCCTCAAACACACACACACACACACACACCCACACACAGGAACGGATGGTCAATTTGTTCTGGTATTTTTTTGGGGGACCCCCATGAGCCCTGAAGAAAGTTCATGCCAATAAGCACAGTGATGTCGGGGTGAAAAGCCAAAGGTCAATCCTCAGAGGTCAGGGGGAGGCTAATCAGGTGTTATGTCACTCTCTGAAATCTCTAATCTCCCTGAGAGTCAAAAGGATGCATCTGTCCTCCGGCAAACATCACAAGAAGACACAAATCCTGCCGTCAATCCCGCCGCTGAACCGTCTCTCCTCCCTGTCGACCAGCCTTTGTGTCTTTGAGGAAACCGGGGGGCTTTTCACCCTTAAAAAGTCGAGCGAGGCGATTGGGGGGGTGGGGGGGGTTTGTTGAGGATTAATTTACAAAAGCATTTCCTGAATGCCCTCCTCCCTTCCTATCTGCTCATCATCCTTCTTGGAAAGCTATCCTGCCTGCCAGCGTAACTGAAAGGGGGGGGCTAACTCGTCGAACAATTAAAATCACCGTTTTTTTTTGGAGAGGGTTGTTTTGAAACCCAGGTTTGCTCAGTGGGGCCGACCCGCAGACAGGAACTGCCTGATGGGTGTATTATTTTAGTGCCCATTCATGTTGTGCACGTGGCCATCGCTGAGACGCAAAAGCGCGAGACAATTATGGAAGCGAACGCTGGCACGCCGCCATGTCTGCGGAAAAACACACATTCGCGCACACACACACGCACACACACACACACACACACACACACGCACACAATCACAAAGACACTCATACACACCGTTTCATTCAAATACACATGTGCACACTCACACTCACACACACATACACACATAGATGCGAACACAGACACACACACTTATAGACACACATATAGACACACACACACATAGACACACACACATATAGACACACATGTAGACACACACACTCCAAGTCCAAATCATTTACACATATGCCGTCATGCAAAACCTTTGTTCATGATTATTTCAACATAATGCAGAAGGTTTCACGTCATCTTCCATCCAAACCTTGGTGTGATGTTTACAATGGTGATGGTCTGCTGGCTGGCCTCACTGTTCTAGCCCAGAAATAGACCCTGTTGCTCTAGACATCTGTAGCAGGCGCAGGCCAGACTGGAGCTGAAGGAATGCAGTGCTTTTACACCCATGGTTCCTGTTGATCCCATTATTTTCTCATCTGTATCTTTGTATAGAAGCGGATGTGCGTATGTGGGTGTGTATGTGCGTGCGTTTCTTTGTGTGTGGGTATATATATGTGTGTGTGTGCATGTGTGGGTGTGTCTAAGTGTGTTGTGTTTGTGTGTGTGTTTTGTGTGAGAAAAAGAGAGCGAGAGAGAGAGAGAGAGAGAGAGAGAGAGAGAGAGAGAGAGAGAGAGAGAGGGGTGCGTGCTTTCGTACTATCATGTTACAATCAAAAATAGGTGCGCGCGTCAGCTGGTGCTCGTGTGTGTGTGTGTGTGTATCACAAACACAGATCTACAATTGCGTCTTTGAAACAGCCCCCAATGAATGCCTCTATCCCACCAGGCGAGCACGACCGATTCGCTTAAGCTCTTCTCTGCTTCCTCCTGCTTTATGTGTGTGTCCTCGCTATCCATTCGTGGGGGCATTTGTGGTCATTCGATGAGGATGTCCCATTGCGACGTGTGTGTGTGTGTGTGTGTGTGTGCGTGCGCGTGTGTGCATCTGTGTGTGTCTCTTTCCTTGGATGTACGTCTCGGCATGTCCGGCCCGCCCCGCCTCCCATTGCGGTGAAGCCACAGCATCAGGTCAAGGAGCCGCGGTGAGCCATGCCACTGATGGCAAGGATGTGACATATTGAGGACAAACATGCTCTTTTTTTTTTATTCATCTCCACAAACACAATTATGCTGAGGAAAGCCCACAATCAGGTTTTCCCTTTGTCTGTGACGCGACCGCACTGTTATTGTGTTCCTGTCCATGTGAATTACAGTGGCGCGACAGCAGAACCCCTTTTTTGTCCGTCTCCTTGACCTTATCAAGCAATCTCTGGATATCTTTGGACTTTTGAGCGGAATTACATGAAATCCGATGACCCGTTTTGGACTCGGATCGTGTAGTCCCAGCTGTATTTTTATAACACAACTTTTGCCACGACGATGTGTGTGTGTGCGATGCCGTATTAACCGCCACATAGTGTGGCATTCACGTTTTTTCTTTTGGGTTTTGAAATCAAAATATCTGCAGTGACTGAATACACCACAGATACCCTCTAATTTCACAGATGTCCCCGTCTTTTATTTTGAAACGAGAAACCTCCAGATGGTGAAGCAGATATCCGTTTGACAGTTGAGTTGGTCGAGATGGATGGTACATGCGACTTTAGTAAGTATATCCTCATTCCAGATAGATCCAGTTAGAACAGACCACCTTGGAACCTTGGATTGTGAGTGACTAGGACTATAGAATCATGAATACGCAAGTGAATAAATCCCGTTTACTGTACATTTGCACAGGCCTGTTGCTCTGTACAGGAGCAAAGAGAGATCGGTGATCTCACTGTTGACTGAAACAATCACACTCCCACAGCCTCACTGCCACTTTTAAGGTGCAGTCTGTTTTAGTATGCAAAACAGCTAGATCCTCACAGAAAACCAGCCAAGGTTTCATGCTGATAGTCTCTGTGTGGTCAAGATACGACCAATGGTTCCCAGGCCACATCCACACTGACACTGATACATTAGCAAAACTTCCGGCCACACTGAAACAGCATTTTCTTATATTACAAAGATTTCCGACTACACTCTTCCTTGCGAAGTCTCGTGTTGAAGCGTGAGCCTGGGAAAAACGCTTTTTCAAACACACTGATGTATGACGGCAACACACGCTCGCAATCCAGACATTGGTCTCCTTCCTCAGTCTCCTGTGGTTCGTGGTGCGTCGCCCAAAAGGTGTCCAGTATGTTCGGCCGTCACTCTCCCGCCCTGGCCTGCTGTCACCTCCCCCCCCCCCCCCCCCCCCCCCGCCCCCCCCCCACCGCCCTACCTCACTCTATGTTTGTGGCTTTCTTTTCCCCCTGGTCGGACTCGCGCTCTTACTGGAAGCGGACGCGTTCATTGAGTATTTGCTTACGTTTCGTTGTGCGCTGGCATGCGCCGCCGCCGCGCGCCGGCTACCAAGATAGTCTCCCACTCGGCTCGGACGGGCCCGAGCGGCAATGCCAGGAGCCCTTGTGTACGCCTAGCAAAGCCCCCTTACTATTGATTTACAGCCCTGACTCCAGAAGAGTGCAGCCCCATTGAACCGTTCAAAGACATAAACACATTCCCGCGCCGCATCCGAGCGCGGTAAGTCGCTTGAGCGTGACATTATTATTATTATTATTATCATTGCTTGAACTGAGGTTTGTGTGTTACATCATCACCAGGGCCCCCTTGAGTGAAAGTGGAAAACATTCCCGTCCAACACGGGCACACACACAAACGGTTTGTTTTAATCTTCGCTGGGAGCTTTGCCGCCGCTTTCGCATGGCTCACGTTTTTATCGGCGCGCTGCTTGTTGTGTCTGCGTGAGTCTTCCAAGGGGATCTCGTTTTTTTTTTGAGTGGGGCGGCCAATGGCGTAATCACTGTGTACGCAATCACATCCATGGTGATGACGCCGCGCCGCCATGCCAGGCTGGAGAGCATTGCGTGGGACGGGTGGAGTGGCCAGCCACCCGTCAGGGATGGCCCTCCGCCGGGCTCTCCACACAACTCAAACATGATCAATCCCAATAAAGCTGTCACACGGAGGGGGGGAGGAGGGGGGGAGGAGGGGGGGGGAGGGGGGGGGAGCTCTCTCTCTCTCTCTCTCTCTCTCTCTCTCTCGCCCGGCCCACTCGGCTCCTCACACCGTCCCGTCAAAGGGTTGGCGTCATCTGTCTCTCTCTCTATCGCTGTCTCTCTTCTCTCTTTCTTCTTTCTTTCTCTTTCTTTGCTGTCTCTCTCCCTCCCTCTCTCTCTCCCTCTCTCACTCTCTCTCTCTCCCTCTCCCTCTCCCTCTCTCTCTCTCTCTCTCTCTCTCTCTCTCTCTCTCTCAGTGTATATAGCTCATATGCCACGCTCGGCTTGCATGGTTATTCTCCCACTAATTAGCATAGCTGGTGGCACCTAAACAACGGCCTGTGAGTGGAGATGACCGCACGTTTTGGGATTCCTTTATCTAGTCTGATCTCGCCCCATCCTCACCCCGCCCATCTCTCTCTCGCTCTCTCTCGCGCTCTCTCTCTTTCGCTCTCTCTCTCTCTCTTTCTCTCTCTCCTCTCTCTCTCTCACACTCTCTCCCCCTGTTTTCTATTCCTCTGGGCGTATGTGGATGTGTCAGAAGGAGCTGTGTGAGTGTGTGTGTATGTGTGTGTGTGTGTGTGTGTGTGTGTGTGCGTGTGTGTGTGTGTGTGTTTGATTCGGCTTGAAAGTCAAGTGTGAGCCAAATCCTTCTTCGTCTTGTCCCACTGATGGAGGATTCTTGGCCGGTTAGTGTGTGTGTTGAAGTGTATGTGTGTGTGTTTAAGTGTGTGTGTGTGTGTGTGTGTGGGGGGGGGGGGGGGGGGTGGGGGGGGGGGTTATAAAGCTAAATGCTAAATGTGTCAGACACCACTTTGGGAACTTACTCAGGGAGTGTGTGTGTTGATCATGTGACCATGTTGGGAAGCCCAAAACCGATGTTTAAAAATCCCTCTTCTGTGAGGGCTGGACCCTGCGCTTATTGTTCCAGCGTGTGTGTGTGTGTGTGTGTGTGTGTGTGTGTGTGTGTCTGTGTGAGTGTGTGCACATGTGTCTGTCTGTGTGTGTGTGTGTGTGTGTGTGTGTGTGTGTGTGTGTGGTAAAGGAGGGCTCCTGGTCTGGCACCTTCCTGAAGGCTAAACCCCAAAATGCCATGCCCTGAAGGCCAGCCTGCCACCGGCCAGCGAGGGAGAGCGGTGTGTGTGGATCCAGGGAGCGGCGCTATATATACACACATATATATCTACCCCCACTGATCCACCGCCGCCACCTCCCTTTCACACGCATAGACACACCACACACAGCGGGGCGCAGCACACATCGGCTCCACAGGAAAGGTGTCACGGTGAGGTGATGTGTGTGGCCAGTTTCCCCCCCACACACCCCCCCCCCCCCCCCCCCACCACCCCCGGCTCCGACGCCAAACCCACCGCAGGCGGCTTCACCGTGGGCCGGGCCTCTGCCGCGCCGCAGTCTTCCTCCCAGAGCCTACCCGGTGTGTCACCGGGCCTCCGGCTCCAACACTGCAGATCCACCGGAGGAGGCGGATGGTTCCTTTTTCCATCCCCTTTTTCTCGGGCCGTTTTTCCGCTGAGGTGATTCCAGGTCAGGCAAGCGTCAAAGCGTAAGGGGGGAGGAGGAGGAGGAAGTGCAAGGAGGAGGCTCTGAATGGGGTTGGCCTCCCAGCAGCAGACACAGCGGCTGGATTCGGTTGAACGTGAACGCGAGCATGTAAGCGAGCGAGTGTGTAGCAGCGTAACCCTGTTGGCCTCCCTGAGCGAGACGCCTGACGCCTACCTGCTGTTTCAAATCGGGACTCCCTTGTAAGCCGCTCTGGATGAAAGCGATAGCCGCTTGTTGAGGCAAACAAAACACGTCGTTTCCCTTCACCAGTTACAACGTTTCACTATTAAGTTGTGGAAATTAACCCCCTTTTACACATAAAGAGCCATTTTTTTCTCCGCACGTGGATTCCAGAATTGAGTTGTCTGAGTGCGGAGTGGCATCACCTTATGACTGTGTGTGAGCCCTGTATAATAGCTTGTTGGCATTTAACATTTTTTCTTCTTTTTCCTGCCCTGTATTATGGGTTTAACTGCATACCTGGATGTGCCTGGGCACGACGGCAGTCCTCCGTGGGGAGATGAGTGTATTTTTGTCTCTCTGGTTGTCTGGTTAATGCCTGCGTGCCTCTTAATATGCACCGTAACCCCTGTTCATTTCCATCAATGTGCTCCATAAACACACATGCACGCACACACACACACACACACACACACACACGCCACCCATATACACATGCACACATATGCACCCAACCCCCCCCCACACAGACAGACACACACACACACAAGCACACACAAAGCTCAATTAAGGTGAGGTTTGACTTGTATTTGTGTGTTTGTGTGTGTGTGTGTGTGTTTGGGATGTGTCAGTGTGTGTGTGTATCTGTATGTATATCTGTATCTAGGTGTGTGTGTGTGTGTGTGTGTGTGTGTGTGTGTGTGTGTGTGTGTGTGTGTGTGTGTGTGTGTGGTGGACGCATGGGGGAAACACAACATGAAGCGTGGTTTGAGTTACTGGATATATGTGTGTGTGTGTGTGTGTGTGTGTGCGTGTATGTGTGGTGTGTGTGTGTGTGTGGAGAGGAGATTATGGCTAGCCCTCCTGTCAGCCAGTGAAAGTGTACGATAGGGGTAGTGGAAGCCTGCATGTGGGTTATCATTACACGCTGTCCCGGGAGACTTCACCTTTCAGCACCAGGCGGAGGAGCCTCGCCGAGCAGGCCCGGAATTTACACGCATAATTATCACCCTGCACACTGTGGCTTTAGGAAGCTTACTGCACCGTTTCAATCAGCGTGCTCGTCGATGTGTGTGTGTGTGTGTGTCTGTGTGTGTGTGTGTGTGTGTGCCTGTGTGTCTGTGTGTCTGTCTGTCTGTCTGTGTGTGTGTGTGTGTGTGTGTGTGTGTCTCTGTGTGTGTGTGTGTGTGTGTGTGTGTGTGTGTGTGTGTGCAGGAATACCATGTATGCATTTGGCGGATTTACGTATTTGTCTTTGAGTGTTTGTCAGCGAGCATGTATGTGTGTATGTTTGAAATTGAGTGTGTTTGCGCGTGGGACCATTTGTGTGTATGTCTATAGATGTATGTGTGTGTGCGTTTTTGTGTGTGTGTGTGTGTGTGTGTGTGTGTGTGTATGTGCGTGTTTATGTTTGAATCTGCATGTGTGTTTCTGTATATGTGTTTCGTCTGTGTGTGTGTGTGTGTGTACCTTTGCCTGTCTGCAAGTTTGTTGGCGTATGTGTGCGTACACGTACGTGTCGTGCGTAGTGTGCGCGTGCGTTTTTTTTCGACAACCCTGTCAGTTTAAGCACATATTACAACCAGCATCACTCGCCTCTCTCCAACTAATTCCTGTTTTGCTTCGAGCCCCTGCTTTGTTTGTTTTGACAATCTCGGCGTGGGAAACACCGAGATACACCGATACACTGGGCTGTTTGTGATTTGCTGCGCCTCGTGAATCACTGTTGTCTGTGCGCGGCTTGCGCTGCACTGTGCGCAGCCAGCGGTGCTTAAGTCAATGTTGGTGCAACAAGCTTGAGGTGGGCTGCCTTTGAAAGGGGAAGTCTCTGGGTCCCGGCCCTCTGAAAACACTAGGTGTCAGTATCGCGTCTGGCTCCTCGCGAGAGAGAGAGTGTTTCCATTCCCACTTTATTATTAGTCTGTGTGTGTGTGTGTGTGTGTGTGCGTGTGTGTGTGTGTGTGTGCGTGTGTGTGCGTGAGATTGTCTCACTAACTGATGCTCGTAGAAGACACAGACTCTATGCTAGTTAGAGCTGCCCCACTTTCTACTGGATTGGACTACCCATCTATTGAAGGGCTATTACCGTATTAAACCAAGAGTATGCAATAAAAGATGGGACATGACCTCTGTATAATTATGTGTTTAAGTTTAGTGCTGGATACCTAATTTCAATTTCTAAATGAATAACTCTCTCTCTCTCTCTCTCTCTCTCTCTCTCTCTCTCTCTCTCTCTCTCTCATGTTTATGAAACACTCTATAAAAACCCACATTTACCAGAATAAAAGCATTTTCGAAAACCAATGTTTTGGGTTATTACAATTTTTTTGGCCTTATGTAAATGCAAATTAACAAACTAATAAATGAAGACAGACAGACAGAGAGTAAGACAGGCAGCCAGATAGATGATGAATATCAATGAATGTGCTGTTTTCAAACAGAGTCCAGAGACACACCACATCGATAGCTTCTGTATTTCCCCTCTTGCTCTCGGGCGGAGTCTGCCACGGCTACCCCCCCCTGAGGTAGATAGGGTGTTTAACGCAACACAACCCACTCTGTCTTCAAACAGGAGAGGAGGAAGGGAGAAAGGGAGGAGGGGGGAGTCAGGCCGGTAGAATGTCTGGAATCTAATCCCCCACCCGGTTGGGGGTCTCACCTCATCCTCCCACCACCCACGTATTAGACCCTGAGCAGTCGAATCCCACACGTTAAAAATAACAACAAACATTAAATCAGTGCCTCTGTGTGTGTGTGTGTGTGTGTGTGTGCGGGTGACACTGTGACTGCTCCATCTCTTGCCGTGGGGTTGGGCATGTGATTCAGACAGGCCTATCGCGGTGGTGCACTGAGGTGAGCGACTCGTGAAGTTCAGAAGGAGGGGGAATATGTTCTCTGGGTATCCATGGCAACAGGTACAAGAAACAAAAACTGTCTGGATGTTTTTTTTTTTTTTTTTACACATACACTTTCTCTCACACACTCATGGCATCGGCTAATCTTGTATCTGCAGAAAGGCATGTGTGTGTGTGTGTGTGTGTGTGTGTGTGTGTGTGCGCGCGTGTGTGTGTGTGTGTGCGTATGGAGAACTCAGGAGCAAGACCTGGCCCATCACAGGAGGAAATTGCTAGATTATGGCCTAGGCACGGTCACCAGTAATTACCAGAGAAGTGGCCTGTAATCTGTGGTCGCTCCCTGATGCGTGTGAGGATTACTGGGCCTGCGAGCAGGCAGAAAGGGCATTGTTGCATGTATTCCTGGCTGCTCTTTAAAGGTTGTTTGCGGGTTGTTTGTATGTACAGGATGTGCGGTTGTCTTCTGTGTGTGTTCTGGATGATGGGGATGGAATGTGTAAAGTCAGGAGCGGTGGATTAACCGTTCAGAAAACGGTCAGAGTCCCCGTAGAGACCGGTGACATTATTGAACGTCTCTTCAGTGTTTGTTGTCACCTCTTGATTTTGCGGTTGAGGGGAAAAGTGAGGCCCAAGCACTGACGGCCAACACAGTAATTAAAAAAAACAACCGGTTGACCATACAAACAATGAGTCAATCACACTTACATGCAAATAAGACAAATTTCAATCGGTGGGATGATGTCGATTTGGTAAACTGTAGTCGTATTTTGATCGTTATTGACCTCACATTAAGCAATTTAACTGTTTAGATTGTTTTTTCAAGATCTGGGGCTAATGGGAGATCAATCCTTTGACAGCATTCAGCAAACTATTATAGGACATAGAGACAAAACAAAAATATAGCAGGGAGATTGTAAAGCCCCCATAATTTAGTGTGTCACCTTTTGATCATGTATGTGTATAATTATTTCTCTTTCACTTTCGCCTCTCTCTCTGTCAGCGCCTGATGTTCTTGGCATACACTTTTTCCTGGAGATTAACTTTTCTCTCAAACCCTCCAACCCATCAAAGCTGCCAATCACGTTTACCTGCTTGTTAATGAGACTTGATTAAAAAGTCCCTGTTTTGTTGTTGTTAGGGGGGGGGGGGGCAGCTGACTTACCTGCCAGCAGCTTCTCATATATATGGGCACAGCTGGCTTCACCACACACACATACACACACACACACACACACACACATACATAAGAAACACACACACACACACACACACACACACGCACACACACACACACACACATATATAAGAAACACACACACACACACACACACACACACACACACACACACACACACACACACACACACACACACACACACACACACACAATCACATACACACACACAGAGGTGAAAGTCAGTGCCCCAGGGCTGGCTGGGTTGAAACATCAACACTCAACACTTTAACGTTAGAATCACAGAAGCTCCAAACAGTTTGTTCGCTTGTTGTGTTATTTCAGGCAGAGCCACACATATCAAATCATCTGAAATTATATGAAGATGTTTGAGTGACAGCTGGGTTGGTACACTTGGCAGAACAATCAGGGATTTCCCAGGCATAGGAGTAGTTGTTTATACTGTTATTATTATACAATAGTTATATCATTAATTTTTTTATACATGGACCAGAGTTTTTGGCCCGAGAGAAATGAATGAAAGCCAAAAAATGCAAACCATGGTGGACAAGTCTGCCCAAAAACCACAAGCCTCCCTAGCATCAGAAGCTCCAGCATTGAAATTGTGCTTGCTACTATCTTATCTATTGAATTGAACCATAGTGTTATTCAAAAAGCTTCCCATGTATGAATAGAGCTCCACAAATACATGGCTACTGCATCATTTTTGTCCTGTTTTGTTAGACTAATGTGCATTGAAAACCGTTGACATACCGATTTTAACCCGCTTCTCCTTCGCTTAAATTCAAAGTAAGTTCAAGTATGCTGTTCGACAAAACCTCACTTCCAGGGCCTCACTTCTACTCCATTCCACTGTTTCCTTTTCTCCCAGTTGCAATGCATCGGTTTGCTCCAGTGCTATCATGGTGGTGGTTGACACCTTTCAAGTCCCGGTACAGATGAGATATGCTCATCCTGGCCTCCTTGAGCTGGAACAGACTCAGGAATGACCACTTTCCCCGAGCCTTCCCGCTCAACAAGCAGACAACCAACCGAGAACGAAAAACATCAGCGAGGGCCAAAAATGCTCAGACGGCTAAATGAAATGGACCTGATCAAATAACGATTCAACGAGCCAATGGACTGAAGCCGCCCGTAGCTATTGTCAAGTGACCCGAGTTTACATTACTCTGCTATGGCTACAGTCTCCAGCAGTTGACTCCGACGACCGCTCTCTCGCCAGCGCTACCTATCCGCTAACACGCAAGCTAATTACTGCATAATGACTTAATGAGAGCTGCGGGTTTGCCTCAGCAGGAAACAACTGTTCTGTTTTACGTCCAGCAGCAACAGCAGCAGCGGGCTCGTGCACAGTGACTCACTCCCACAAGGCCTGCAGATCCTTGGCTCCCCACTCAGGGAGCGAGGAGGGGGACGGGGCACGGATCACACGGCCGAGGTGCCTGGTTTGAGGCCTTGCCTGTCTGCACGAAGGCCCCATGAACTGGAGGAATGTGTGGTGGTCTGTCTGTGCCTCGTCTCTGCTGCTTATTCCCCAGAGTGACGGCAGTCCCTAAACCCAATACAGGGCTTTTAATGTATGACTGAATGTCTGCTGTCTGACAGATTTTTTTGGGGGGGTTAGGGTTAGGGTTAGGGTTAGCCCTAAACTTCCATACACTTCTTTGAATAGCTTTTGACTAGTTTACAATTGAATAAATAAGTATGCGTGCAACACCCTAAAATGAACTACAATTGTCCCACAAAAGTCTCAGCACCGTCATCATTCTGTACTTTTTGTTTTATATTTCGGAAAGTAGGAAATCTGACAAGTTTGGTCATTTTCATAACAACGTGGTGTGTTGGGCACAGTTTAACCTTGGATATGTCACTATTCTTTATTGTGATGAAGATCTACCCCGCTTCTTATAAACTCATTTATACATTTGGTGCTAAGCGGACCAGATGAAAGCGTTGACAGAAATCCCTCCCAATAAGAGGCTCACCCCCACCTACATCTTGTAATTCCTCACCAAGGCGCTTGGCTTACGGTATGCAAATACGAGACCACCCAGTACCAACGAAGAAGAAGAATTACAAACCCAACTTAATGAGCATGGCCCAGGCTGCTTTTGGACTATAGGCTGGCCAAAATGGAAAGAGAGAGAGCTAATTGGAAACAGAATCACATTATACATCAAATGCAATGCATTTTGCATTCTTTTACCATGGCGACAGCAGTCCCAGACATGTTGACGGATGAAAATGTTACATTAAACTTGCTCACAATTTCAGAATATACATAAAGTTAGAAATGATTTTGAGAGCGGCAATAATGTCTCAATGCTTTCATGATGTATTATGTATTAAATATTCATTTAATGCATAACAAATAATGAACACCATGATTATTAATAATAATGGTGATAATAAATAGTGAAAAATAATGATTTTACCTATACTTAATTTGGAGCACCTTTAAAAAGTGGTTTAACATTCACCATTAAATAATTACATGTAGGCAAGGATATGTTAACACGAGAGAGAAAGAACTTGAGTTATTAAGCAATGTAGCGTCATCAAGTTGGGGGATGGAAGGATGATGGTGGTGTGTGCGGTGTGTGTGTGTGTGTGTGTGTGTGTGTGTGTGTGTGTGTGTGTGTGTGTGTGTGTGTGTCAGTCAGCCGTGACCACTCCCACTGGGGGAGGAGAGGGCACACCTGTGGTCCCGCCATAATCCTCTCTCATCACTTCCAACGGGATCACACACACACACACACACACACACACACACACACACACACACACACACACACACACACACACACACACACACACACACACACACACAATCACATACACACACACAGATACTCACACTAAAGAAAATACTAAACTATGCAGACAGATGCCTGATATTTGTGTGGGAATGGTGTATGTGTGTGTGTGTGTGTGTGTGTGTGTGTGTGTGTGTGTGTGTGTGTGTGTGTGTGTCCGTCCACGTGTAAACATTTACACACCAGTTTTTTCCAAAGAAAAAAAAACAAATTCATCACCTTTGTTTTTTGGGGTGGAAGGAATTTTACTTGTGGCAAAGAGCAAATGTTATTATTATAAGCTTTATTTTCAGAAAAACAGTTGTGTAGTTTTGTAAGGCTGCAGACTGTGTGTGCGTGTGTATGTGTGTGTGTGTGTGTGTGTGTGTGTGTGTGTGTGCATCTGTGTGTGTGTGTGTGTGTGTGTGTGTGTGTGTGTGTATGTGTGTGTGTGTGTGTGTGTGTGTGTGTGTACTGCTCCACAGCCAAAACCAAAACCAAACACAAGGCGAGCAATGTTGCACAATAATAATGTTGAACCTGCAACATGTAACTTTTCTATCCATCACTTTTGCTCAAAATATTTGAAATGATGTGTAATAGTATAATCATTTATAATCATAATAATACACACCCGTTGCCAACCTAGGCTATTTAAAATAGCCTCATGCTTCATGTCACTCTCTCTCCACCCCTCACTCCACGGCCTGTAACCAAGCTCATGTCATGATTTACCCGCCTCGGTTCTCCACAGACCAAATGGAGAAATGGTGCAGACGTCCACACGTACTCCAAAGTTTTGAAAACCAACATTTTACCCCCCCTACATTTTCGTAGACATTCCTCTCCTAGAAAAGTCTTAGAAAAGCCCTGATGATGATTGAAAATGCTCGGATTGGCACACCAGGCCACTTGGTTGGGTAGAGTGTGTCTTTAAAATAAGTGAAACACCACTGAACTGAATATTAAGTCACAAACATAAAACCGCAATTGCCATGTGCCAATATGAGGTCATGATGTTACCGTTTTTTTATATCTCAGTTCCAATCATTGCTTAAATTCCATTCCAAGGACTTCAAACTTTGTTGAGGAGATGAACACTGGCTAATTAATTGATTCAGTAAAATAGCTGTTAAATTCCACAGATTGCTATAATAAGAGCGAAATATAAGCGATGAAGGCTATCATGTTTGATGATGTTACTGACGTCAAATTGGAGTTCTGAAATGATACTTAGCCCTTACTCTCCAAAATCTCTCCCTATGTGTTTCCCAAGGTCCAGGAAGACGTTTCAAGTTGTCTCGCCTCAACCCTTTTCGCTGCATTATTAACAACGTATCAACACGTTTTGCACCCTTAACACTGTGTCCGTATCTCTGTGATACAGAGCTTCTGCGTTACCAGAATCCAAACCCAAGTGATATAATACCTGGGTGGACCCGGTTGTGGGTGCATGGATTCTATTTTGTAGCTTTTCTATTTAGTCGTTTAGTTGCTCAATTCATTTGGATGCCTTTATAAGATGCAAATCCTCAGATGGAGGATGTGCATGTAGAATTTGAGCATTCCGAGCCAGAAGCATCTGGCTTCAAGTCCAACACTAGACTATCCAGCCTTTCTCATAATTCCAAATAGTTTTTCAACAAAGGGGACAGCTAAATACTAACGATAGAAACAAAGTTCCATTCGTACAAAATAATCACATACGAAATAATGTCAAAAACAAATGATTACTGAGTGGCATTGAAAAGGTTACAGCACGGGTTTATTGAGTCTATGGTGGACATTAGCATGGTGGTCCATCTGTGTGTGCCTCTTGCTGTGTCTGCCTGTGCAGATTAATGCTGCCGTCCATTGACTGAGGCATAAGGACACGGTGACTAATGGGCACTTCTAAAAGGTTTTGGACAGTTAAGTGTACACTTAGTGGCGTTGTTAATGAGATACATACTTTATGGTTGGGAGGTGTTTGGGGTGAATCCATGCAGAACGGCTTGGCAGTCTGTTTTTTCAGTTTTGTGTGCTGTCCGTCTATAATTAGTGTCCACAAGTACACATGTAATTACATGTGTGCACATGTGCGTGTGTTTAGGAGAACCTCATGCTGTGAATGAGGTTATCAATAGGATGGGAGCCTATAAGAGAATAACAGGTGGGTAGATGAGATTTCAGGCTGGACCAGACGTGCCAGAGGTGTCCTTGTGAATTGCCTCTTTGTTCCTGCCATCTCTCAGGATGTATACTCTGGGTTGGGGTCATTCACAGAGCCATGGGTTTCAGTTGTGGAAAGAACACACTTTATTTGTGCTTTTGTGTCGTCCGTCGTGGCTTCTCTTTGAGGCAATGTTTGAAGATGTTTACGGAATTAATGTCCTAATGGCTGTGGTCCACTTGCGTGTGCTTTACGACGACTATGTTTTTCTCATGAACATATAATTAACAATTATCAAATGAACGGATGTTGGCAGTAAAATGGTAACATTATTATTTTCTTCTGGGATGGGACATTATTTTCAGGGGAAAACTTTTCAGGGGAAAATTTTTTAGGGAAAAACAAGACCAGTTGCTTGTTTGATTTCTAGAATGAAAACAACAACAACAAAACATAAAATGCACCTATTTTGTGATAAGAACATTTGAGACAGCTTAAAACCCAATATCCAATATTATACCTGGAAAAAAAAGGTAATCATGGACCACTGACCAAACATTGGCCAAGTCTCAGAGTTGTAATTATTGCTTTGAACAAAGAAACAACAAATTATTTGATAGGTTATGAAACCCCTTCATCCACTTCCTCTACAACATTTCAAAACAAATCACAGACCGCATTACTGTCTCCTGAAATCATTAAAAAAACCACCAAGAACTCTCCTAGCAACTATATTTGATTCAAGCCACATAAACAAACAAATGCTATATGTGTATCATCTAAACTACCACAACACGCTCACCCCTGCATTAATACGGAATTCAAAAGAAATGCACGAACCTCCTGTGTGTGTGTTTGCACATACAGTTTGCACGTATATTTTGGTGTCCATGTCCATTCATCTTTCTGCGGTTTCCGTGCCATTGTAGACGGCTGTCGAGAAGAAATGCATGGGATGTATTTGTTGCGGCCTGCAGCTATGCATTTTCTTGTGGCAACACAAACGCACGCATGTTTAAATGTTGGGCCATTCAGTCGCAGGACAAAGTTCAGCGAAACTATCAGCACCCCAAGGAAAACAGTTTTCCAAAATCCTTTTAATAGTTCTCTCCAGACTTTGTGGGATGAAAAGAAGTAAAACTATATGCTTGCACCGGTTTTGTTTATGTAGTCAGAGCATATGTCTTATAAATGAGATTTTGACCAGGAAAGCCATTAATGATGCTTTAAGTGAACTAGTTTAAATAAACACGTTAGCGGATTGGATCCGACTCAAAAGGAGCTTTTTATTTGGATTCGCACTCTGTTTAAATCTCACTGGCAATTTGTATTTGTCATCTTGAGTCATTAATGTTTGAAATCTTTCGACTAACTTTGAAATAATATTCATTATTTGGATGACCATTTAAATAGGGTTTGTGGTTGTTTGTGTAGTATCTGCCAGATGAAAAGCATACAGTATAAATAATTACGCATAACTAAACAAATTACTACCGACTTTAAAGAGTAGTTATTATTTTGGTTGATATGTTTTGACCGTCTTTATATTTATTTCATTCATTTATAAACTATCCAGGAAAGAAATGAAATATATCTACAATTAAAATTATCAATATCAATGATTTATATACCTTAGTGTATAAACATTTTAACCCTAGATACAGAAATGTTTATGCATATTGGTACACAAACATTTGTCAGTAACAGTGTTTGAACATTTACAGCATATTGAGAATGCAGAGAGTGGTAAATGAGGAACATTGAAGCATTTCTAACAGATTCTTCCTGCTCCAGCCAGGTGGAGGTTTCTGAGCTCTGTGTAGTATGTTTGTAATGTTTAACCAGCTTTTGTGGCTCATTTAGATGTAAGGGCAGCCATGCAAGGGATAGCCTGGAGAATGAATGAATAAGCACACACACACACACACACACACACACACACACACACACACACACACACACACACACACAGACGCGAGACACAGCGAAAGACACATGTACCGAGATCAGCAGACACACAAATGCACACACTTTGCATGTGCATTCAAGCACACACACACACACACACAGAACACACACACACACAAACACTCCAAGGGCCCCCGAGGGATTAGTGATGTCTTCTGGCCCTGTGCCCGGTATCTAGGGGCCACTTATCGATAGGACCCCATTTTGTCTGGGATTTTTCCTTTCCGGTCATGCTTTCCCTTGTAGTAAAAAAACAAGGAATAACATGACCCAGAATGGCAACCGGCCGGAACACAACATATCACACACAAGAGTTCAAGAGTTAGTCGGTTTAAAAACAGTCCCACCCGCTCACTTCTGCGCTAAGCGAAAAAAGGACCAAAACAAAACCAGCCCGACCGTGGAAGCGGTGCACAGGAGTGCACCCTGGGAGGACAATGCGAGGGTGCTGAGTGTCTTTGGGATTAGGGATTGCGCGGGGCCGATGTTTCATTGCACTCCCAAGACGAGGAACAAGAGCGCCGGTATTAGCTTTCTCAGTATCTCATCTCCCATCTGCACTTGAGACCCAGCAGCAGAATAGGAGGGTGGTAGGGTTGTGTGTGTGTGTGTGTGTGTGCGTCCGTGTGAGTGTGTGTGTGTGTGTGTGTGTGTGTGTGCCTGTGCATTTGCGTTTGTGACTGTGTGCGTGTGTGTGTGTGTGTGTGTGCGACTGCGCGTACGTGTGACAGTGTGTGCTTGTGTGTGTGCGTGTTGAAAGAGAAAAGGTTTGTGGTAGGGAGGGAGGGAGGGAGGGAGGGAGAGAATAGCTAATGGTCCATGCTAACAAGTGTACTCCCAGAATATTCATCACTAAGCGTTTCACCGCCCTGTGGCGCGGCCAGCACATCAACATTCATGATGTGTCCGGCGGCGAACAGCAGACGCACTTCCGCGGTTATAGTCACGCATATACTCTCACTCATTATTCGCCTTTTCGTCTATTCGTCTTTCACTCTTCTTGTAATACACTCGCACAGCAACACAATAGGCCTCATTCACTGCAACTCTGTATCACATTTGTTTGTTTCTCTGGTCATACATAAGTTTTTTTTTTTTTTTATCAATTGAAACTTAATTTACGTGATGCTTTTTGTGGCAAAAAAACATTTTTGGGGGTAACACAAGACATTGAAATGAGTTCACCATCAGGCTTTCCCCATGTCCTCACGAGCCCTGGGAACGGATACAGCCCTGTGTGGGCTGTCAGCACCCTGAGTAATGACCTCATACGGACCTGTATTACTGCATTAGGATGTCAGCGTTCCCTATCACGATAAGAGAGGCTGTGTTGATGACAGCGTGGACACCATGGAGGTAATGGCATTGTTTCTTCTTCTCTGTCCAATCCCTCCATCAGCCTCCTGGTTTCTGCCAGTGGGGATAGTTTCTTCGTCATCATCTCAGGCCGGGGAAATGGCAGTGCTGACATATCTCCATGTGGACAGGCTGGTTTTTTTTCCTTCCTATTTGATACTCAGACCCGCCAGAGGAAAAGACAAGCAATTGGTCGATAACCACACACATAGACACAACCATAAGCAAAAAACACACCATGTTGAGATGGAAAGTTGCCAAACACACTTTTTTTTTCTTAGTGAACTCTCCATCCCTAACCACCTCTCCCCCCCATCTCAATCCATCTATTTCTCTTGCTTTCCTCTTCTATCTTCCTTCGTCCTTTATTTTGATCTCTGCTTGTCATTATCACTCCCTCTCCCTGTCCCGCTCACTCTCACATCTCTCTCTCTCATCTCGTGCTCTCTCTGGTCCATCACTCTTTGTGATCCTCAAAAGCCATTTGCTTTTGTAATTCTCTACTCTCTCTTACCGTCTGTCTCTCTCTCTGTCTCTCGCTCTCTCTCCCCATCCCTCTTTTCTCTCTCTTCGTCTCATGCTCCTACTCTCCATCACTCTTTCGGATCCTCTGCTTTTCCCTCTTGTCATCCCCCCTCCCCCCTCCCTCCTCTCTCTCTCTCTCTCCCTCCCCCCCCTCTCTCTCGCTCTCTCTCTCTCTCTCTCTCGCCCCCTCTCTCTGACAGCATACGTGCTAATCAAACATCCTCCCCGCTCCACAAGCACCACCGTGCTCCTTATAAAAGCATACAATCCACCTTAGGGAGCGCTGAGCGAGAGACAGGGGAGGCTATAGAGTAGCCATCCATCAGCACGCACGGCGTGCCACACACGCTGCGCCGGCCTTTCAGTCCCACACTACCACCCTATATCATCTTCCCCTTCCATCGGCTGAAAGCACTTGGACTAGATCCCTCATTTTGTTTCTTGGCACTTCTTCCTCTGCTGATTTAAACAGCAAGGTCGCCACCGAGGTTATTGCAACAAGTTTGCTCAGAAAGCAACGAAAACTGGGGGGGGTGAGGGGGTATGTTGCGGTGTGTGTGTGTGTGTGTGTGTGTGTGTGTGTGTGTGTATGGAGGGAAGGGGAGGGGGTGGGGGGGGTGCTCTGGAATGCGGGGGAGACCTTCCAAATTGATAAAAGTTTGTCTTAGACGATCCCACCCCTGTGTTGGATGGATTTGTACTTGGATGGATTTGTAACATCTCTGCTGGATTTTCTTGGGTTTTTAAGATGCTGCAGATAACACTCGCAGGCGTGGAGATGGGTGTGTGGTTATTGATGTCGTCAAGCAGACGGTAATGGGCTGTATTAACCCCCAGACGCTCGGTGATAAGTGGCTTACATCGGCGTGGACTGTGGAACGCTGCACTTTATCCATGCTCGTCCGAGGCTGTCTTCAAACGTGTGCCTTTGAGACCCATCTGGCCTTCGCTGTCCGTCCTATAGAATAACATATATATAATGACATCATCCCTGGTTTTTCTGCACATTAGTGAAAGGGGCGTGGCGTGGCAGTGGTGCTGATGCTAACATCAGTTTGATAAAAGCCTTTTTCGCCATTATTAACGATCAGGTTGTTGTTCTGTATTTCCTTCTGGGCGAAGGTTCAAAAATGGCCATACGCGTCCCTCTTATCCCTGTTGCTCTCCAGAAAGAGGACAAATACAACTTTATTTCCTGCACGTGTGGCTTTAAAGTTGCAGTATGTAGAATTGAGTGGCATTCATATATGTGCAAATATGTATCCAATTATTACATCCGGTCCTGATAATTTAGGTGAAGTTGATGATATCCAGACATAACAGCTGGTTGATCAGTATGAGAAGCATGCAGTCTCATAACAACACTAATAACCTTCAACATTGAAAATTAAATTAAATTCCCACAGACAAAAACGTTGCCAACACTGGTGTGAGCTCTCTCTCTCTCTCTCTCTCTCTCTCTCTCTCTCTCTCTCTCTCTCTCTCTCTCTCTCTCTCTCTCTCTCTCTCTCTCCCTCTCTCTCTGTCTGTGTCTCGTTGTCTTTCTGTCCCTCCTTTGAAGTGTGCATTTCTTCTTCGCTCTCTCGTTCCGGGGTGTAATGGGAGGACAGCCTCCATGACTCGGTTCGGGTTCACTGCCATGCTGCCTTTAATATCCCCCACTGATCAATGAAGTCAATTGCCACAGACGAATCAGAATAAACCGAATCAGATGTATGTGGTTTGGATCACAAAGCCCCAGACAGAGTCATTGAATACTTCCTCTCTCCACATTGGAACCAACCTCATCTCATGGACGTTTTTCTTTTTCTTTTTTTTTTCTGATTAATATGATGATACACCATGCCCAGACACGGCAGAAGAATCAGCTCATAACATAATAGACCCTTTGATAGCATTGTGAAAAAATAGAAAAAAAAGAATGCCGTTGTTATTTCGGTATGCGCCCGTTTCTACTCTAGCCTAGTGTATGACAGTGATTCAAGCAACATGGGGTTCTTCTGTTTATCGGCGAGTTTTTTCAGTGTTCACTGCCCTGGCGTGGTAAGGCCCTGGTGATGGTATTCACACTGTGTGATGGAGTAAAGTGGCTCTGACTGAGACTTGTCAGTGCGTTCACCACGAGTAGTGCGGTCGCAGCAGGGGGAGTTCCAGGAGTTTGCTCGGAGGTAAACTCCAGTGTAAACTGTCGAGTGCAATTAAGCCATCAAAAGATGACTGAGTCTCATATGGGTCTGAACCCGCTGACGACCACAGTGGGGCCCAGACAAAGTGAACTTTCTGAAAGCCTGACGGCGCTTCGCTGCAGATATGGAGGGTGTGACGGTTGGGGAAAATATGCCGCTCCAACGATCCCGTAATGGTATTTCTTTTCATGTCAAAATATGAATGATTGACACATCCTTGACTCAATCCACTCCACTCCAACTCATGAATTTGTTTTGGCCCATCGCGAGACAAGATGTTGCCTACTTTAAGAATTCCAGGCAGTAGCATCTGCCTGCCCTGTCTATCAATACATCTCAGAGTACTTCAGACAAGACCGGCTTTAGTGCTGGGAGTGCTTGGAGCGCACACAACATCTAAAAAGCAATCCTAATCAGCGTCCCTGGACCTGATATCACCGAGGTTATTGTATCAAACAAATCTGGAGCGACTAGGATTTGGAAAAAAAATCCTTCTCGTCCTAGCCGGAGATCCAGAGAGATTGGATGAAAACAAACAGGGTTGTCCGTCGTTCCACTAACAGTCCTGGAGTGGACACTCCCCTCACCCACCCAACCTCCGCCCCCCCACCCCCCCACCCCCCCACCCCCCCTCCCCTCCGTGCCTTAAGGAACCCAGGATGCGGAACAACACATAGGATTAATCCATATAATAAAAAACGGGGTGGCTGAATGGGTTTTGTGGAGAACAGAGACGGGGGTCGCTCTCTGTGTTTTCTAAACGGGGATGGGGTGGGGGCGGGGGTGGGGGGATAGGGGGTGGGGGGTGCGGTGGTGTGGCGTGGGTGGGGGGGGCCTTTCAGAGGGAAAACATGCTGATTACTGTATTGTAAAGTAGCTTTTGATTCCCTCGCCGGCTTTAATCCCCGGGACACAACAGTGGGCCCTGTCTACCCACCAATGGCAATTGAGCCTCTAAGGAGACTTGTATTACACAGTGAGCTGGGTTTAATTGTGAAGCGGATCGGTCATTAAAGAAGCCAGGGCGGGCTGACCTGGAGAGCGGCTGGGGCCAGTCCTCCACGTCTCTCCAGCCGCCGTGCCTCTTTCTTCCCAGAAATGTGGTTCACAGTTTGTTGTTTTCAAAACAATGACGCAGTCGTATGGATGAATACGGACTCCCCACTACAGGGTACCCCCCCCCCCCCCCCCCCCCGCCCCCGCCCCACCCCACCCCCCCCCAAACCCACCCAGCCCCCTTCTCCTCCCTCCCTCCCTCCCTCCCATCTCCTTTGCCTTTTTTTATTTCCCTCTCCTTCTCTCCTCCTTTCTGCCTCTTCTTCTCCTCACGGCTTCCAGGGAACGCAATTAAAGTGGAGAATTCGACTGGAGGATGTGAAGGGGGGGGTTGGGGGTGGGTGGGGCTGGGTGGGTGGGGGGTACAAGAGCCAGCAGAGCTATTATCCGTCTCATAGGGTTGAATGGTACCCCAGTCGTCCCCCCTCCCCCCCCCCCCCCCCCCTTCTCATGCCAAAACAAAGGAAGTGGTCAGCACTGCCGATGAGTGTCCTCCCCTCCCCTCCCTTCATCTTCGGTAGCAGGAGCCCCGCTAGTTCCATGTTGGAGGGGGTGGGGGTTGGCGGGGAGGGGGGGGGGTCCCGCGTGGATTGATATTCATTCATGTTTTGGTTGTAGATGTCGTCGTAATCAAATACAGAGGTGGTGATACGTCAACAACACTGTGGTCTGGGCAGCTCATAAATCATAAGCCAGACTGACACCGCTCTTGTGCAGCGAGGGCCTATTTGATATCGCATAACAACACAATTCATGCGCGGTTACACCCGCCGGCCGTCCGAACGTACACGTTACAACCGCGACCTGTTTCCATGCCGACGCGCGGAGACAGCCTTGATGTTCCTGGTCTTACGTTTAGGTTTAATTCTATCCAAACATTTCACACAGAGCGAAAAAAAAAGAAAAAAAAACTGAAATCCTGAATTTTGATGACCATTCTCCCCCCCACACTCACCAAATGAACACATGTCACAGTGTGTGAAACGCGCAGGCCGGCGCATGGTTACCGCGGCGACTTGTCACGTGTTGTGACCTAGAGTCGGGTGTGAACTGCGTGTGCCGCGGCAATGTCACCGCAAAAAAAAACACAGACCCCAAATGCCACGGCCGGGCGTGGACAGTCCGCCCATTTCAGGAACGAATCGTCCCCCTGTAAGTCATCCATCCATCCCTCTTGCCACCCATTCATCTGCTCCTCTGACTGTCTGCCTACCACCTGTCTATCCAGACAGCCAATCAGCCGTCCATACACAGACCCACCCATCCACTCACCCTCCCATCCCTCCATGGAGGGATGGGATGGGATGGGTCTGTGTATGGACGGATGATTTGCTCTATGATTGGCCTTAACTCTCCATATACTGCCAGCCTGGTATTATATCCGCCGGGAGGTCACGGGGGGGGGGGGGTGGGGGGTGGTCACGGTAAGGCAGCCCACTACGTTGGCAGCCACGCAGCCCATTGTTGCTGTATGTTAACAGGTGTGTGCGCCCTTAAATGGAGCTCTTTCACGAGAGCTGCCACACGAGCCCATGAGTCCCTTGGAGTCGCTCAGCCTCCCACTAGCCTTCCCATCAAGAACAGCTTTCAGCTGGCCTGGAGGAGCAGCAGGAGGAGGAGGAGGAGGAGGAGGAGGGGGTGGAAGATGTGGGGAAAGGAGGGCAAAGAGATTAGAATTCAAGGAGGACAGACTGTGACTGCGGTCCACAGTGAGTCTGAGCAGGTACGTTACACAACCGGAAAGGGGGGATGCCAAAGTTCAGCAGGATTGATGGAGAGACTGCATATCAAGTGCCGCTGTTTGAATGCAAACAGGTCAACGGTAGACGCGTGAAGACAGCGTGTGTGGCTGCACTACCATTGAAAGCACACACACACACACACACAGAAGCACAACCAAACACAAGCACGCGCTGACACACACACACACACACACCAAAATACATTGTGTATCCTTTTTTTCTGCTACATGTCAATACACAAGCACACAGCTAACAAAGCATGCATCCTGGATATTATCATCCTTTTTTAACCCCTCAAATTTGAATATTATTATATATTAATATAATATTATCACACATGCACGGCATGGCCTATTGGTTACCACAGATCACACACACACACACACACACACACACACACACAGACACACACACACACACACACACACACACACACACACACACACACACACACACACACACTCTCTCTCTCTCTCTCTTTCTCTATTCAGTTGACACTTTGTAAAACTCTTTAGCAGTCTCTGTGGGCCCTCACATTTTCCTTCCCAAGTCATTCCTCGTCGGGACACACAAAGCACCAAGAAAAGAAGAAGAAAAAAACAGGCAGGCAGGACTTACGCACGTTCACCACGCGCGTATCAGGAAAAATCGTTACCCTGCGGCCGAGGACGTAGAAGAAGAAAAAAAAAATAGGAAGGAAGGCAGAGGGGGCACAGCCAACGTCAGGCGAGTTTTCCCCCCGCTATATTGGGATGTGTGGTGGGGATTACTGAACTGGGAGTGAGTGAGAGAAAGAGGGAGACGAGGGAGAGTCGAGAAAGAGAGCGAGTGAGAGAGAGAGAGAGAGAGAGAGCGCTCATGGAGAGAATGAGTGAGATACTTGAGGGGAGTGAGAGGGAAAGGGAGATGGGGGGGAGACCGAGAGGGAGGGAAGGGGAGAGGGAGGGATGGAGGGAGGGTGGGAGGGAGGGAGAGACGGCGGTCTGAACGATAACCCCGCCACACCACTCTGTTAATAGTTTCCACCAGGGGCGAGCGGAGGAGAGAGGAAAAGGAGGAGAGCCAGGCTGAGGTGGGAGACACTTCCTGTGCGGCCAGATGGGTGGTGGCCCCACAGCGCAGAAGGAAGCAGCCTTGGCTTCCATTGGGGGACGTTGCCCAAAAATGTTTTCTTCTTCCCTTCTGATGGGATAAAAAATGTTGGCTTTTATTGTCCTGTCAACATCTCGCGCCCGCCGTACGCCCTAAATGGCATCGTGCTGCTTCAGCAGGACTCAGCCCTTGCGCCGTGACAAGCCCACAAAGTAGAAAATGTACGAGTGTATCACCAACCGGTTTCCCCGCTCCAAAGTATAGGCCTTGTGACAGGTTGCTCTGCCCGGTCGCTAAGCCTCATGGGATTCCTGGGCCGTTTGAGTCAAACATGGTGTTTTTTTTACTCAGGCCATTGCTACTATGATCTCCACGATCACCTCAATCGTTTGGCCACGATGTGAAAACGTCCTTTATGGTTTTCATAGTTGTATAGGAGGCCCGCAATGCTCGAGGCGTTAGACAAAAGCTCTCCAAACCTAAATAAGACAAGTACAACCTTTTGCTTTAAAGTACTAAACCGGTTAAACAGTCAACATTCCAGACGGTGAAAAACAACATTAATATTCAACGGATTCATGACAATATGCTAAATAAAGTACCACCGTTGTCTGCTCTGATTCACAAGCTCAAACAACTATCAGCTGCCAGATGTAGTTGGGGTAGCAAATCACATATTTCGGGGCACGCCCCTCCGGACACGCCCCTGGTGTGAGCCTGCGTTCTGGGCATCTGCCCGAGGACAGGGGCTGGTAGAGTGGAACTCATGGTCAATCCGAAGCCAAATGCATGTGATTCATGAGATCCACCCCCGCAATAATGTGGTGGACTTGAGCTTTGTACATAATTCCAATACGTAAACAAACATTCTTGGGGCCTGCACCTCCCAAACATCCCACACAGCCACAGGACACACTGAGGTGGAAAGTTGGGTGTAGAACGGTAGCGATTAGCCCAATGCCAGCTGCAGCATCCCATAATATACAGGCTGAGGAAGCCCTGCATAGCTTAGGGAAAAATCCCTCGGGTTCTATTCTCTCAGGGGGAATTCTGAGCGGAAGCATGAGAGAAATACGGCGGCATTACCCCGTTAACCTCACCTCGAAATAGAGGGAAAATTTATTTAGAGCAGTTTAACATCTCCATCAAGGACTTCATGCTTTGAGGGAGAAATCCACCAAGGGTCCGAATTATTTTATTGGACAGTAAGCTAAAAAATATCGTTCAACATTCAAATGGGAAGACAAGTTGTAATGAGTAATAGTGAACTGTATAAAGGACGTGAACTGATTTGGCAACAATTAGAAAAGGGCATGGTATGATGCCATTAGTTGTATCAGTATTAACTCTTTATTTTTCATGTTGCACTGCTTTTGAAGATTTTAGAGAGAGCATATTTTGTATATCTTGGCCTGCTAACATAGCTGAATATGTTTTTATTTCCAGTGGGTTCATATAGTGCCCATTTGTAGCCTCAAACACTTACTCCTATTTGACTGTTGATCAAACCACATGCGCATTGTGTTCTTTTGCCTTGGACATCATGGAGGGCCCTGTCCCATCCAACCAAAGAATTCTTCAGGAAAGAAACCGACATTAACGTCAGTCATGCTTTGATACCACACAGCATGATACTCCCCTGTCTCCCTCTTTCTCTCTGCTCACAACTGTATCTTGGCCTCCCAAGATCCATTCCTCATGGTTAGACAATTTGCATTATTTTGGCAATTCGTCACACATCATTTGTCAGGGGGGCAGACGCCAGTCGGCGTGCGGATTTGTGCCGTTTGGAATCCACAAGAACAAATCCTGTGGAAGGCCCGAAGCGTAGATTACATATTGTAATAATTGAGGAAAAAAAACATGTTTTTCAACTCCCTCGGCCCTGTGAGTACACGCCGGAATCGAGAAGAAGATTTCCGAACCCCCCCCCGCCGAAAAAATTGTTAAACTGAAAAAGAGGGACGGAGGACGGGGGTGCATTTGTGGGCTAGCGGGGTGATGTAGATTGACAGCTTTTTGGGGTTCAATGTGTGTGTGTTTTACGGTTGCATCTGCCTTCCTTCCTGCCTTCCGTCGTTTTGAGTTGAGTATTTTCTTCGAGAGGCGAGGCGAGCCGCAGGGAAGCGCAGCGCTCAAAACTCCAAGGCCTCGACTGCGGGTTCGGAGGGAAGGGAGGAAAAAAAGAACATCATGTGCGCATTGCGTGAGACTCTCCCGTTGTTAGCTGGTGTCTGTGACAGCGCTCATCAGCATGGCATTAATTAGGAATAAATACAAAGCATAAACAATAAACACCGGCCCACAAAAGCCACAACTACCTCCCTTACCAATTTAGGGCCCTGCCAAAAAAAGCAAATACAATAATCCATTCAAGATTCGACTACCCCAATTCCAGCCCGCACCCCGCCACCCCCACCCCATTCACCACTCACCACCTCCCCTTCGTCCCAGCCAGAGCCCCCACCGTCATCACCACCACCAACACAACCACCACCACCCTTCTCCACCCAACGGAGAGCTTATGTGAGATGCATTATTCAACAGATAGGAGCGTAAGGATGTCATTCATTGGAAACCGAGCAAACTGGCTTCAGATCAGATTTCTCATGGCAGCCGAGCAGGATCATGATGCAGATGTGCAATTTTCTGGCTTTTCTGGTCATTTGCTAAATAACCTGCTTTTCAGTAGTGTGGGTACATGAGGAGTTCCTCTTAAATGTAGTGTGTGTGTGTGTGTGTGTGTGTGTGTGTGTGTGTCTGTACAAGCACACGCACATGTTTTTGTGTGTAAGTGTATATGCATATACCTAAGTGTGTATTTGTATCAGTGCATGTGAATGTCTGTTAGAGTACGTAGCATGCACTTATGGGTTCACATTCTAGAGTGTGATTGTTTATGCGTGTGTGCGCGCGCGTGTGTGTGTGTGTGTGTGTGTGTGTGTGTGTGTGTGTGTGTGAACTTGGGTATAAGTATGCACGTGTTTCAGTTCTTGTCTTTGTGTGTGTCTGTGTGTGTGTGTGTGTGTGTGTCTGCATGTGTCTGTGTGTTTTCATTTGTATCCACATCCTTGAGTGTTTGTCTTTGCATGTGTGTGTGTGTGTGTGTGTGTGTGTGTGTGTGTATTTATTTTTGGTTGAATGGGAGTAAGTGAGTGCATGCAGAGAGGGGCTGCTTGAGGGTACAGCTGTAACGGAATCACTTCATAAGTGAAATACCACTCCCTGTACAATAGCCAGCCACAAACCCGAGCTGTGGCGCAAATGTTTTTCCAACATGGCATGGATTTGTCCCTGAAATATTGAGCACATAAAAAAAAAAAAAAACATTTCTGACTTCCTTTTAAACAAGAAACCGAGGAAGGCTGTGCCTGCTGTGCTCTGGGTTTGGGGTCTGTGCTGCTCAAACAATGTTGGCTGTATTTGTGAATTTCAACACTGGCATCCATTTTTTTCTCTTCCTAATGCGGCAGCGTCGTTGTGATCGCCTGCACTTCGAAACATTAGACGGCGGGGACCGCACACTTCTCAACGGTGGTTTCGCAATCTCACTTGGGATGTCAAGTTTACCGATGCGCAGGGCTTAAGAATTTTTACGTCACACCGAGGGAGGCCATTGATGGTCAGAGAAAAGGCACCGAAATGCATTCGTTCTACATAGTTTCACATGGCGAGGGCTATTTTGCATCGCCCTGAAGGGCCTGGCACACAATAGCCTCTCACCCTGAATTTTCCCGAATGGCCCAATTGAGGAGGCCAGGGGGGTGTGGGGGTGAACTACATTCCAGAGGCCTGCTGGGAGAAAACAAGATGGCCGTGCGTGACATGCGACTTTGTTGGTAAGACCAGGGATGCCTCTCTTAGCCATCAGGTTTGTCAGAGTCGGTTACCCCTAATCAGGTCTGATTGGGACCCCGGAGTGCCCATGCACGACCAATGCTACCCTCGTGATTCAAATCACATCCACTTACAGAGGGCACCATGACCACATGTTGAAAGATTAACATTCCACCTTTCTAACTCTGTATCTTTTGGCGCTCCGAGTGAAGAGAACGCCCTCCCAGATTCCGGGGGTCACATTGTTTGGCCATTTTGTGTGTGTGCCTATGTGTGTGTGTGTGTGTGTTTGTGTGTGTGTGTGTGTGTGTTTTTTTCTCCCCGTCGCCCTTGCTGGTGTAAACCTTTTGGGGGGAACAGCAGCGCTGGAATGTCACCAGATGGAATGCCATGGTCATTTGACCTGGCTCACCCCTTAGCGTGGACACACGGATCCTGCTCGATAATTAGCAAGTGGACCATGGTGACCACTCACTAGAATAGCCGCTGTGACCCAGGGCCTTATGACTGGCTTCCGCACTTATGGGAACAGGCAGGGGGAAGACTGGCGGCCATGGTTTTTTTGCCATTAGCCATGACCTTTCTACCACAATGGAATAGAATGGGAAGTTTGGGAGGCGATTTGTCTTGGTTGGCAGATGCCGAGCGACGGAGTGAGGTATCCCCATGGTAACAAGCGGTTTGCTAGCATTCTGGTAGCCATTTTTTGTAAAAAAGGGATGTAATGGTAATTTAGGGATATATTAGCAGATGGCTGAAAATGACATGTGACTTCTAATTCAATTGCCTAGTGCTTCTCACACAATGACTGAAGTTTGTAATTTGAAGTGCAGAATTTGTAATTTGTAAGGGTTTAAGTATAATTCACAAAAACACATATTGGTGCATACTTAGATGTTTAATTCAGAAGGTACTATGTTGTTTTGCCTATGTTTTACTCTTTCCATTTTTTAAAACCAATTGCCAATATTACCACAACAAGATTTTTACGAGCAGGTTTTTATGATTTTTATTAACATTATGAAATCCCAAAATCGCAGACTGGAACGTTCTTCAGCCACCAAAACCTTTGACCAAACTGTGACATTGTTATGACAATATGGGCGTGAGGTCCAGAAGAAATCAAACGCATGCAAAACAGGGAAAAAAAAGAGACCAGATCAAACACCATACCAAAACAAATAAGAAAGAAAAACGTATCACAGAAGGTCGCTCCAATCAGGTTCCAGCGTGTGCATGGGGATGGACACGGGGAAACAGTATACGGTGAGAGCATCTGGTGCAGCAGAAAACATTCAAGAGGCCAGGCCTTCCCTTCCCAGAAAGGAGAGGCTGTGCTTTCACCACTCTGACCACACACAGCTCTCCTATAGCCCCGTCTGGCACGGGCCCCATCCCGGTATGCTATATCACTGCTGCACCGTGTCTCAGACGATGTGTCTGGTGCCGGCGTCCTCTAGCACAATTCGCAAGGTCTTTGGGCGGTGGAGGAAGCCGAGATTGAGAGCCATTAGTCGCTTTCCACAACTTGCTTGCGGTGGTGCACCTGTTCATCCCAAAATGTAAGCGCTGCTACTGGAGGAGAGCTGATGCCTTGTCTGTGAAGAGCTGTCAACCATCTCGCTGCTTGGCCAAAAAGTGCAGAGGGGTGTGTCATCACGAAAACATCCCATGTTGGTTACTCCTGCTCTGATATCTGATCACAGATAACACCCCCTTGTCGTAATTGGGGAAACATCTCTCAGAGGCGTTTGTGTGCCAGCAATACTTGATTAAACAAACAGGCCGTTTGTTAAAAGGCATGCCGTCAGAAATACAATTTTGCAATTTAACAATTTCTCAAACAAACGTACAGCTTGTTTGGCCTTGCAAACCCTTGCGTGTTTTCATGACAAATGGCCAAAGCCTCAGAGTTGAAACGTAATCCTATCAACCCCTCCTCCATGACGTCACTGACTGACTTCATCACAGCTGGTAGAGCATCCAACTAAGTAAGTCACGCACTTCGGTTGTTAACCTGTTAGCCCGCGTTCAAAGCTGTTGTGGGCAAAATAACTGCAGACGGATTTAAAACACCAGTGGCGCGGTGACCGCGAGGGGACGTGAGAATCCTTCGACTGGGGAAGTGAGGTCCTTTTTCAGGCCTGGGGGGGTGGACGGGTTTGGATGACGGTGAATGGACCTGCCACAGAGGAGAATGGCTCCTCTCACCAGCTATTGTGTGTGGCTGCAGCGATCTCTTAGCCCTGTCTCTTTGGCTTTGGCTGCCATCCTCCCCACTGACCTATTATCATTCTCCAGGCTCGGTGTGCAGCACCGGCAAGAATGTTCGGGCTCCTTTTGCCGTGATCTTCTGTTGCTTTGTTTTGCCGTCTTGGTGACTTCATGGATTATGCCGTTAAAAGCCATTAAATGGAGGCCCACCGTGCTTATGGTCTATGTTAGTCTCGTAAATCAGACTTTAGATTAATATCTAAAGTTTGATGGCAGACAGGCTTAAATTTGGGTCGATACACTTTCTTTTGCTTCATATTTGTTTCAACCAATCATGTTGCTGGAGGCTCGGTTCTGTAGGGAGCGTGTAATTGGTGAAACCAAACTCGGCCAGTAGTAGTTAACTGTAAGAAAGTGTCTGTAATGGTTTCAAATCAACACAGTGTAGACCGACCACTGTAGAATTACACTCATTAAAATCCCCTTCTACCCAACAAGTCTTGGGAAAAATCAAACATAGCAGTGACATATTCAAACAGAAAGACTTACAGAGAACACGGTCTGAATTGACTTGGTTGCTCCACCGTACAGCCTCACCCCTACCTACGTAAGAAGCGTGCAGTTGTCAACTTGAATTGAATGCCGACTCAGCAGGCCTGAGTGATGGTTAAACTCTCCGCGCCAGCTCTTCATACATGTGGCTCCGTCCACGTGTTCAAAGTCTGGAGGCCCCTGAGAGCATCAAGGCTCTGAACTTGCACTTTCTGTGTTTTGCTTGCGCATCCAGCCTCTAATAGAGATCCGTGGAGATCAGTCCACCCTTTTCCCCGACCCCTATAATCAACAGGCTTCCTAATAACTCTTCTCATACATGTTTAGCGTTTAGCTTGATCCCCCCCGTATCAGTGGAGACCAGAGTCGCATTGGGGACGTCAACTTGAAACTGCAAACTAAAAAACACAAGCTGGTTGCCATGGTGACAGTCATCACTCAAATACATATGTGTACGCCACCCAAAACCAACCCTTCTCGAAGGCAGCATGGGCTATTTTCTCTTTAGCCAATCCGAAAAAGGTTCTCTCTGTGTTAAGTCGAAGCGGCATATTTTAGGAAAAGGGGAGAGAAAAAAAAAGTTGTATTTGACCCCAATTGGATTAACGTGGGTCGCAATAACTGTCTGTTTTGCTGCATGGTTATTTAGTCAACCAAAATGTTGGCTGGGTTACAGAAAAATGCCGAAGAGAAATGGCTACGCTGGAGACAGAAATGAAAGAAACAAGACTCTGAGGGAAGGATCAGGACGCAGCAGAGCACACGGAGCACAATGAAGTCATCCAGGTCCAGGAGCTCCATCCCATGCTGTCATCCCCGGTCCCCCCCTGACAACCGCATCACGTCAGCCTGCAGAGAGAGAGAGAGAGAGAGAGAGAGAGAGAGAGAGAGAGAGAGAGCGAGAGAGAGAGAGAGAGAGAGGTGAGTCTCTGGGCTCCTCTCCCTCTCTCACTCTCCCCCTGGTGCCCACCCTGGCCCCGCCAGGCTACGGGCTGAGAGTGTCTGGTTAGACCCACTGGTCAGGGCACCACGCCCAGCTTACAAACCACTGTCTGACAGCTGCTGCTGCGGCCGCCTCACCAACCTGGACACGTTTGGGGGGAAAAGTGCATGGAAAGCCAGGCAGACAGTGGTGGGTACAGGACAGGAGACCTCCGGTGCCGACCTGCCTGCCTGCCTGCCTGCCTGCCTGCCTGCCTGCCTGCCTGCTTGTCGGCCTTCCTGCCTGCCTGCCCCCGCTCTTCCGTACGCACCAAGCGCACCGGCGGTCTCTAATGGGTTGAGTCGCAGGAGGTGTAGTGGGCCGGTGGCAGGCCAGTTGGTGCTGGCAGGAGTTAAAATTGGATTTTTACTGCAGCTTGGGGTGAGAGAGAGAGAGAGAGAGAGAGAGAGAGAGAGAGAGAGAGAGCGGGAGAGAGACCTAATGGCACTTCCCAATGAGGTCTAATGTGTTTATGTATTTGTGGATTGGTTTTTATTGCAATGGCAGTGCAATAAAATGGGGAAAAGCGCAGGAGTTTTCTTTGGAAAGGCGATACACATGTGTAGAAACCATGAGATACATGAAATTAGAAACACATTAATTTTTCCTTGGCCTCTGATCCAAGCCCTACTAATTGATAGAACATAACCTGTTACTGGAATGGAAATCCTGGTGGCTAACTGCTAAATCTCAATTCATATGGTATATGTATTTTAAAATCTGTCTTTTTTTTTTATAAATAGTGCCTATCGTCGCAAATACATCAAACTGATGGATAGAAAGATACATGGCTAAGACTGCATTCCAATACTTACATGCCTAAGCTTGAATTTACACCCATTGTCGCAGTTCAAATTTTATGGAGAATCTCCTGCCCATTAATTATTTATTTAAGCAAACAAGAGTCATTTTAACAAGGCTTCTGAATGACAAATACAAATAAGACACATGTATCAGGGATACCTACAGGTATCAAACCCAGTACCTTTCGGCTACTAGGAGTTGAACACCCTAACCACAACATTATTCGGCTCACTCTACCACACCCAGATGTACATATTATATGTCACAAAACGATAGCTTTCATCTTCACGTTTCATGGATCAACAACAGAAATAAGCAACATTCTCAAGACCAATCATTTGGGATAATTTTGCCAGAGTGATGGCTTACTGGGAGGAACAGGGTCCCCTTTGCCGGAGCGTCTCTACCATAACCAGTGGGGGGTACACTAGAGGCTGGGTGGAAGGAAGAGAGAGGATCTTGGCAGAGGGCTGTCAGTGCCAGAGCTGTGCCTTAAACAAAGACATGTGTTACCAAAGCCTGTCAGGCCGGGCCCCCGTGCCGACCACCACCACCACCACCACCACCACCACCACCACCCAACACTGTGTAACTCAATCCCTCCACATTCCCTCCCCCCTCCCCATCACCACCTCCCCGCTGCCACAGAAGGAGGCCTGGGCGAGGGCGGAGGGGACGAGGAGCATTGTGGCGGTAGTGAGTAGGAAGGAAGGGGTTAAGTGTGTAGAATCAAAGGATCGGTCGTAGGCTGAGGGATGGGGTTGGCGGTGGTGGGACTGGTGGCGGCGGTGGTGGTGGGGCGCGTGACCCCCACCCGGCCCCCTGCTGAATCCATCAGCCTCTGGGACGTCAGCACCGCAGTTCTGAAGAGGACCAGGTTGGTGCACTTGATGGTGGGCGTGCTGGCCGTTGACAGACTTTGGACACTGGTGGCTGGTGTTATTGGGGGAGGGTGGGTGGCTGTGGAGTCCAGACTGCAACAGTGAAACTACAGAAGGCGGTGACCAAGGGAGAGCGGTGGTACGGCGGTGGTGGTGGTATTGTGGGAGGGTGGGCTGTGGAGTCCAGACTATAACAGTGAAACTACAGCAGGCGGTGACCAAGGGAGAGTGGTGGTATGGCGGTGTTGGTGTTGTGGCGTGCAGGGAGACAACCAGTCCCATTTTTCTACCAAACCGCAGGGGGCTGGTGTCCAGCGGCCCCTACCACGCCACACTCCAAGGCTGTGTGCTGCCATGTTTGCTAGCCCAGTGACAGATGAATAGAGAAATATACGAGCGTTGGGCGAAAACCAGTCGCGCCGATGGTTCTTTTGGTGTGGTGCGCTACGCTGACAGACTGAGTTAGCCATCAAGAGTCTGAGAAGGACACAGAGGACAGGTTTGGGTTTGCGTTTAGCAAACGTTTAACGGCGTAGGGGTTGACCAACAGGGCCCGAGACTGGGAGCAGCTGTTAAACTCATCATCAATGTGCCAAGTCAGACGAGACATGGAGGGCTGATTTGACAAGCACCAGCGGCCATAAAAGATATTTAGATGATTTGTTTGAACAACGTGGCTCAGTGTTCCCACCCTCCCCCCCCCCCCCCCAAAAAAAAAAGTTCCCAGTAGCGAGATGTTGTTTAAGAGTTGTTCCGGTGACCTTCCATTCCCATGGAAAAGCAATGGATTCAGCAAAACTTTCCGTGGAAGTGTCCCACATCATGGAGCCTTGCTCCTAGGTTGCATGCCTTACCTCCGCCACTGGTCTTTCCACAGACCAGACTGGGAGGGATGGACCCAGTGCCAATGAAGATCACTGGAATCAACTTCAGAACTTTAGAAGCTGTCTATTTTATCTGGAGTTTGTGTGTTTGTATATATATATATATGATATATATACCGCACATTGTCTGGGTTAATGTTACTTTCCAATTGTTTTCAACAGTTGGAAACAATAACAATAAATGCCATTCTGTTGGCGCAGAAACGTAGCTAACTTACCTTAAGAAATCGTTAGCATACCAACGCAACAGATAGTGAAGGAATGGGGGAACTAAAATGTATCCTCATACACAATCCTATCAGGATTATTTATGAGGTGTCAAAGCTGACAAATAATGTCAGCTATTACTCGGTCCTGTTGACAACATTTCGTGTGCTGCTGCACGAGTTAACCAAAACATTGAAAATGCAATTCTTTTCCAAATGTTAGCTTCAGAGTATCAGGTTTTGTGGCCCCAGCTGTCAAGCACATTGACGCTGTTTTATCAATTCAGAGCCAATCACTCAGCGAATGGCACCCTGAGCCTCTCTAAGTTTACATGGTTTGGACGCAGGCAATAAATAACGTAATTCACAGAAATGTCATTTATAATACCAAACCGATTGATCTAAACAACAGAGGTGGGAATAAGAAACTCTTCTCAAGAGCTACTGAATGAGACATGTTCATCACCCGATACGTTCTCTTTCCTCCTTTCTCTTTTCTCTTCTTCTGAGAAGATAGATTTTAGAAACTTTGCGGAATCAAATGTACTGTTTGTAGGCTACATATGTTTGTACGTCTTCTTCCTCTCCTTCCTCTCCTTCTCGTTCTTATTCTTTCTCTCCTTCTCTTTCTTCCTCTCCTTCTCTTTCTTCTTCTCCTTCTCCTTCTTTTCCTCCTCATCCTTCTTCTCCTTCTTCTTCTCCTCCTCCTCCCCGTTCCTCTTCCTTCTTCTCCTCCTCCTCTTTCTCCTTCATCTTCTCCTCCTCCTCCGCGTTCGTCTCCCTTCTTCTTCTCCTCCTCTTTCTCCTTCTTCTCCTCCTCCTCCTCTCCGTTCTTCTTCCTTCTTCTCCTCCTCCTCTTTCTCCTTCTTCATCTTCTCCTCCTCCGCGTTCGTCTTCCTTCTTCTTCTCCTCCTCTTTCTCCTTCTTCTTCTTCTTCTTCTTCTCCTCCTCCGCTTTCCTCTTCCTTCTTCTCCTCCTCCTCTTTCTCCTTCTTCTTCTTCTTCTTCTTCTCCTCCTCCCCGTTCCTCTCCTCCTTGGGCAGGGTTGAGAGGCCCGGGGGGACTCACACAATTGATGTGCTAAGTTAAGGACTCTGGAGGGTCCCAGAGCTGAGGTGGAGTCCGCCTTGAGAGCCCCAACCTCAGCTCAGTGAAAACAAAACGCCGGGAGAAAAAATAACCTCCAGGAGAGCCAAGGCCTCAGCCCGACCGCTGGACACGCAGAGCCGCACAGAGCGCGTGTGGGCCGGCCTCGAACCCTCCTCCATCCAGGGGAAACCCCCCCACTGCTCAAACAGGAACCGTTTGTCTTATGCAGGGGCTGGCACGTTCGAAAGTGCACACACACACACACACACACACAGACACACACACACACACACACACAATCATTCACACATGTCATACACACACACACACACACACACACACACTCAGACATACATACAAACATATACACATACAGTACATGTAGAAGCTTATACATACATATATACATATGTATATACATACATGCATACACATACACAAACACACACATGCTAACATTCTCACAAACACACACATACTAACATTCTCACAAACACACACATACTAACATTCTCACAAACACACACACACACTCATTCGCACGTGTTCATACACACGCACAAGCACACGCACGCAAAATAGCGCGTCAAGTCCCAAAGGTACAAATGCAAAACAAAAACCCACAGACAAACACACACATTGCCAACATCACACAGCAGTGTGACGGCAGTCTCCCAGCAGTAGGTGTAGCAGCCAGGTGTATCAGCCTTCCCTTTGTGTTAAACTGCTGATGGGGTCCTGACTGTTGCAGTGAGGTTGTGGGGCGTCACCGCATAACCATTAAGCTAGTTTGTGGTTTTTCTAAGCTCCGCTAGCTATTGCCGTCCAACATAAACAGGTGAGCCGGCCAAATTAGCCGCCATTTCGCCCCGGGCTAACGCCTATTTATAAATAAACATCAAGTCTATATATATGGCGTGAATTTTCACTTTGCTATCTGTGAATCTGTGAAATTATTTTGTTTCTCCTTATGAGTGATTTTGTTAGCCGTGGAGGTTGAAAGATATTTGTATGAAGTCCATGTCTATACACACGGTGGTTTTGGCCGGCCGTTTGAATTTACAACATGTCAACTTTGGGGTTGAAGTTTTGTTGGGACCTGTCAGTGCAAAAAAAGAAAGGATTGAGGACTTTAATTACATCATGTGTTCGTATTGAATTGTAAGAGCTCTCACGCACATCTCCGGGGAAACGTTAAAACCTAAAGAGAGGCTACCTGCATCTGGTGGTAGGCTGTTGACTGCTCTTCTATGCTCTTATACTCTCACCCCTGTTGTATACAAAACATTTAATAGATGGTTAGTGTGGGCGTTCAGTCGTTTGTTTGATGGCTTCACAGAAATCAAACAATTGTATTTGTTTTTCATGTGGAAGCCGTCGGATTGTGCAACGGAGCACAAGGTTACGCCGAGCGCAGTACCGAAAGCGTATAAATAACAACAACAAACCAAACGAAAACAGATGCAATCGTGGGACGTGAATTGGACGGCGAAAGCCAGAGAGACGTCAGGTAGTTTTCATAATTCCTCCTCAAAGGCCGGGGTCTTGACGACCATCCCCCTCCCATCCCCGTTACTGCGTTGTGGTTTATGATGTCACACACAGGGCTATGCCTCACCATGGCCATATGCTCCTCACCACTAATATCAAACAGATGACGAGAAACCTCCAAATGATGGTCTTCCACCAAGACAAGCAGTCAAAACAAAAGTCAAAGGAACACAGAAAAACACCACTCCAACCGATCGTGAGGAAAAACAAAGACTGCACGCTCGTAATTACAGCAGGCTCCCTCTTTGCGGGCGGGTGTGCAAACGGTAAATATGTGGACCCCTTTGCCCTGTTTAGCGTTTAAAAAAAAAAGGGGCCTTATTTAAGTCTGCTTGGTTTCTGTTGTCATTCTATCCATACATGTCGCCGATGCAGCTGGGTGCCCTCCGTTTGGGGTTTAAGGGCTGCGTTTTTAGCAGACAGTAGTAATATTTCCATTTGTTTGATTTTTTGTTAATCACCTTAATCCCATAAACATCCCATAATAACAAACAACACCCTAAGGCCACACCATGGCAACCGAGCGTCCTCCACACTCACTTCTGCACATGTCCCTGTTTTTTTTTTTTCTTCTCTGCACCAGGGCAGAAGCCTGTAATGGATGTTGAGCGTCTGGACTGCAGATCTTTCTTCTTCCGCTCTGGTATCTGGCTAGCTTCAGGCGTCAACTCTGCCGACCTATGACTCCTTGATTTTTTAATTTTTCTGTCCCTTCTCCGGGTTATTTATTTCCCCGACACCCTTCCCTCGCTGTGCGCGCCTTGCAGCTGTGTCTTATCTCCGTGGCCCAGGCCTCTGATCCCAAACTGCTCATTCTGCTCAAACTTCTCCTGCAAAGTTACAAATGGCGAGAGGAGGAGCAGGGCCGAGCCCTCCGAGTCCGGCCGGAGGAATGAGGAGGAAGGGAGGCAGGTGTCCATTTGATGAATAGGAAGGGGAAAGGGACGACACCTTTAAAGACCCGGAGAGATCTCTCTACCACCTAAACCAGCTAGTGTTTCTCTTTGGATACATTGTAGATGACAGGCATTTTGTGAAATCTGAGCATGATGCAACAGGTGGAGTTATGCTACAGCGTTTTAGAGATGCTATAACAAGGACTTTGGGTGGGGTAGATAAGATTTTTCTCCATTTTTACACTAAAACGGATGACTTTCCATTGTTTGATTCAATACAATTACCATGATAATCCCTGATACAACAATTGGAGAAACAATGTTGAAGGATCTGGAACCATCTTTAAAAAACTCTAACCTTAACCCTTTTATCTATAAAAACCAATAACATAGATAAGATAAACATTAGAGTTTATATGGAATCTTTTTACTTTTCAGTAGAAGTCTTTCATCCATCTGTTTATTTGTTGTAACTTCTGCAGCTATGAATGTATGTATGCTCTTGTGACTCATTGTTAGTCATTCATTTCCTGAACGTACTATCTACAGTACCGGGATTCTCAGTAAACCCAAGTGGTCACATGTCAAGTTGACACATGTATTTGGAATTTCCCTGGTTAACTCCAATAGTAATAACACGATTCTAAGTAAATGAGAAGTCATCAAGAGTGGGGATGATCCTGAGGCATCAATGAGCACTAACCACTTACCTGCTCCTTTTTGACCTGTAGCTGAATTCAATACAGCTCCCTTTGGATAGAGGTGTCTTAATAACTACATACTGATAGTGAATAACGGTAAAACTTTAAGATGTTAATATATTAACATTATAATTAACATATACAGCATTGGCTCTTTGTGCCTTTATAGACGGTGATTGGAGAGAGACAGGTCAGGCGGTTGATAGTGAGAATAAATGACATGCAGCAGGTCGGAATGGAACCGTTCCCCACAAGCCGTGCCACCTCTCTGGTCTGTGGGTTAGCCTGTTGGTTCTACCGAGCCGCCCTTTGTATACTACGCTTTCGTGATCCATTTCTCACACGGAGCGCTGCGCTGCACGTGACGATAACCGACAGCGGCCTCTCGGACCGTAGCAGCCATCGATCAGGCCCAGCCCAGTGATGTCAGCGTTGCATGTAGCACTGCATCTGTCTTGAGGGCCTCAAGCTCCCCCCCCCCAACCCCCCCTCCCCCACACTATATCCTCCCCAATACTGGGGCCCAAGAGTTGGGGGAAGTTTGGCCTCGACACACCCCGATGACACTTGGATGAAGTATTAGTTTGCAAAATATATATTCCATGGAGCTAATGATCTGGAGACCGGAACAATGGCTTCTATGGAGAGGGTCACACGCTCGCACACACACACACACACGCCCGAACACACAAACAAGCTAATGCCAACATTCACACCTTCAAACCATGCTCCTTTACCCCGACACACACACAAACACACACAGATACACACACACACAACACACACACACACACACACACATTCCAAACACAAATCCTGCACACCTTCCCACAGAAAAACACATACCACACACACAGGCACTCACACCTTCACACACTGCCCCCTTACCCCTACACACACAAACACACACACCCCACACACACACACACACACACACACGCACACACACACACACACACACAGCGCACATGTAGGCAGACAGCAGGGGGTCTGCTTTTCTATCTCATATTATTGAAATGACCAAACGTCATTAAAACAAATGTATTTATTTATTTCTCCCGGGCCCAGGGTTTTATTACGGGGAGCTTATGCAGTTCCGGGCCCGCAGGGTTTCAGACGACTAACAAAACACGTCTTACTTCTGCTCTGCTGACTGCCTGCAATGCTTTTCACATACAGGAGGATGAGTGGGAGCGTCCAGCCAGTGAATGAAGCAACACCACAGCACTCTTTCACAGAGGGAGAGAGATAGAGGGGGAGAAGGGGGAGAGGGGGGAGAGAGGGAGAGAGGGGGGGAGAGGGGAGAGAGAGAGGGAGGGGGGAGAGAGGGAAAGGGGAGAGAGAGGGAGATAGAGAGAGGGGGAGAGGGGAGAGAGAGAGAGAGAGAGAGAGAGAGAGAGAGAGAGAGAGAGAGAGAGGGGGGAGAGAGGGAAAGGGGAGAGAGAGGGAGATAGAGAGAGGGGGGGGAGAGAAGGGTGAGAGAGGAAGGGAGATGGAGAGCGGGCGAGAGGGGCGAAAGAGAGGGAGAGAAAGAGGGAGGAAAAAGAGGGGGAGGGGAGAGAGTGAGAAGGGGATAGATGGGAGAGAAAGGGGGGGAGATATAGGAGGGGGGAAAGATGGGAGGAAAAGAGAGGGGGAGGGTAAGAGAAAGAGTGCAAATGTAATGTAAACTGTTTTTTTTTTTAAATACAAAGTGTAGAAGAAACGTTGATACGTTTTCGATTTTTAGCATGCACTCAAAATAAATTCCTGCACTTTCTTCCAACGATGCTCTCTGCAAACTAACCATTAGCCGCTAAGCTAAATCATTCAAAAGTTGTCAATGAGTGTTCCTTCTCCTTCCCCTCCACTTTGCCAGGCTTCGCACACATACACAACCCAAACTTGGCAGCAGCTGCTCCTCCCTCATAAAGTGTAACCACTCGCCCTCTCCTCCAAGCGCTCTCAATTAGCTCGCCTCCTAAATAACCACTCCATTCAGCCGCGGTTTCCATCCGCACATGCACCACCTTGTTCCGTCCCAGGCCGCCCCATCCATCCCTAAGCACACACCCAAACAAAGGGGAACTACACTCTGGTTGGTGTGCCCGAAAATAGGAGCTGCATTGAGCCACTTCCCCATTCACACAGGGCCCGGCATTTGCATGAAGGTCCACTTCCCTGCTAAGTGACTCTGGCTCAGCTCGAGTCTCAAGCAGGGGGCACGGAGGGAGAGTGGGAGAGAGACAGAGACAGACAGAGAAGGGAGAGGGAGACATGGAGAGAAAGAGATGGAAAAAGAGTTGGGGGGGGGGGGGGCGGGGGGGGGGGGGGGGAGAGAAAGAGAGACGGATGGAGACAAAGAGAGACACAGAGCAACCGAGGGTAGGAAAGGGGGACTCGGAGGGAATGAGAGGGAACGGGGAGGGAAAGAGGGGGAGAAAAAGAAGTAGAGAGACAGATGGAGAGAAAGAGAGAGAGACAGAGGGAAGAGATGGAAAGAGAGGGGAGAGAGGAAAACCGAGACAGATAATAGAAGAGAGCGGGAGAGAGAGGAGAGAAAGCACGAGAGAGAGGGAGAGGGTGGGAGAGAAAGAGAGCGAGAGACCTCGAGAGAGGAAGAAAGGAGAGAGGTGTGAGAACGAGGAGGTGAAGGAGAGTGAGAGGGAGAGAAGGAGTGAGAGAGACAGAGAGAGATAGAAGGGAAAGAGGAGAGTAGGAGATAGAGAGGAGGAGGGAGAGGGAGAGAGGAGGGAAGGGGGAGAGAAGGAGGGAGGGGGAGAGAGAGAGAGCAGGGAGAGGAAAGAGAGAGTGGAGCCAGTTAACAGTATCCCTAACAGTCTGCAGCAGTAATCCCCCCATCATCTAGTGCTTTGAGCGGAGATGGCTCCAAACCGCACTGCGGCGACACAATGAACCTTTTTATTGAACTCCCACGACCACATTCTTAATTAAAGACGAAAACCAGAGGAGAGCTGAGAGTGAACGCAGGTATTTCCGGGTGGCTTGGACCGCCCCCCCCCCCCCCCCCCCCCCCACCCCTCCGGAACAACACAACACGACGCCACTTCCACACTCCAACACGCCTCTAAACAAACAACACGTAAAATCGTTTACCATCCATCTTGGTGAATAATGGCTTCACGGAGGGATTTGGGGTTTTCGGTGACATACAAATTGCGTTAATTTTCAACGGAAGATTAATTTTTTTCCCGCATTTTCCCTTTTGCGTTGTATTCTTTTTTCCCTGCTTGTTGCACAGAGTGTGTATGTGTGTGTGTGTGTTTCTGTGTGTGTGCGTCCCATGTAGAGAGAGAGCTTTGTTCTCCTCCGAGAGAGATCACTGAGCGATGTTCCATGCGTACCATAATCAAGGAGGAAGACCACAGCATATTATGAACATATGCAGTGTAGAACATAACGTCAATGTCGGTACACTGTCTGGTTTATTTATTTCACTTGGTTGTTTTTTAATGATTTATTCCCGGCAACATGATTGCCAATGCATGAAAATCTGATGAGCTCGGAGTAAGAAATGCGAGCAACCGGACACCGAAAAGAATACCGAAATATAGAATATGAGAGTTATAGTTTGTTTGTATGTTTGTATTTGGGAGGGACTTTATGGGAAATGATAGCTTTTCATCTTCCCTGGAGCAGTTTACATAAGCTACTGTATGCTAAGAGAAAGCGTTTTCGTTGCGTTGAGCATTCAAGTGAAGGATGTGGGAGAACCCAGTAACCTTTCATGCAAGCAGAGTAAAGATCTCTCCCTTTCCCTTCTTTTCGGCCTGTGGAAAATGTATCCCAAAAATGTAATGACACATAATATATATTTTCTGTAAAACAACTCTTTTTTATTAATATCACAACAAAACAGCTAGTGTGTGAACAATGCCACAAGAAGAATGTTATCGTAATAAATTATATTTTGTGAAAGAGTTTTGTGGAAATTTTGTGGTTCGTAAGTCATACACAGGTGGATACAAATTAAGAGCGCATTCGATTTGCTAGTTTATGCCAACTCCCTTGCAATCTATTGCATGGGTTTTGCAATAATTATTAATCATCACTTAATTGCATGGTTGCCACTGCTAAACTTTCAGAAAATATGAGAAATTATTAAATGTGTTATTCATAGAGAACTCAGTACAAAGATAGAATATCCTGTACACTTTATAAACCCTGAACCTCAACATTCAACCATTGTGTACTTAAATGCACTAGTGACGTTTGAACGTGGGCATAAACACAAGGGGTTTTGACTTAAACTAAAAGAACCATAGAGCATATTGTGCTTTGAAAATATTACCTAGAAGGCAGTTGTAGCATTTTATGAATTTGGTTAAAGGACATGCTAAAAAAGTGGAAATAATTTAGCCAGGTCAGAATAATACTCTTTAACAATGTCCATCCACAGAAAGCAAAGTTATTTACATTGACATTTCATATACATTTTTGATATAACTTTGAGATCAGCAGATCTATACCTAGACATTGTCAGGGTAATTTGTCATTCAACGGTTAAATTATGAATGAATTGTTAATAAAGACACTCCATTCATTGTGGCCATTTGTATGAGGTCTTACTAAGTGGACTTAGAAGATATTTCTTATATATACTGCAAAAGCCCCCAAAACATTCTGATTGGCCACTCCCGGGGAAGGACCAGATCACGATACCTTTCACTTCCCTGACTAGCGGTTTGCAAACAGTCAACATTGGAGCAATGAGGTTTATGGAAACTGGGTCAAATGGGATTTTTATTGATGTTGCACGAGTTGTATCTGAATCAAAATCGTCAGCACAGCATTTGACAACACATCCAGCAACATGCCAATATCAATGAGGAAAGACGGCAGCTGTCACAAAAAGAGCTTTGTTGCTATGGTCTATTTCTCGAAAAGGCATACGTGTCCAAACAGACATGAAAGTTGGGTGGATAGAGGGCTGCAAACAAAAGCTATTCTACAGTGAAACTGAACCAATAGTGATTGAATGAGAATACACGGTTATGTTTCCGTCAACACAGTGGTGCCATTTTGTTTAAGGGAATTATTTGCTGGGGGGGGGGGGGGGGGGTATGGGGGGACATTTTCTAATAGACACATGTCTTCAGTCAAAATTCTAAAAAGTATATTTTTTACACTTAGTACAAAAAAAGACATCTCTACCCGTTAGTGCTTTGTTTTTTTCTTAAGATACTATAACATAAATAAACAATTTATTTTCAGTGTTCAAACAGACAGTTGCAGTGTGACTGGAAAGCTAACATACTCCTCCATGTTCCAGTTGCCAACGGAGGCCCTTAGCAAAGAGAAATCTGCACTCATCTTTTGGCGTGCCTTACGGCAGCATACTCTGCAGAGTGTTGTTCTTCATCTCTCCACCACCACCCTCCAACAGCAGACCCCGTCAGTCTCGGAGCCTCTACAATATTCACTTGTGTTCACCCCTTAGTCGAAAAATAAGTCAAAAACTCGGAACAGTTTTCAATAATAATAAAAATAAAAACGACTTCAGGGCATGTCTCTTGGTGGCACCCCTCCACAGTTGCAGTTCAATTTTTAACCACCACTCAGGTCGCTGTCCTTTTTCATAAAAAAAAATCTATGCAAGACTCTCTCTCTCTCTCGCTCGCTCTCTCTCTCTCTCTCTCTCTCACAAAAGTTCAATTCTCAGAGTGCAAAGCACAGTCTCCGTCAAAGGTGTCACTCACTTCCTGTAGTTCCAACTTCACCATGGATACGGCAGTATGCAAGCACACGCTCTTGTGTCAGTGAAGTTGCAGGGGGGAAAATCAACTACCGATAGTTAGCCGTCACTTTCCTAAAAAGTCAAGATTCTGCTGTGCAAAACGATGCGAATGAAGAGCTGATAATAGTCCGTTCATCTCAAAACCTGCCGCCTTTCAACAGCGCCCGCTAGGCTCCTCCTCTTCCTGCTTGGCCCACGCCCTAACCCACCCCGACCCCGCCCCCCCCCTCCCCTCCCCCCCGCCCCCCGCCCGCCCCCCCCTCACCTCGTGTCCTCCCCCTGTCCAATCCAAGTCACTCGCGCCGTCGCCCCGCTCCCCCCCCACCTTCCGCCGCACCGCCCGCTCATTTGCACGTGAACACCTCCGTCCGTTCGCTGCACGTGTTGCACTTGACGAAGCAGCACCACTGGAACTTGCAGTTGCACTGCCACACCTTGGTGTACTGGTGGGTGTTGTAGCCGCGGCCGCAACACATGAGGTCGCAGCCGTCCGTGTGCTGCGACGTGCGGTTGCACAGGCGGCCCTGGGTGCCCACGCTGCCCGTGGCCGCGTCCTCCTCGCAGTAGTTGGGCGAGCGCTCGATGTACACCAGGTCCGTCTCCATGGGCTTGTGGTAGCCCTGGACCTGCTTGACCTTGAGGTGTGTGGGCTGCCGCAGGCGGCCGGCCCGCATCACCTCCACGTGCACCGCCTCGTTGTACTTGTCCTTCAGCACGTAGCCGATCTCCCGGAACTTGGGCAGCGTGGTCCAGCAGGTCTTGGTGGTGCAGGAGCCCGACACGCCGTGGCACTTGCACTCCAGCTTCATCCTCTCTTCTAGAACCTGGACGAAGAAGAAGAAGAAGAGGAGGAGGAGCAGGAAAAGACAAAGTGAGTTTAGAACTGGAGGGACGTGGGAAAAGACAAACTGATTTAGAACTGGAGGGACGCTGGTATTCAAGATGGCTCCCAAACATCTTTTTTTTTTCGCTGCAGAAGCTTAGTATTCCCATCGGTTATATTCAAGAATATATTGACAGATACCGCACACAGAATATAGATCCTTCCATTTTGTACCTAAGTCACACACAGAAATGTTGGCGACGACACAGCAGCCTTTCTGCTCACCATGTGTGTCAGCCCACTGACGTGTTTTCTTTGTGAAACATATGTGTGAATTACTTCACTCTCCAGGCCTTTCTTTCTCCTGTCAAAACTGTATAAGAGCCACATCGCACAGTTTCTCACCGGTTTGTTTTCTCTGCAACCGTACAGTATACATTCAGCGGAGGACATCTTGAGAGTGCGGCTGACATATTTATTTGAATTCAACATTGGTTTTATTAACAAATAACTCCTCCATTTTAGGAGAGTGTGATTGCAGAGTGCCGTTGTAACGTTGGCCAGTACAAGTGGAAACGGATCTGCAGATTATGACAGATGTTTTTTCAACAGAATGATAGAACTATGTTCCATCAATGTACTTTTCATATAAATTTGCACAAATATTTGATTATTCTATTTGAACTTTCATAGCGTTTGAGTATAATGGGATTTCTAAGAGGTGGACCAAAGGAAGTTTGTCCATTTCTCAAGCGAAAGGAGAGTCATAAATGTCAGCTTTATGTCGGGGAATAGTGGAAAATACATTTGCTGGTTAAAATCCTACCCTGTAATTCTCTCTACCTTCTCGGAAACCACATCAATTCAAGGGGAAAAGTAAATAGAGAATGGATGTAGCCATTGCACTTGATTTAAAAGCAGGCCAACTGCAGACGTGTTGCACATACACACTCCATTACATTTACTTAAAGACACATGTAATATCAATATAAAACAAGATACGGTATAACTATACGACTCTATATATGTTTCAATACATTTGTAACTAATGAGTTTGTCATGTTTGGCTCGGAAAATGAAGGCATAGCATTCATTTTTGTTTGAGGTTATCCCTAACATATGTCAAACTGGGAAGTGAGTCTGCCTAATCCCCCGGCATATGGGAAATATTGTGTGTTCTCCACAGCATTTAAAGTGTCAACACAGAGTCAATGCTCGCATCCAGGGACCTAATACTTAGAAAAAGCCTCAGAAAACACCAACTGTCTCCTTCTCAGCGAGCGGGCCACAGAACAGAGAGAAGTGGTGGTGAATGAGGTCGGATTAACACGTCTGAGATGATTCCTGAGTCCTTTAACCCAATTAGGAACCGTTGACTTGCTCGAAAAAAGGCCAGTGCATGTTTGTCGTTAAAGAGGAGATGTACACTTTGGTCGGTTGGCGGGGGCATTTTTCCCTGCGCTGCCCTTTTTTTTCCTGGCACTCGGCCTCGCCACTTCGGCTCTACTCGTCGCTTCTGTCGGGACACTCTTGACAGAGTGTACACAACGTACAAAGTTAATTTGCAAAAGTTGCAAACTTTTTTTTTACCGATCGAAACCGTTTTGAAACAGAACCAAAAACACAAAAGCGGAGCAAAGAACACATAATCCCGAAGAAGGAAAAGCGCAAAACAACAACAGAGCCGAAAAGCTAACTAATAAACTCCCTCGCTATAAAAAGGAGGGCCTTGCCTCGGATGTTGATTCAGAAGGAGGATTTTGAAAAATGTATGGTGCAAAACCACATGGATGGCCACAGTAAGGAATTCAACATCCTGACGGATGCATGGAAACATTTACTTAAACCGTGTCCATCAAAGTCTCCAATCTTTCCTGAATTAGTCCAATATGTCCCGATTCCCCTCACAAAAAGATCACTTGTCAAAAGCCAGGCCACTTCCCCAGATGAAAGAGGATGGAATGATTTACTAGGTGTTGCTTTACGTTGACTGAATACAGTCACAGACACTCCACTGAGTTCAATCCATGGTCCTTATCGACGAAAACACTTCAAACCTAACTTGACTCAATGGCTCTGTGTTCGCTTTTCTTTTATCACAATACGAAAACATTTGCAAACAATATTGTCTGGCGAAATTCTAAACCGTGCCGCTGAGTCCCTTCTGTCTTGATGCACACACATAAGCTCTGAATTTCGCCCAATTATGAAAAACGAAGGCATCTGTGTGTCTGAAACCAGCGCATTTCATTGTTCTTTAAAACCATAGATGTGTTCTTTTTTATAAGCCAGAGAAAAAAGTAAAAAAGACCCAAACCCATAAGTACTTTCCGAGTTACCACTAAGCTCTTCACGTATGTTTTTGATCAAGCAGGATACCATTAACATCGAAAGAACCAATGACCTCTCTCCCTCACACAGATTACCCAGTTAAGGGCCACATTTCATTAACCCAAACTACTACTTATCCCCCTTTGGTGGCACATTGCCCCCAAATGAACACAGCTTCACCAGCTAGCGGGCGAGCTAAAGTTCCGCTTGAGTATTACCCACAGGACCTGGCCAGCACTGATCTGTGTCTGCATGGAGCAACCCATAGAAATGAATGAGCCAGGGAGTTGACATCGCATCCTGTGTCAGGAGGCTACAGTCTGTCCTGTTAACACTGCCATTATCAGCCTGCCTTCATCCGCTGAATGGCTCCAGTCAAATGGTAGTGATTTGTTTTGCTATGGCATAGAGAACTGCAATTATATCCTGGTGCTGTTGTTCCACCTCGTTATTCCGAGCCCTGGCATTGGAGGGCCACGTCGGAGGGTGTGAAGCTGTGCTGGACGGACTCCATTTTGGATCCTGGCCAAGTTCTCTGGTCCCCGCGGTGGTGGTTATTAATTACAGATATTTGTCGCCGGATATTCATAGCTTGGATTTTTTGGTTTGTTTAGAAGTTTGTTTAGTAGGCACTCTACACGCTACAAATATTAATTAAGGAGGGCGAATCAATAATCTCAGAGGGGAAACTTTATGCCATGACACAAACCTAAAAAAAAGAAAAACTAAAGCAAATTCTAGCCACCTGCTTATTTGACTACTATTTACCACGTGTATCCACAGTATCGAATTGAAAAAAAACCTAGGCCTACGGGGAGACAAATCCACCACATACCCTAGGCCGCTAGCTGCCTCAAGAGGCCCGGACATTAGCTGCCTTAAGAGGTCACTAGCTTCCTCCAGGGGCCCGGCCTGCGTGCCGACAGCCCGGCACAGGAGCAAACCACCCTGGGACAGCCTCGCGAGCTGCCCAGCGGGGGAAACGTTCATGAAGCTACCAACACAACGCGGATGTGTTTACCTTTCTCCCGGCCTCATTGTTGTGCAGGTTCATGAGCCGGCGCTGCGTCTTCTTGATCTCGCGGGCGTCCACGAAGCGGCGGGAGAACTCGATGCCGTACTTGATGTCGGCCGAGCAGCCGCCCCACTTCCAGCCCTCCTCCTGGTTGTAGTAGCCCTGCTTCTCCCGGTCGCAGCCGCACTGGCTCAGGTTTCCCTGGCTGCAGGCCGCCGTGATGGCGTGGGCCACGCCCGCCGCCGTGATGGCGTAGGTGAACGCCGCTTCCCGACTGCCTGGTGAGAAAGGGGGGAGGTTCTGTTAGTGGTCATAGTGGTCAAGGTTTTTTTTTACCTTTTCTTTGTCGTCAAAGAGTTTCTTTGACGACAAATCTCACGTTGTGATTAAAGGTGATATATTATACCACCAGGTGTGTATGACGGATAGATGAGCAACGTTTGCTACAGTCCACTAGCCTGGAAAATCCAGACCCACGTCTAGAAACCTGTAGGGTCTGGCAACGAGTAATGAAAATGGCCCAACTCGAGGTGGCGGAACCAAGCATGCATTTGAAAATATCACTGCACGCAATTGGATAACACTACGACCAATCAGAAGAATACAAGGGTGACGTATCCAGACCAGTGGAGCTAACCAATAGATAAGACTTGCCGTATACGATCGGTAAATCAGCAACGCTTTTGGCCCCGCCTATATCAGATACACCGATGTGATTGGTTAATGTTCTGGGTTTGGGCAATCGGGGAGTGAGTATATTGCTTGTTCCCAGAGTGACTTGCTGAGCAAATTCAAATTGTGCTCTCGCGAGAACTCTGGATTTCCAGGGTAACAGTCAACTGGGTAGGCTGGTAGACTGATCACATCTAGGTGGAAACGGCCACTTGTGATGTCGGAAGAGGCAGAATTTTCAAAACGGCTTGTAGCGGCTAATCACACTCACACCTGGTGGTATAATATGTCACCTTTAAGTTTCGTCAACGACAACGATGTGCAGCATGGCATGGATAAATATTAAGCTTTTTGTCTGAAGTAACAATTCCACATTTTCAAAATTTTTGGACAGAACCACAAAAAAATGATTCTCGCCAACAACCGACCAAGGCGGAAAGCTATTTCACATCTTCCTCACAAAGAGGCCATCCGATACTGAAATTGATCCTGCGATGGCATCAAGGCCAAAAACCCAAAGCACCACCCCATCATCATCATTATCATGCATTGCAGATAAGCCACAGCATATTTTCAAAAACCCCCCGCCCCCCACCCCCCCCCCCCCCCCCCTCTTCCCACTTCCTCCTTGCTCCACCTGACTTAGCAATGCCGTCTCTCCGGCTCTGACCACAAAGTCCTTGGGCTCTGGCTTTTTTTTTAGGTTGCAGTGCTGGGATTCCAGAGTGTGTGCTGGTCTAGGTGCTGTCCAAAGTGCTGAATTCATCTGGTGAAGGAGCACCTTGTGTGCACACTCAGAGGCACCGCACCACTACAATGAGACAGCAGTGGAGGTCCGCAGGTCTCGCCGGCTTGGCAGGCGGCGCTCTGCTTCGCTGAGGAGCAGGGAGGTGCGAGTTGGCGTGAGAGAGTCTGAACACTTGGATGAGTTGCGTGTGTGCGTGTGGCTAAAGGTGACGCAAGCTTTTACACACCTGTAAAATCGTCTCTTCCTTGTAAACCGGTGACAAGTAATGCCATACATTCCAGTGATGAAGACAAAGTGTATTTAAACATTTCCAGAAAACGAATGCTCTGATGATTGCTATTAATTGCAGCCGACTCGTTACCTGTACATTTGATATCTTTGTGGCTCTTCAGAGAGAAAAAAGTGAATGATGATAAAGTGACCTTTTACAAAAAGAGCCCAAGAGACTTTCCTCCATTGCTGTCCTCGTACACAGGGAGTACATCTAAAAAAGGCCAGTTTCTGGTCTAAAAAGGACTCTGGGCACTTACAAATCTGTTGTCTCCTCAACCAGCAGTAATGTCGGAGCACAAAATACAGAGCGCCATGCCAGCCGAGTTTTGAAGGGCTTTTTACGTCATAAAGGGGACACTGTGTAGCCCCCTGGATGTGCATTGTGTAATGTACTTAGCCGGTCACAGCAGTCGTACACGGTCGGACCTCGGGAAGCATCATGCGCTGTACTGCACTGCTAAACTTGGTGATTTCTCGTGATTTGACATTTGCTCGGGGGAAACAACCAGGGAATCCCTTTTGTTTTTTTTTTGCTTTTCCACAGGCAACATCGGTTTGACTCCCAATCTCATGAAAGTGAAATGTATGTATTTTTGTATGGCATACGGAAATGTACGGGGTTGTGTAAGAGGTTCAGTATCAAGCCATACCAAAGGTAAGGCAACAGAACCAGATGAAATCCATGAAGTAAACACACAAAGAAATTGTTTTTGTTTTTTGACATTTGCCAGCAAATTTAGAAGCAACCCCGTAGAAATCGTAGCGAAACAAAAGACCAAGCCCAGGCTGGACGGATATATATACAACGTCAACAGAGCTCTCATATACAAAACGATATTATAAAATTAGCGGTTAGCTTCCTTCGGACATTGATCCGGATTGACGAGGTTCCAACACTGATTACTTTCTTTTACCGCGCTGCTATTTTCGTTTTTCCAGAGTGTCCGACCAGAGTAGCCATTGTGAGCCTGCTGGAGCGTCATTGCGCCGTGCCCAATGGGGGCTTGAGTTTCAGGCGTTGGGTTTCGCCTGGAGGGGACTGACTCACAGCCACCACTTGCTCCACTGGTCAGCTACAGGGGCCGTGGCCCCCGTCTGCCTGTGGTCTGCACCCCCGTTTTTAAACACACATAAACACGCAGGGTTGTAAGTACACATAAACACAAGCTGCACACACACACACACACACACACACACACACACACACATGGATCCGCACAGCTGGTAGAAGCCACACACTCAAACACACACACATCCACACTAGGAGCCGGGGTCATGCACTGTTATGAAAACACAAAAACATTTATGCCCCTGCATCCACCCGTATCTACAAACACACACACTCGCACACACACATACACACATACATGCAAACGCAAGCACACACAAACTAACGCGTAAAAGCCCAACCCAAATTCTGTAGCAAAACACAATTGCATGCAATGCACATGCACATACACAACCCATTGAAACACACACACACACACACACACACACAAACTCACACACGCACACACCGGACCATGAGAAACGCTGTAATGGTAAAAGTTTCCAGAAAAAGGGTGGTTCTGTGTCTCCCATGCATGCCTAAAATTGATGATGATTATGGGCCTTGTATTGGTTGTCACCCCGACCAGCCCCCCCACCCCCTCCACCCTGGTGGCTTTGGCACCATCCTGGGCTCCGGTTGGCCAATAACAAGAAACCAATTACTTTACACCGGCGGAACTGTGGTGAGAGCGCCTTCCTGTTTTTCTAATTCGAGTGACGGAAGGGACCCAGACGTACCACACATTGACACTAGCATTCGGTCATTCGCTTGTTCGCTGTCGTGCAAATGAAAATGGTGGTTAGGCATAAACGGTTTACAATTGCAACAGAATGCATTGTCCATTCCCCAGAGAGAGTATATCCCAACAAAATGCATGCTTAATTCTAATCTAGAGCAAGGCATACTCTAGTTTGACCGTCCTTATACATGGGTTAACTCCTGCCCAATGACAGCAGTACATGTTGTAGTACATGCTTGTAAAGCTGTTGCGGACGTGTTGTGCTTTGACCTCTCACATGGCAATCAGCTGTTATAATAAATAAAAAGCAATTTGCATACAAGACGTCTCATGGGTGCACGGCAGATGATCCGTCACCAGTGTGCATGTAAGCCAGCATCCTACTTACAGTGCCATGTTGTGGTTCTCACACCATGATGCCAGATGGACTGAGAGACCGAGAGAGACAGAGATACGGAGGCCGCTAGTGGGGCCCAGAAACAAGCTCTTTCTAGTGGCCCAGCAACTAGCCACCCCAAGGGGCCGGGCTGCTAGCTGCCTCTAGGGGCCCAGCCGTGAGCTGCCTTAAAGGGCCCAGACATTAGCTTCCTCTAGGGGCCCAGGTGTTATCTGCCTCCAGGGACATTAGCTTCCTCCAAGGGCCCAGACATTAGCTTCCTCCAGGGGCCCAGACATTAGCTTCCTCCAGGGGCCCATGCGTTAGCTGCCTCAAGAGGTCCAGTCACTAGCTTCCTCCAGGGGCCCGGCCTGTGTCCCAACAGCCCAGTCAGGAGCAACCACCCTGGGATAGCCTCGTGAGCTGCCAGTGGAAAATTGGAGTGACCAGAAAAACCTCAATGAACTTGGAGGAGTCCAGAGGAGAAGAATAGGAGGCCGACTATTAAACCAGATGTCTAATGGAGTTCAGTGGCAAGTGTCTGCCACGCAGTCCAAGAGCAGAGTTAGAGGGGTCGCAGAATGGACAAGCAGACAGAAGAACAACACAAAGAGGATCTAGTCCGGTTGTGTATTTCAATTGATGTTTAAATTAATCCTTTTTTTAATTTTTACTGCAGTATCAGCAGACATTGAGTGTACTGAGAGCAGCCCTGAGCAAGTTATACATTTCATAATGAAGACGAGTATGATGACGATGATGATGACGATGATGATGACGATGATCAAGAAGGGGTTGGGGGGGAGGGGGGGGGGGGGGGGGCTTTGCTCATTCTCAATTCCCTCACATCAGCCCCACCACACCTTGTAAGCCAGAGCCCACCATGTTGTGATGCCCACCATGTTATGCTCTGTCAGAGCACTTCCTCAGACGGGGCGGGCAAGCCAAGCAGGCAACAACAAAAAAAAAAAGAATCCTGGACGTGGGAGCCCGCCACTTAAACAGCAATCTGTGTTTCAGAGCAGTTAAGGCAGGCACACCACTAAAACAAATTTCACATGGCACAGCGCAGGGGTGATTTACAACCTCAGAGAGCCCAGGGAGGGATCTGGTAGCGTAGGATCCAGCCGCCGTAGTAGTAACACTCACATTGACCTTGCCTCTCTGTCATCAACACTAGCATCCACTATGGCTGGCAAACCATGTTTGGAACAAAAACAGGAGAGAGGAGAGGAGGGTGAGAGGAGAGCAGAGGAGAGGAGAGGAGAGGAGAGGAGAGGAGAGGAGAGGTGAGGGGAGGGGGGAGAGGAGAGGAGAGGAAGGGAGAGGAAAGGAGAGGAAAGGAGAGGAGAGGAGAGGTGAGGGGGGAGAGGGGAGGAGAGGAGAGGGTTGGGAGAGGAGATGAGAGGAGGGGAGATGAGAGGAGAGTAGAGGGTGGGGAGAGGAGGGGGAGAGGAGGGGAGAGGAGAGAAGAAGAGAGGAGAGGACAGGAGAGGAGAGGGTGGGGAGAGGAGAGGAGAGGAGAGGAGAAGAGAGGATGGGTAGAGAAGAGGAGAGGAGGGGAGAAGAAAGGATGGGTAGAGGAGAGGAGGGGAGAGGAGAAGAATCTCCTCTCCACTACAATTTCCACTATTTCATGGTTTCCTGAAACTCAAAACATTGTACTATCCGGATACTGGCATGTTGCCAAACACAACACTAACTAGACACTTGCTAAAGACACTGGCTAGACAAGCAGCACAAAGGAAGTTGCAGCGAGATGCCTGCAGCCATAGCCAGCCGCGTTGGAGAGGTAGACAGAGCTGTGTACCACCATGCTGAGGGGGCTTCTTCACCCCAACAGGGGGACGACATGGGGGGGGGGGGAGAGAGGGGAGAGGGGTTAAGAAACAGATGGAGAGAGGAGGGGGATTTAGACTGGAATGTGGACGGCAGTCAGGAGCAAGCTGATGTATGCAGGCCACACAAACATATACTCAAGCACACACACACACACACACACACACACACACAGAAACACACAGCCATGCACAGATTCGAACACCAATGCACACACACACACACACACACACACGTATATAGGTACAATTAGAGAGCGCATGAGCGCAAAAACACACAAAGGATGATTGTATGCATATCCATGCCAAAAAACACACACACACACACACACACACACAAGATATTCGTCCATAGGTTTCCTCAGGGTGAATAGCGCTAGTCCTGTCGTGCAATTCATCCAAACTGTGCACACTGTTGCACACAGAACCACCTACTTGCTTTGTGATAATTGGAAGAAGGCCTACACTCTATGGGGAATACTATGGGAGCTGTGTGTCTTCTGGAACTTTTAGGCTCCACAAAAGCTCTGCCCTAACACAAACACACACACACACACAACAACACACACAACCACACACACACACACACACACACACACACACACACACACACACACACACACACACACACACACACACACACACACACACACACACTCACACACACACTCACACACACACAATCTGACAGAGCCCGGCAGGGTAATCCAATGGTCTCTCTCAACTCAACCAAAGTCTGTTGTTAAACCAGTGAAGGGGAAAGCTTTTTTAAAAGTACCCCCCCCTCCCCCCCCCCCGCCCCCCCCCCCTCCCATCCTTGTCACTGGTCATGCACTCACCGCCCGGGGTGCCACTGGGACTGGGGTGGGCTTACATAAGTAGTCACTTTTGTTCCACGCTACTTTGTGACACACGCGTGACGTATTTTTAGGGCTCGCCGCGCGTCACGGCGTGCGTGCGTGCGGCGCGGCGGGACGTGTGTGATGACACGTGATGGACGCCCGGAAAAACAAGGACAACATATCGGGGTGTGAGGTGTCCCCTGTTCAACTGTTTGCTGTACATTCTCTGGCCAATGTACCTCTCTCTCTCTCTCTCTCTCTCTCTTTCTCTCGCTCTGTCTCTCTCTCTCTCTGAGCATCCATCTCTGTCTCTCTCTCCACTCTTTATCTCCAGTAATCACATAAAGAGTTGTAGTATCTCGCTCTTTCTAGTACAATGTCAGACCCCATTCATTAAAAAATGAACCACTTCCCCTGGGCTCACTCCAGTGCAAACGAGACACTCTTAACAGCACGCTTACACTCCACTAGGTTAGCCTCCACATTCATGCGCAATGACTACCCTGACACATTCGATTCCTAAAGACAACCTCGGGCCATTCGCTCCTGCCCGAGCCTGCCTCAGTGTCCGATGTGAAGGGAATTGTGATTTCCCATATTTTCCGGTGTCCTTTCCCGATTCCTCATCTCCCTTTCCTTGATAAGGTACATACTGCACAAGACCAACAGAGTTAAAAATATAAAGAGACGGGTTCTCCCCTTATCACCAAAGAGGCCAGGCCAAAGCTGGAACGTGTGTTCCTATGGCCCCTCAGAAAGGGAGGAGAGAGAGAGAGAGAGAGAGAGAGAGAGAGAGAGAGAGAGAGAGAGAGAGAGAGAGAGAGAGAGAGCTGTAGGAAGAGAGATAAAGACGGAGGGAGGGAGGGAAAGAGAGAGGGAGAGAGAGACAGAGAGAAGGAGGGAGGGAGGGAAGGGGAGAGAGAGAGGGAGAGAGACAGAAGGAGGGAGGGAGAGGGAGAGAGACATAGAAAGAGCATTTGCGCAACAGAGAGCCAGAGAGAGAGAGAGAGAGAGAGAGAGCGAGAGAGAGCGAACGACCTAGCTGTGTACACCGACGGCTGGGGCTGACTAATGCACTCTCTACTACTGTTTTCCGTTCCGCTTTATGTACCGTTGCTATGAACATACGCTCCCAGCAAATTACAGACAGAGCTGCGGTCCGTGAGGTCTGCAGCGACAGGAATTAGCGCGCCCGTGTTCCTGTACAATAAGATAATATTGTTTTACCAGAGGCTCGGGGTCTCGCCCGCGTTGCGCCGCCGTGTCACGTCGCGAGGTCGGGAGTGACAGTGCTGGGGGGGGGGGGGGCGGTGGTGGGGTGGGGGGTTGGGGTGGGTTCGGGGGAAAGCGTCAGCAGTCCTGCGTAGCGAGTATCGGGACTCACATGATGATAATGGGTGTTTTGGAGGAGAGAGAGAGAGTCCCAAGAAAAATAATTAGGAGGGTGTTTAACGTCGATGCCATTCAACGGTGAGACTCGCAGTGATCTGGCCCACACCCCCCGGGGGGGCTGAGAAGATTGGCCCTGGCAGGAAACGCACACACACACACACACACAAAAAAAAAAAAAAACGAAAATAGAAAAAACACACAAACGACAGAACCCGTCAGTTCACTGCTCTGACTCGCCTGCGGTGGGAGACGGAGCGGTTGGGAGTGAATGGTGAGGGCTTGCTATAACAGGCGCGATTCCCTCGCTCTGTGCTCCTGGCTGCTTCTCTTTCCTCCTCATAATCAGACCGGCTCGGCAGATATCCTATCCTATCTGCTCCTATTTTAGGGAGGCGTCCGCCAGTGGAGGTCACACAAGGTCACGGCTTTAACCAACTCCTGGAAGCCGTCGTGGCTTGTTTTTGTTTTTTTTTGCACTCTCTCCCTCTGTCTCGACACCTCTCTCTCCCTCATTCTTTCTGAATCACGCGCTACACCTCTCTCCTTCATTCTCCCTCTGTCTCTCTACGCCGCTCTCTTGCACATTTCTCCCTCTTTCACTCTCTCTTCACCCCTCTCTCTACACCTATGTCTCTCTTGTTTTCTCCGTCTCTATCTCTCTCTCTCCCTCTCCATCTCTCTGTGTCTCTCTCTCTGACTCGCTCTTTCTCTCTCTCTCTCCATCTCTCCATCTCACTGTCTCTCTCCATCTCTCTGTGTCTCTCTCTCTGACTCGCTCTTTCTCTCTCTCTCCATCTCGCCATCTCACTGTCTCTCTCCATCTCTCTGTGTCTCTCTCTGACTCTCGCTCTCTCTCTCTCTCTCTCCATCTCGCCATCTCACTGTCTCTCTCCATCTCTCTGTGTCTCTCTCTCTCCATCTCTCTGTCTCTCTCTCCCCATCTGTGTGTGTGTGTGTGTGTGTGTGTGTGTGTGTGTGTGTGTGTGTCTCTCTCCCTCTCCCCACGCCGTCCACCGCCCCCCCTGTGTGTGAGTGTGTGGCAGCAGCGTTCGTAGGGACCGGAGTGTGTGATTGTTGGCACATGCGTGTCAGATGTGTTCCAGCGTCGGGGCCGGTCCCGGGACCCTGCGTGTCCCCTGAATACAGCGGGCCGCCCTGGGATTTGTGCGGAACAAAAGCGCAGCGCGAGATTACAGTTGATCCTCCCGCATCCTGTTTCCCCTCGCGGTGCCCACCGCCGCTGACGGACACAGACGGCCGCAGATATCCCCCCGCGATAACACACACACACTCACTCACACAAGCACGCACACACACACACACACACACACACACACACAGTCACTCAGACACTCTGGCTTTCACACACACGCACACATACACACACACGCGCACGCACACACACATGCACGCACACGCGCACACACACACAGTCACTCAGACACTCTGGCTTTCACACACACGCACACATACACACACACACGCACACACACACAGTCACACAGACACTCTGGCTTTCACACACAAACACACATACACACACACACACACACCACACACACACACACACACACACACGCATTCACTCACACACACATACATACGCAGAGGGCCCGGCATGTGTGCGCATGTGGCATGTCTGGGGAGTGGGCAGGGAGAGGAGAAGGTGAAGGAGGGGTCGGCTGGTCGGTCGGTCGGTGGGTTTGATGGGGGGGGGAGGTGAGGGAGGGGGGGGAATGGTAGATGGTGACACAACAAGCAGAGAGCCCCGGGCCCTGAGCGACCCTGCAGGTTTGTGTCAGCAAACAGCGGTCGAGGGTGTGTGTGTGTGTGTGTGTGTGTGTGTGTGTATGTGTGTTTATGTGTGTGAAAGCCAGAGTGTCTGAGTGACTGTGCGTGTGTGTGTGTGTGTGTGTGTGTGTGTGTGTGTGTGTGTGAGAGTGTGTTCTTGTGTGAGAGAGAACGTGGGTGAGAGGGTGCATGTATGTTTCTGTGTGCTCATGTGACAGCCAGCGAGAGAGTGTCTGAGTGACTGTGTGTGTGTGTGTGTGTGTGTGTGTGTGTGTGTGTTGGCGACCTCTGCCCACCCAGTCATCACAGACACACAGACGTTGGCTTAAGAAGACATCGGAAGAGCTGCTGAATGAACAGGCACAGGAGGCTGTGGGTGGAGGGGGGGGGGGGGTAGGGTGTGTGTGTGTGTGTGGGGGGGGAGGGTGGAGGACACGTTACACCACCCCTCCCCCTTCCCCCACCCCACCCCCACACACACTCCACCACACCCTAGATACAGACACATGCCGTGGGCAGGACGCGACAAACTGACGGAGGACGGGGAGAGAGAGAGAGAGAGAGAGAGAGAGAGAGAGAGAGAGAGAGAGAGAGAGAGAGAGAGAGAGAGAGAGTGAGAGAGAGATGACCTTTATCAAGCCATTGGTACCACAGCCCACACATTGTAGATTACCAAAGTCCCAGAGCACTATCCCTATCTGACCAACTTAAGGGGAAAAAAATCCTACACATTTCCACCAGGACACACAGGAGAAGACTCTCAACGCACCCAACACACACACACACCAAACACACACACACACACACCAAACACACTCAACACACACAAACACACTGACACACGCACACAAATGCACACACACTAACTTAAAGGCACACACACACACACCCCTTTCTTAAAGTCCCTCTCCCACAAACGCACACACTCACACACCCACACACCCACACACCCAAACAGACGTTCCGTTTCCCCTGAACCCATACGGAGGAGGAGGAGGATTAGGTCTGCCCACATGATGATGGCTGCGACAAAAAAAAAACACGAGCCCACTTCTCCGCCATAGCTCCACCATGGCAACAATGTACACAAGCGTCTTCAAGCTGCATCAAACACTGGGCTCGGACGTTTGCTGAGGAGTACGCGCTGCACTCCCCGACGCCGGGCTGAAGGAATGCAGCCGTTCAGATCCACCTGTGATAACACCGAGCGGGGCTGTCTTCCCGCGTCGTCGTCGCGGTGACAGGAACACAACGCTGTGACCTCTGCGAGGCGTTCAGAGCCACGCCTCCACCGGCTGGACGGCGCAGGTCGTACTCCGTACACGGACTTGTGGACGGACAGACGGAGAGAGAGAGAGGGAGAGAGAGGGAGGGGTGTAGGGAAAAAAACGAGTTTCTGGCAGTGTCATGATGATTGTTTTTCTGGGCGGGGGTTGGGTGGAGGTGGGGGTGGGGTGGGGGTCGGGGGGGGGGGTGGTGTCAGGGTATCCACTTGTGTGCTCTTGAAAAAGCCACTCAACTGGAGGAATGGTGTTTAGGCTGTCTTTATTAAACAAGGAGTGTACGCATACATCAACATGTCAGACACGGGGAGAAAACACACAGAAGAACGCCGTGTTTCCAAGACCCCTTTTCTTTCTTTCTTTTTCTAAGGCAACATTTACGTTTGAGACTGCAGTGAAAACAAGTGGAGCGATCGCAGTCAGATAACGGTTTTGATAGTGCCAAGATGTCACGGGTAACCGAGGTTTACAAACTCACTCACATTCTGCGCAGCCATTTACGAGGTTCACTCTGCCCGGGAGGCCGCGTGCGCGCTCAGCCCACCCCTTGTCTGGAGGTTTCGTGTGTCATTTTTACGGCACGGCGTTCAACAAGATTTAACATGAACAACGAATGAACACGTTCAAGCCTCCACCGTGAAAATGTTCAGCTGGCTTAAAAAAAAAAAGCAATAACTCGGAAAGGATCTGTGTTCTTTTATTGTCTGCTATTCAGACTCCGACCATCGGAACAGGGGTATGAGCGACAGGGCCCATCACGACACAGGCTGACCCCAAGCACACGTCTGCTGAACCAGCGCCGTGTCATAACTATCACGGGGGGCGAGACGCGCTCCGCGTCTCGGACGTGCTGATCGCCACCCAAAGTGGTGTTAGTCCAGGTGTCCGGCCCTTATCAACCTTTCGCTCATTTGAACTCTGGCGCCGCGGTTGTTGCGTACGTCCCTCGCGACCAGACGCGAGGAAAAAAAAACAGGCACAACAGCCCCGTAGCTCCACCGCCATCCTTCAAACCCCGGGAGAGAAGGAGATAAGGAGGTGCTGGTCGTCGAGATGCAGCACTGTCAAGAGGAGCAAAATAAATAAGGAAGTGACCTCCGATCAACCCGCCCCCCTCACACCCCCCCCCCCCTCCCCAGCACCTTGTAGCCGCCATCCCTCCTCCTGTCTTCACCCCCCCCCCCCCCTCCCTCCCCTCGTCCGACATGTAGAGGAGCATTCTCGGCTGGACCTCTCCAGCCATCTGCATGGTCCACCCTCCCATTCTTCTAGTCCCCGCAGAGGCGAGGCCATCATTCAGACGAGTGGCGGGATACAGGACACACACACACTGAGACATCGCTCATCGTCCTCCATCCCCCCCCCCCATCTCCTTACCCCCCATGTCTCTCTCTCTCTCTCTCTGTTGAATGTTCTCTTTCTCTGTCTGTCTTTCTGTCTCGTTCTCCCCTCTGTCTGTCTGTCTCATTCTCCCTGTCTGTCTGTCTCTTTCTCCCTCTGTCTGTCTCTGTATTTGTCTCTCTCTCTCTCGCTCTCTCTGTTTCTCTCTCTCTCTCTCTCTCTCTCTCTCTCTCTCTCTCTCTCCCCCTTCCTCTTCAGTTTGTGTGATCATGGTCATGAAAACTGGGGCGAGGGGCCATAACTCACTGCCTGTCCACATCAGGTTGTGGGAGGGAGAAAAAGGAAGAGAGAGAGAAAACAAGGTGAATGGAGAGAGGAGGAATGAAGTGGAGAGAGAGATAGAGAAAAAGAGAGAGGGAGAGAGATAGAGAGCGAGAGTGAGAGAGAGAGAGAGAGAGAGAGAGAGAGAGAGAGAGTGGAAATCTAGACATGGGGAGAGAAACAGGAGAGAGAGATAGAGAAAGAGAGAGAGAGAGAGAGAGAGAGAGAGCGCGAAAGAGCGAGAGAATGTGGTGCAATGTAGGTCACAGAGTAAAAAGAGACTTTTCCTTTCCGTCTCTTCCGCAAACAACCACACGGCTGTGGGTGCCAGAGCGCCGTATCCACGGCAGCGTGTTGCTTGGCTCCCGCCCACTGCGGTCGCCGTCCACTTTAAAGAGCTGATACATTCTAATCCAAGCTGTCATGAGTGGGGCCGGGGGGGAAGGCCAGGGGCCAGGGTCCACCTGCCCCCCTATGCACGCCAGGACACCGGCCCCTCCTGTGAGGCGTGCCAGCGGCGGGTGGCGGCGGCGGCGGTGGCCATTGAACTGTCCTTGCAATATTTCACAGCGGGCCCAACAACAAGAAGGCCCT